>NW_006159775.1:183273-204166 GCF_000334495.1 Tupaia belangeri chinensis
GAAGAGCGGGGCCCACTCAGTGTGCTGCAGAGACTGGTCCCACATGGAGTCTCACATTACTGTGCTGGCTGGCGCACATGTAGAGCACTGAGTCATTCTTCTAGGCTCTGGCTGTCGTCATGCTTCAGCCTTTCTGCTGGCCCCTTTGGTAGGCTTTGATCTTGGTATATAGCACTTCTTGCCCTTACCCTCATTTCCTTTTAATTTCCACCCTTCTATCCAAGATCAAATGAGTCCTCCAACCCAAAGGAGGTGAGTACTTTCCTGTTACAGCTCCAGGTCCAACCCAGTGTAGCTTCACAATTCAACCATTCTCCTGGCAGTTTCCAAAAGCACTGGCTGCCACTAGCTACCTCCAACTCCACAGCTTCCATGCCCTGCTGGCCCTGTCCAAGACCCATCCCTTCCAACCTCTGCCTGCCTCTTTGCTCCAGGCCAACCCACCCTTCCTTAACACACCTGCATCTCCTGTAAATACCGATGTCATTCCAAATGGTCTCACAGCTTGTCTAGGTCTACAGGATCATATTTTGAAGAAAGATATGGTCTTATTCTATTTCCTCTTCCCCTTTTCCTTCCCTCCTCTTCCTACCAGGAAAATCACAGGACAATGTGCAGTTTCTCTCATATTAATGATTCAGGCTTCTTGGCAGAGGTGATGCTAATGTAGCACCTACGCGAGGCCCCCAGTTTGAAGGACTCTCTCCAGCTCTTCCAAGAAGGTTCATCCTTTTCACAGTATCTACTACAAGATGAGTATCCCTTTTCTGAAATGCTTAGAACCAGAAGTATTCTGGATTTGTTTTTTAATTTTATTTTTGAATATATGCATACATGTAATGAGATATTTGGGGTCTGAAACCTAAGTCTAAATATGAAAATCTTTTAAGTTCCTATACACCTCATACACATAGTCTGAAGGTAATTTTACATAATATTTTTGTATTTTAATTGCAGTTTGTTACATGAGCTCAGGTGTGGAATTTTTCACTTATGATGCCAGGTAGGCACTCATAAAGTTTCAGTTTTTGGAGCATTTTGGGTTTCAGATGTTCAGACTAGAGATGTGCAACTGTACAATGAAAACTCTTTCTTTGCTGGTGGTTTGCTTATCTTGCTTATAATGTAAGCCCTTTGAATATAAGCCCTATGAAGTTAAGGACTGGGTCTGGGTAGATCAGTTTTGGACTCCCATGCCAAGCACAGGCTTGCCACTCTACATGTGCTCAGTGAATATATTCAGAATGACATATATAAGATTCATACAGCCTGTACACAGTATTTCCAAAGACCACCCAGATATTCAGGCTACTTCTGTGATAATAGTAAAGCTCTTTTGCTTCTCATTGCTAGGCTTTGAGAGGAAGAGTTGGGAAATGGGATAAGGGAACAAAATCAGGGACCCAGGACTACATTTTCTGAAATAGAAATATACATACACACACACGCACGTGTGCGCACACACATACCTTTCACTCTGTGATCTCGGTGCAATACCATTATAGCCAATAACAACTGGAAACCATGACACATATGGAAGTAGGAATGGTGAGAAAGAGTCAAGTCAAAAACATGTGGGAGAGAGAATCTTGTGTGTGTTGAGGACCCCATATCTCTAGCGGGGCAGAGTCCAGGTCCTCCACATGAAGCTGCCACAAGGGAGCTGGACCCTGCTGTAAACCTACCCATCAATGGTGCCAGCATTTCTCCTCTCATGCCTCTGTATGTAGCACAATCATTAATTAAGTCCACATTCTGCCTTACAGGGACTCCCAGTATATGCAACAAGATTGCTATCAGGAACTAGCAGCAAGCAAGTAGGAGAAACACTGCTGCACAGCACAGGATGCCCACAGTTTCTTTGTTTGAACTACAGGGGATCAGGCTGCACAGGTGCCTTTGTTTCTGTTGGTGATGGTGGACTGGGTGCCATTAGCTTCGGTCACATAGAAACGCCATGTTTTTTATCCTTAAGTGCTATCTGGGATTTTCTGAGACATCTGGGTTGTTTTTCTTTTTTTCTTTAAATCTACTTTGATGAGCCAATTTAACTTTTTAAAGCTAGCATCCCATTGGACAGAGGGGCTCTAGCTCTACTGACACAATTTTTAAAGTTTTGAGATCAAGTGATAGAACACAGCCAGCAAGTCTTTGGGATCCAAGACACAGATCACATATCTGCAAAAAGATGTGATTTTAAAACCAAACAAATAAAACCTCAAGGCATATGTAGATACTAATGAGGTCAAGACAAGATGTGATCAAAGCCAGAGCAAATAAGGATGGGAAGAGAAAAACATTTGGATCCACACAGAACAGACAGTCCATTTAGAAGAGGCAGGCAGGATGAGGAAGAGACAAGTACCAGTGAGTTGTACATAGAGTGAGGGTCAAGGGCACGTTCAGCAGGTAATCACTAGAAGAGCTACGGTAATTGAAAGCAGAAAAGAAATGCGTGGAAACAAAGACTTTAAGGTAATAGGACCTTACAAATGGTGAAGGAATGTATTTAAGGAGGCTACAGGAGACTTCAATAAAAGAGAACTTAAACTGGGAGGAGAAGCCACTATTAAATACAGACTCCCAGGACCAGCATTTGGCATAATGGCTATGTTGCTGGACTCTCACGTAGTCGACTACGGTTCAAGTCCCGGACCCAGTGGCTTAAACTCACACTGGGTGCATGTGTGTGCGTTTCCAAGATCCTGAGAGGAGAATGGAGGAGAAGGGATTGTGGCGTGTCCATCTCTCTAGGAAGTGATTTCTCACTTTCTGTCTCTCTGTCTCTGTCTTTCTGTCTCTGTCTTCCTAGAGAGCGCACATGACCTGCAGCAAAAACCTCTCCAAAAAAAATAGAGCAGACTCCCACTCTTCCAGTCCTAGCAATTTTATCCCAGCTTCCCGAAATATTACTGTGTGCTTTATTCCAGTACCACTAATTATCATGCAAAACTTCATAACTGTAATGACAAAAATGATAAGTGTTCCAGGGTGGCATATAGCACAGTCATAAAACCAAGGAGAAAGGAGCATTCCCAATAGCCTACAATAGGTTAATCAGGGAAGGCAGCAGGAGGAAGATGTTCCTAAGGGAATAGTTTGAACACACAGACATATAAACAAGCCTGCATTCCTACTGGTACATGAGAAATAAGTAAGAAATAATGACTTATACAATAAATGCATTGAAACAGGTGGAAAAAAATGAAGTTGATTTACCAAAATAATTTCTAGGAAACAGTATTTAAACATGAAAAATGTAGTTACAGAAGTACTAGAAGACATAAAAAAAGGTCTTCAGTAGAAACACAATACCCACAAGTCAGAAAAGATGAATACATTTAACTCATAAAATTGAGATTTCTGGAACCAGCAGATGGCAAAATGGTTATGTCACTGGACTTCCACATAGTTGCCTTCACTTAAAGTCCCTGGTCTAGTGGCTTAAAACTCATGCCGGGCATGTGTGCATACATGCCCAAAATCCCAAGAGGAGAATGGAGAAGAGATTGTGGTGTGGCCATTCCCCCTGGGAGGGGATTTCTCACTTTCTGACTCTGTCTCTCTGGTGAACACACATGCACCCTATAACAAAAATCTCTCTTAAAAAAAATTGAGATTTTCATGGTAAAGGCACCTTAAGTGAAATAAAAAGATCAATGGCTAAGGGAAATAATCAGTACTCTTCCCATCATTTATAAACAAACTCAATTCAATAAGAGTAAAACAACTCAATGACCTTTGACAAGGATGTGGGAAATGAGCTAGTGCATACACACACACACACACACACACACACACACACTCTCTGCTGTGGAGAATCAAAACTGATATAATCTTCATGAAGAGCAATTTGGCAAAAGTCAATCAAAATTTAAAATGTACTACCATTTTGAATTATGAATGCATTTTTAGGAATTGATCTTGTAGGTTATCACAGGTGCACTATGACAGATACACAAAAATTACACTGCAGCATCATTGGTAATAGCAAAATATCAGGACCAATCCACAGAGGACTGTGTATACACAATAATATCCAGAGAAAAAGGTATGATACCAATATTAAAAAGAAATCAACAGATACAAGTATTCTATGGAAGAAGAACCAACTGAAAGAGCAAGATGCAGAATAGTTTATGTAGTTTGGAACTACTTGTGTAAGAACACACTAAACATTTATATGCTTCTATAAATAAAAAATGCCTTCAACAGTGTATATAAAAAGCTAGGAGTTATTGCTTCCTAGGAGGGTAACCAGGTAAGAGAGTGCTCCACTTGTACTGTACAACCATCACACCTTTTAAATTTTAACTGAGTACATGTAAAACCCATATAATAACTAATAAAATAAAATTTAAAGTAGGATCCTTTTTTTATAATCTAACAGTCCCTCTTCTGGGAATATATGGTCAAAAGAATTGAAATCAGAATCTCAGAGATATCTGTAATCCCATGTTTACTGCAGCATTATTTATAAGAGCCAGTATTTATTTAATTATATCTATTATTATTATTATTTAAATTTGTTATAGGTCATGTGCGCACGCCAGAGAGACAGAAAGAAAGCAAGCTGCCAGGTCTGGGACTTGAAACATGGTTGGTCACCTGAGAGTCCAGTGCCCCAACCACTACACCACCTGCTGGCCCAAGAGTCAGTATTTAGAAATAGGCTAAATGTCCATCAACAGATGAATGGCCAAAGAATATCTGGTATATCTATATAATGGAATACTGTTCAGTCTTTAAAAAGAAGGAAATTTCACTATTTGTGATAACATAGGTGGGCTCAGAGAATATTATCCTAAGTGAAATAAGCCAAGCACAGAAGGATGAGTATTGCATGATTTCTCTTACATGAGGAACCTCAAACAGTCAAAGATACAGAAGTAGACAAGAGGATGGTAGTTGCCAGGGGATTAGAGAGGGAGGGATATTTGGTGACTATTGGGTTGTCAGAGAAGTCAAGACACATTTTTGATAGAAAAACATAGAAAAATACATCATGGCTTTTCTGATGACCCAATATAATTAACAATAAGGTGTAACGTATTAAAATTTTATTTAGAGGGTAGATTTCATGTTTTCTTTTAATTTTTAATTGATTTTTTCTTTTTGAGAGATCTTTGCTATAAGGTATGTGTACTTGCCAGAGAGACAGAAAGCAAGAAATCATCCCCTGGAGTGTATGACCATGCTGCAATCCCCTCTCCTCCATTCTCCTCTTGGGATCCTGGGCATGTATGCACCCAGCATGATTAGTCTCAGATTAGCATCAAGTCTCAGACCTGGTGGCTTCCTTTCTCACTTTGTCTCTATCTCTCTCTGTTGAGTGCAGATGCCCTATAGAAAAATTTTTAAAAAATAATAAATAAAATTAAATAATATTTAAAAGAAAAAAAAAAAAAAACAAGTTGTACCCTTTACCCATTACTACTCCCTAAAGGGATATCATTTCTTCTATCTGGGTTTATAATCTCCCAAGAAGTAGAAAAACCTCTAGGATGACTGTATGAAGCAGACTATTTTGAATAGTCTGGACATGAATGCATAAAGCAGCAGGTGACTGTCATTTATGGCAATCAATGTCACTATTAGAGGCGGGAAGAAGCACAGGGTCATTGTTGAAGATACACTTTGATCCTGAAAGTTTTAGCTCAGTCCACAGGAAAATGCTCCCTGGCCCCATAAAATCTGAGCCTAAAGTTCCTCTAGCATCTTCCCATTGAGCACTCACTGAGCAGGATTGGCCTCACTCTCGGCGCACACCCTGGTCCCAGCACAAGGACCAACTGCCTGGACTTCAGAGTTCTTTCATGTTCACTCAGTAACTGAAAATCTAACTGCCCGACAGGCCTCCAGCAGCCATTTCTGAAAAGGCCCACAAGATGGAGACGTCACTACAGGGAAAAAGAACCAATGGCCTTTCTCAATGCCCCAGAGAAGGAAATTTGCTTGTGGCCTGGTGATTGTTTGCTTGTTTATTTAATACTTGGACATGAATGGTTCAAATAACCCTATAATTTTATTTTCCTTCAAAAAGAAAATATTTAGAACTTTTCTGCTTAAAAGGTACATTTTGAAGATGGGAGCATTTTAAAAATCTGCTTTCATTAAACAGTTGCATCTTTTATCCCTGAGGGCTCTGAAAAGTTCTGGTTTTCTTGTTTTGTTTTGGCACAACTTAAGTTCCAATTTCATGAAAATTAATGCTATGCTGTTTCTAAACAAGAGCCTATAAAGGAAACTATAATAGGAGATGGGGAGATGGACTGGCTTTGACTTAATTTTTATATTGTTCAGCACTTCCTTTTCTAGGTCAATTTACCATTCCAGATTTTATTAACATCTAACGCACTAATGTGCTTGGGGGGGAAAATGTAAAATGCTAAGCTCACGACAATGCCTCCTTGCCAATGTGGACTGAGCTGCCTGCAGGGGTGTTTTAACTGGCTTAATCTTTTCTAGGACTTCAGAGAATGAGTCTTGTTTCTTTATTTTATTTTCATTTATTTTATACATTCAATGACAATATATCACTATTGCTTATAAAGTGAGTCTTGTTTCTAAAATAAGAGATGGAGTTCTAGATCCTATTATTGTACAGTATTCTGGCATGATCTTTATTAGGAGTGTACCAATAAATATGGATTCTCATAAAGAGAATGCAACTATTGTTCATATAGGTCAACATCTTTTCTAAGAGAGTTTCTCTTCCTGGTTTTAGTAATATGTGAGTCTACTGAACATCTTAACAACTAATTTCACAAATTCTACAGAGGTATATATTAGGTTGTTGTAAAAAAAATCACAACACATTATTGCATCGAAAAACGTAGAAAAATATGTCATGATGTTTCCAACAACCCAAAAGCTCTGTGAAAATAATCATGTATCTTAGTAAGGCAGAAAATGCTTACACATGTGAGATTAGATTATAGATGGCATCCAAAGCATTCACTTGTCAAAAAGAAAAAAAAAATCAAACTGTATAAAGTATATATTAATCATCAGTGCAACTGACAAAACAGGATTGAGCAAGGATATACAAATATAATTGGCATTGTGGGATCCTGCTTTGTTTTTCAGTCACAGGACATAAGGTAGCCAGGTGAGAGTGAAGTGGTCATGAAGTCAGGCCCAGTGGCTTCCTGGTCCTAAAAATGACACTGTACATCTGATGTATCACTTGATTCATCACGCAGTCTTTGAAAGCACATGTGTGTCAAAAAGACACGCAAATGTAAAAGTCGTAGTAAACTCTTTGGAGCTACTTTATTCGCCAATGGACATGGCAGGTGGCAAAGATAGTCAAGTCCTTGCGGTAACAGCACAGAAAGGGAACAGGAACTGCCATTGCTTGTCTTCAGCGACCTGGTCTCAGTGCATGGGGCTCTCTCTGTTGGAGTGATTTAATGCCAATGCCTCTTCAAGCCGAGGATTGTTGTGTCCTTGCTTGGGCTTCCAGAGCATCTCCCTGGGTGGCACAGACTTCTCAGACCTTGCGTGCCCCAGGCTGAACATTACCCCAAATGTGCTTCTCTTTGAGCACTTCTCAGTTCTTGGTTTCTAACATCTACACATTCATGCATGTCTGAACCCTCACACATTCTGCCTCCCAAGTCCTCAGCCAAGTCTGCCCAAACCCTCTGCTCCTCTAAAGTCCCATGGCCATTGGCCTTATTAGGCATTTCTCTCTTGGACTCAAATGTAGCTTCCTGGCAGCCTCTATTCCTAAATCCTCACCCCAGTGGCTCCTTCTGTGCTGACACATTAGACCTGGTCACTCTAGCTTTCAAATATGATCAAATCCTGTGGTCTAACGGTACAGTCCAGTCCCATCTCAGGGTGTTCAAGGTACCCTGGGATCCAGTTGCATCCTTCCTAGTTTGACTCCCTGACCTGGTATACTTTGGTCAGTTCAATCAAGGAAGCAGACATAGACAGACATCCTTCAGGAGTCTGGGCTCCTGGACCTTTCAGCTCAAACCTGACCTGGGTATAAAGGGTTAAGGTAGTGGGCAGGCTAGGCTTCTGCTTCAAAACCTGGGAGGAACATCCCCAATGCCTAGGCCTCAGTAGTTTGCCAATCCCCTGCCATACAGCTTGGCAACTTCATGGACCTCCAAACTGTTCCCAACCTCTGAGTGGCTAATTTACCTAGTCCTTCAGATAGTGTTTACCATGATTCTATCTGATCAGTCCCCAGGAACTGGAGGAGACACAAGAATGAATGGACCTTAGTTCTGGCCCACAGAGCTTGTAGCCTTACAGGCATAAGTTGTATGAAGTCACACTGGTCAGACTCCAATATATTCCTCCCTTTGGCCCCAAACTTGAATTCCATATTACAAGGCTCATTTCCATGGTTGTCCCTCTGGGATTACACATAACCTTGGTTGGACCCAAGAGAAAGTACCTTAGGGTAAAGGACAGAGCTACAGATGGGTAGGGTATGTTAGTATTATACCATAGGATTCTCATAGAAAAAATGCAACTATCGTTCATTATAGGTCAATATCGTTTCTAAGAGGGTATCCCTTCCTGGTTTTAGTAATAATTTACTCCTTCAGTTTAATCAACCTGTTACCTTACTTCCAAGACCTAGCTTTGTCCAAGTGTGTCCAACCCAGGGCCACAATGGACTGTGGAACCTCAAGACTTGACATCATGGGATTGACATGTCATCTTTGAAATAAGCAGTGACATGTGGCTAGACCAATCCATTGGCCAGCCCTTCTTCTTAGGGCTGTTAAGACGTCACCTGCTCTGCAATCCAACCAAACCTCCAGTCTCCAGCAGCACTCAGAAAAACATACTTTAGAATACACAGAAGAGGATCAGAATGTGAAATTCAGGCTGAGTCTGATTTAAGGCAAATGATCTCAGGTGAGTTATTCACCTCTAGATTCCTGAGGAATCAAGAGCACTGAAAAATCATGTGTGATCATCCTCGGCTTGTCTCCAGAGGTGGCCTTCACACAGTCTCTCAGGCAGACTTTTTCATTTGTTCATCAAAACTACCCGTTAAGGTAAAGGTTGGCATAGCTGGCATTTTACCCTCAGGGATTAAATAACTTCCAAATGAGTGAGTTGGAGCTCTAACCAGTCTTCTCTAACTCAGTACTCTTGCCATGTAAGGATAACCGTTTTTAATTGTTCTGAACTTACAGGTCTTACCTTTTCCTTGTAAACATATTATGCAATCATTTGCTTCTAGGAGTAATAGTTAATTTCTGGTGGTCTAATATTCTTGCCAAGTTAAATTCCTCCCTGGTACCCAGACAATTCTTTTCTCTCTGGTAGGTCCTAGATTAATTACACAGCATCTTAATGGGCCCACTACTTTCTGATCTACATAAACTTAATCATTCAAAGGTAGAAACAGGGGTCTGTAAGATAAATTGCAGAGCTCACATAAATCTAAAACAATTTTAAGGGTGAATCAAAACATTCACACAAATATTTTAGAAGACATTCTTATACTTTCTGTGGAAAGTGTGTACGGTATGAGATAATAATATTGGTGCACTAATCTCAGCTACTTGGGAGGTTGAGACTGGAGGGTTGTAGGTTTGAGGCTAGCTTGGGCAACACAGCAAGACCCTATCTCTTAAAACAACAACAAAAGTCAAAATAAAATAATAGTACCAATAAAATGTCACCATTAATAAAATATTTACTTAGTAAATATTGTAAAAAAGAGAAGATAGCTTTGCTATCTTCAGATTATGAAAGAGCAAGATGGAAAGGAAGAGAACCTATATTTCTGACAGGTTCTCACCATGTCATAATCCTTCTATTCCCAATCTCCCACTTTACTAGGATTACAGGAACACACAACCATGCCTAGCGTGTTGAGATTGGACTGGAACTCAAACCTGTAGCTCCCATGTGCTAGTCTCTCAAGTGGTACTGCTCATACACCACCATGGCTGGGTCTACTTATGCTTTCTATTCATATTACACCATTTCTTCATCCACTTTTAAATGGACTTCCCTAGTTTGAGGACAGTGAAGCCATCAGCATGCTTATAAAACTCACCTGTCCAGCCTGGCTTCTTGAGGTGGTGAGACAGACGATGTAGGGGTGGAGGGCACACTGGACCCAGATGAGGGCCTTGAGGAGTGATAAGAGTTGCTGCCAAAGTTGCTATATCTAAAAAGTGCAGAGGTTTAAGTTGGCAGGGGTTGGGGCAGAGGAGAGGACAGAGAAATGTGTATAGGTCAGTAAATAAGATTTAGCAAGCCATCTTACATTTTGCAAGAAAAACAGTGCTGATAGTGATTATTCTAATCTCAAAAGATTTATTAACTGCTTTCTTCTGCTCATTTCTCATTAGAGAAGTTTCCTAAAGTCCAAACCTGTTGGCAAGATTTGACAGATAGTTTAAATAAAACCGTTGTATTCTCTATCTTTTCAAATGTACATTAGAATGATTTGTGAACACAAATTTAGAACTCAAATCATTATCCATCTGAATCATAAAGGTTTTTCTTGCCTTGAGTGGTGGCATAATTAGTGTCAATTCATCACAGGTCTACAGAAAATGTTATGCAACTGGCTAAAGAAACACCTAATTAAAAATTCTGCTTTAGGTATCTCTGAATCCATTTCACACATTAAATGTAATCCCATCCCATGCCCAGGGAGCAAAATGAAACTGTCCCAAGGCCTTCTGCACTGGTCTGCTGCTTAGAGACTGTTTTCACCTGCTTATTTCCCCTGAGCCAAGATTATAGCCACTGGATTTCCATGAGCTTTTATGTCCTAGTCATCTCTGATAAGCTTGAAGATGTGTAGAATCTTGAGTTTTCTGGTTTTTTTTTTTTTTTTCCAGAATAAATGTTCTTTGGCAGTTTTTAGATAGCTATTATCACTCACTCCCAGAAAACAAACCATCTGAAGTCCTATGTGAGGTCAGAAACTCATGATTAGTTACAAATAGTAAGATCCAGAGAGTTTTGACTCTCAACCCACCTGACCACAGACTACTACTTTCCCCGAACTGGTTAGAGATGATGTATAGTGTGTGGGGGACCCCAAGGATCAATATTTGTACACAAAGATCTTCCTTCCAGTCCAAACTCTTATCAGTGGAAACTGGAATCCTTTCTGGAAAGCAATTTAAAGTATACATATTTCCTCAACAGAATAAGGCTACTTTTGGGAACCTAACATAGGGAAATAAGGTTACTATATAAAGAAAAAAATACACAAAGATACTGAAGCATTATTTAGAGGAAGAAAAAAGGAAACTATCCAACAAAGTAATGATGTAGGAATGGCTAAGAAAGTGTGCCTGTGGAATATTATGTAACCATTAAAAACGATAACCAATTTTGGGCTAGCAGGTGGCCCAAAGGCAGATGGAGGAGAATAAGGTGCTGAATACCACATGACCAGCTCCATGGCTCAAGTCCTGGACATAGCAGACTGAAAAACACATCAAGTCCATGTCTGTGTCCAAAATCCTGAGAAGAAAATTGAGTAGAAGAGATTCCAGCATGACCATCCACCCTGCTGGGAGATCTCTTTCTCTCTCTCTCTCTCTCTTTCTCCAGCAAGTGCATTTGCTCTATGGAAAAAAAAAAAAAACCAATTTTTAAATGACAATATAGAAGATGTTGCTATATAGGCCAAATGAAAATATCAGGATATAGTATTATAAAGTTTTATCATGACTGTAAAATTATTCTGAGGTCAAAATCTGTGTATAGAGAAAAAATGTAAAAAATAGGCCATCTATAGCATACTTCAAAAAGTTCATGTAGAATTAAATGTGTAGAATCTTGAGTTTTTTTGTTTTTTTTTTTTTTTTTTTTCAGAATAAATGTTCTTTGGCAGTTTTTAGATAGCTATTATCACTCACTCCCAGAAAACAAACCATCTGAAGTCCTATGTGAGGTCAGAAACTCATGATTAGTTACAAATAGTAAGATCCAGAGAGTTTTGACTCTCAACCCACCTGACCACAGACTACTACTTTCCCCGAACTGGTTAGAGATGATGTATAGTGTGTGGGGGACCCCAAGGATCAATATTTGTACACAAAGATCTTCCTTCCAGTCCAAACTCTTATCAGTGGAAACTGGAATCCTTTCTGGAAAGCAATTTAAAGTATACATATTTCCTCAACAGAATAAGGCTACTTTTGGGAACCTAACATAGGGAAATAAGGTTACTATATAAAGAAAAAAATACACAAAGATACTGAAGCATTATTTAGAGGAAGAAAAAAGGAAACTATCCAACAAAGTAATGATGTAGGAATGGCTAAGAAAGTGTGCCTGTGGAATATTATGTAACCATTAAAAACGATAACCAATTTTGGGCTAGCAGGTGGCCCAAAGGCAGATGGAGGAGAATAAGGTGCTGAATACCACATGACCAGCTCCATGGCTCAAGTCCTGGACATAGCAGACTGAAAAACACATCAAGTCCATGTCTGTGTCCAAAATCCTGAGAAGAAAATTGAGTAGAAGAGATTCCAGCATGACCATCCACCCTGCTGGGAGATCTCTTTCTCTCTCTCTCTCTCTCTTTCTCCAGCAAGTGCATTTGCTCTATGGAAAAAAAAAAAACACCAATTTTTAAATGTGTATATAGAAGATGTTGCTATATAGGCCAAATGAAAATATCAGGATATAGTATTATAAAGTTTTATCATGACTGTAAAATTATTCTGAGGTCAAAATCTGTGTATAGAGAAAAAATGTAAAAAATAGGCCATCTATAGCATACTTCAAAAAGTTCATGTAGAATTAAAGTATGAGTACATTTTGGTACATTTTTTGAAATCCATGCATAGTTTTTCATAATGTGCATTTCTCATGAACTTTTTGAAGACTTCTTGTATTTTAAAAAGTGAAATACAGATGAAATTTCAGTTTTCAAAGATAAGTTACATTATTATAATGGGAAATCTTTTTTTTTTTTTTTTTTTTTTTAAGTTTCGCTATAGGGCACATGCACTCAACCAAGAGAGGCAGAGAAAGAGAGGGAAAGTGAGAAATCACCCCCTTGGGGTTGATGGCCATGCTGCAATCCCTTCTACATCCTCCTCTTGAGATTTTGGACATGCATGCACATGTTCCTGTTGTGTTTTTCAAGCCGATAGGTCTGGGATTTGAACTGTGCAGTCAGCAATGTGGGATCCAGCTGCCTGAACCTCTATACCACTAGTTGGTCAAGTAAAAAATATTTATATATCCTGACTCTACTCTGTGCTAATAACTCTGGTCTCCTGGGATGCTGTTCTCTCTACCTGCTTATCTGGTATCACATGTCAAGCATACTTTTAGTCCTAGACTCTCTACCAGGCAGATGGAGACTGATACAAATTTACCCGGTTGTCCTCTGCTAATGTACTACTACTTCATGGGACTTGGTTTCTGGGCACCTATCTTATCTTCTCTTCTCTTTAAAAACTTAACATCACATAGGAGATACAACCTAACCCCAGTCAGAATGGTGAAGATTAAAAAAAAAAAAAAAAAGGTAAGTGCTGGAGGGGATGTGGTGAAAGGGGAACACTCCTACACTGTTGGTGGGAATGTAAATTGGTTCAGCCACTGTGGAGAACGAAATGAAGGTTCCTCAAAACCTTCAAATAGAACTACCTTATGATCCAGCAATTCTGCTCCTGGGTATCTACCCAAAGGACAGGAGAGTGCTCAGTTGGAAAAGCGCTTGCACAACTATTTTCACTGCTGCATTATTCACGATTGCTAAGACATGAAACCAACCCAAATGGCCACAGACAGATGAATGGATTGAAAAACTGTGGCACATATACTCTATGGAATATTATTCAGCAATAAAAAACAACAAGGCCCAGGAATTTGATAGAAAGTGGACAAATATGGAAGATTTGTTGCTGAGTGAAGCAAGTCAGGCTAGGAAAGAGAGATATTGTATGTCTCTACTTAATGTATACCAACTGTCCCTACTCCATGATAGAGACTGGAAGACATAAAAGTATTAAAAATTATAAAGGACTCTAGAGACAAAGTAACAAAAGAATATAGGAGGGAAGAGTGTAGGAAATTGGGGGGGGGAATGGAGAGGCAAGACACTTATGGGACACAAAAGATTTATTATCTGTTGATGAGGATGTGTATGGTGGTCTCAATTGGGCTGGACTTAGGTATATATCATGCTGGGTAAATTCTCTTCACAATTAAATGATGTATAGTGATTTAATGCATGAATAATAATAAAGAACGAAAGAAAGAAAAGAAATTACATGACTTGAAAATAAAAACAAAACTTAACACTAGGGGGCCAGCAGGTGGTGTGGTGGTTAAGATGCTAGACACCCACATGGTCAACCATGGTTCAGGTCCCAGACCTGATGGTTTGCTTTTTCACGTACTTTCTCTCTCTTTTTTTTTTCTCTCTCTCCCTCCCTCCCCCTTCCATCCCCATTGAGCACATATGTCCTATAGCAAATTAAAAATAATAAAATAATTATTTGAAAAGAAAAAAAAAACACCTCAACACTACATGTCCAACATGTTAACTGCTTCTCCAAGTGAGTGTTGGTTTGATTTTTAAAGAGAGCTCTCAAACCACAGGCCACAGAGAAAGCAGAAAGGCAAAAGAGGAAAGGAACACACTTGGGATGAAGTAGAGGAAGGAGGAAAAACTCCTGAGCAACAATGACAAAGAACAACCAGGCCACAAAGATCTGCAATGAGAGAAGGGGAGGAAACTGCTGGCCCGGACATCTGGAGTCCTTAAAGACGAGGCCAACATGCTACCCTCTCTGCACAGGCTCCAGGTCTCCTACACCAGCTGCCTGGACACTCAGCAGCTTAAATAACCGCTTTCTGACCACAAGTGGACATCCGGCAAAATGTTTGAACAGGATTGCTTTGCTAAAATCTTATTTAATGACATCATGGAAATAAAACAAGCACAATGTGTTTTTCCCTCCTTTGGGTTTTTTTTTTTTTTTAAATGGCTAAGCCATTAATTCAAATGCCCCACAGTCTGCCCAGTTTTGCTTCTCAATTTCAGCCAAACTAACTGGATCATACAATTCACTGTTCAGCACCTTTTTGTGTGAGGGGAAAGAGGATCCTTTCTCATGACTGCGTTGGTCTCTCTTACAACCTGTTCAGTTGCAATCAACCACTGACTAGTCATATCTGTGGCCGTACAGATCCATGAAAACCACGGCAAGCGAATATCCAAAAATTCAATAATAGGCACAAACAATATTTATACAGTATTCAAATTCCCGTAGAGCAAATGATTTAAAATCTGTAAACTTCATTCAGTTAAATCTAAGTCAATCCTCACTGACAAGCACATGTGGCTGGTTTTTGGTTTTGGTTTTTGTTTTCCCCAAATTTATGTATTAGGTTGTCGGGAAGGTCATGACATGTTTTCCTATGTTTTTCTATGCAAAAATGTGTTATGACTTTCGTGACAATCCAATATATATTCTACTGGGTTATTCATGTTTTTATTGCTCCCAGCCTTAGGACTGTAGATCGTAGTGAAGCTTAAAGACCAGATGGGAGAGGCCTGGGGCCCAGGAAAGCCCCAGCAGAGGCTCTGACCATCACTGGAAAGTCTGGGATCACCATGATAGACCAACACATTCTGCTGAGAAAGATGAGCTTGCCAAGATGTTTTTATTTCAATCAAATACACAAATTTGTACACAGATATTACACCTGGAGGATGTAAAGTCATGTTGGATTTCGTCCATACAAATCATGTGAAGGATCACAAAACTCCATTATTTTAGACCTGGAAGAGACCTAGAGAAAGTTTGTAGTTTCCAGGTGTTCTGCTCAACTCACAACTCCTGGAGGCATACACGCCATTTTGGAAACAAGAGAAATGAATTTTCAGATCCTCAAACTCCATATCTGTTCGTTCTTTTTTTTTTTTGGCAGGGGGAGGTTTTTGCTGTAGGGTACGTGCACAAACCAGAAAGACAGAGAGAAACAGAAAGACAGAAAGCGAGAAATCACCCCCCGGGGGGATGACCGCGCCACAATCCCTTCTCCTCCATTTTCCTCTTGAGATCTTGGGCACACATGCATCGTGTCTGGTGTGAGTTTAAGCCACCAGGTCAGGACTTGAACCGCGGTCGGCTACATGGGAGTTCAGCGACATAGCCATTATGCTAACTGCGGTCTCTCATATCTGTTCTTTCTTAAAAGAAACCTGCCCCTATGACTCCTAGGATCTCTCAGTGCTTTCCTGCTTCTTGAATAGCTGCCTTGTATTTTTAGGGAAGAAGGAAACATTCTAAAGCAGGTAGAATCAGGGGACCAGCGGGTGGCAAGGTGGTTAAGGTGCTGGACACTCCCACATGGTCGACCATGGTTAGAGTCCTGGACCTGGTGGCTTTCTTTCTCACTTTCCCTCTCATCTCTCTCTCTCTGTGTCTCTTTCTGGTCAAAATAAAATAAATGAACAAATAAAGCAGGTGGAATCAGTATGGGACATAGTTGAGTCTAGCTGAGCTGGACAACTTCAAGGATGCTAAAGGAATAACCTGGAAAAGCATCCTTCCGGAAAGAACTCCTTAAGGAATACTGAGCAGGCAGGACCAGCAGATAGTATAATGGTTACATCATTGGAATCCCACGTAGGTCTGAGCCCTGGACCAGGCGGCTTAAGCTCACATGGGGCATGTGTGCATGCATATCCAAGAGCCCAAGAAGAGAATGGAGGAGAAAGTATGGGGATGATTTCTTGCTTGCTTTTTGTCTATCTCTCTCTCTCTGTCTTTCTGGCGAGTGCACACGTCCAAGAGCAAAAACCTCTCCAAAAAAAAAAGAAAAGAATGAAAGAAAGAAATACTGAACAGGGAAAAGCCAGTGCATTAATCTCTCCAGGGACAAACTGGAGTGAGGCCTCAGGCCTTATCTTCATCTACCTGCACTCCTATCTAACAAACAGACCCCACAGTGAGATGGTTGTCACAGGGATGCATTTGCACTTGTCTGAACTGGAACATGAAGTCACACTTCTGACAGAAATTAGGTCTCCTTTGAGTGAAGATTGGCTTTGTCAGTTTGGCACATGAAGGCATTTTCTGTAACTGAATCTGATAAATCTAAAGCCCCGAGGTGTTGACAAAAATCAAAGCCAGGCACATATACAATAGACAAGTGACATCATTTACAACTATTGAGTTGTCATAAAAATGTATTATTGCATAGAAAAGCATAGCAAATGTGTCAAGACTTTTCCAACAACTCAATATTTAGACTTATGATTAAAAAAAAAAAAACAAGGGACCAGCAGTTAGCGTAATGGCTATGTTGCCGGACTCCCATGTAGTTGACCGCGGTTCGAGTCCCAGACCCGGTGGCTTAAACTCACATCGGGCGCATGTGCGTGCATGCCCAAGATCCCGAGAGGAGAATGGAGGAGAAGGGATTGCGGCATGGCCGTCCCGCTTAGGGGGTGATTTCTCACTTTCTGTCAGTCTGTCTCTGTCTTTCTGGCGAGCGCATGTGCCCTATAGCAAAAATCTACCAAAAAGGGGGGGGGGGAAACAAAAAAACCTAGCGTGGGGATTAGGATTGCGGCATGGCCGTCCCGCTTAGGGGGTGATTTCTCACTTTCTGTCAGTCTGTCTCTGTCTTTCTGGCGAGCGCATGTGCCCTATAGCAAAAATCAACCAAAAAGGGGGGGGGGAACAATAAAAACTCTAGCTGGTGACTTAAAACTTTGCAGGAGACTTCAAAATCCTTTTATGCTGTACGTACTCCTTCACCTAAAGCAGGGTACAGCTTCTTTCCTGGCACTCAGCCTGGGAGACCTCTAAACAGGCTCTGACAAAAGCATCTCACTGACTAGGACTTACCTAAAGACTCCCTGGTGAGGAGTGGAGAGCCCAGTAATAAGAGGGAGCCACAGACTGCCAAGTACACAAGTCAGGGCCTACGTGCAGCAGGCCTGGGGTTGATACCTAGCCATTTACTAGCTGAGTGACTGAGCAAGTTACTTGGCCTCTTTGTGCCTCAGTTTTCTCACACTAAGTCTGTAAAAGAACCTACCTATTAAGGGGTGATACTTCAAAGAAACCATTTCACTGAAAACACAGGGTCTATCTCATAATAAATGCTTAGAAAACATTAGCTGTTATTACAATCACTCTAAGAGGGGAGCAACAAGCGGAATGATCAACCATCACTTTTGGATGACTGTTCAAAACATACATACTTTCTGTTCTTACATCTCCCGCTCCAGCAGAGAGTACCTAATTCAGACCACAGTGAAGGGCAGTCATACAGGTGGGACACAGCTTGTTAACACTCCCTGGGGAGCTCTAATGTGCACACTACCCCTGCCCCCAGCTCCAATTTCTGTAAGAATTATTTAAGTATTCACAGTTGAATGATGATGTTATGTTAACATCTCATGAAGTGGTTTAAGCTGTATTGTATGTCATCTTATGAGAAGCAATAAGCAATCTTTAAAAAGAAAAAGGCATCCATTAGAATATAAAACAAGAGGGCCAGCAGGTGTTGTGGTGGCTGAGGTGCTGGACTCCTACATGGGTGGATCATAGATCATAGTTCAAGACCCAGATCTGGTAACTTTCTCTCTCTCGCTGGCCAAGTTAAAAATAAATAAGTAAAATTCAATAAATAACAACTTAAAAAATTAAAAATACAAAACATAAAACTTTAGAAAAGGGGAAGAAAAAGCAGAAAAAACACCCACCTATTAGAAGAGAAAGACCGGAAGTTGTAAGGCTCAGAGGCAGAATATGTATTCAAAGGAACAGAATTGGAGGAACTGTTAAAGGAAGCAAAACCCCACTTACAATGTCCTGACCACTAAAAAAAAAGACTTCATGCCAGATGAACAGATGTGAGAAGTATAGATTGACAGAGCACACACATTTTTTAAAAACCTTGCTTAAATATCCATTAGTCATTGTGTTATAACAAGAGATCCTAATGCAAATGGATGACAGTTTCTTCTGTATCTTATTAAAATGCTGGCCATCATTTAGTCAGTGGTCACGAAGTTAGTTTATGCCACAACTGCTCCCTGCTCTGAAATGCACACAAACACGCAGAAGGCAAGCCAAAGGATGCAGTTAGCATGCTGTGTTCTCCTCCCAGGTTAACTTCAAACATGCCTCCACATGGGCAGAACTACCTGTTTTCCTTCTGGGACTCTGCTTCCTTGTCCTTTGTAGATAAGGGAGAATCCTCAAAGTCATAGGAGAAGAGGTGGAAGGGGCTGTGGGGCACGTAGGGCAGCTTGTCTATGGTCAGTGGTGCCTTCTGGGAGCCAGGCGTGGTAGAGGAGGGCCGAGAAGTGGAGGCATGGGTGGGGGGTGGCAGGAGGGACCCACTGTGTGGGGGGCTCCCCCTAGCGGTGCTGGCTGGAGGCTGCTTTCCCTGTGAGGTGGCACTCGAGGCAGCTGGGAGGGCAGAACTCTTGGCAGCAACGTCCTTTTCCACGGGACTCTGCTCTGAGGCATGCCTGGCCTCACTGCTGGCCCACAAAAAGGAAAGAAAGGAAGCAGAAATACAGATTTGGGAGAGAGGGAGCAAAGGTTAGGAGAGAGAGAGAGAGACACACATAAAAATCCCACTGCTGTGTGGCCACTCCTTCAGTGTCCAGTAGCATTTCTTGACCTGCTGCATAAAGCCCATCACTAGAAGCTTTGGTTGGCCCAATCAATCCGTGCACCTGAGCTGCAAGTCTAAGAGGTGAGACTTACAGAGTGCAAGGAAGCATCTCGGCCTCTGGACACAGAGCCCTTTGTGGGGAATGGAGTGGAGCCCCAAAGGCTCTTCGGCAATTGCCTACTCCTTAGTTTCTCCCTGCTGGTCAAGTTGGCACCTGAATTCTCACCATGTCAATGTCATCTCTGTGTCTTGGTCAAACAGAGGAGCTTTCTGCTGAAAAACCAAGTATTGGAGAAGAGGTAGCTCTAAGCTGTGTGTATTTCCATAAGTATTTTCAAAACCTTTCCTGGGAGTAGGGATAGATTAAAGAAATGGAGAAACAGCACCAAGAGGAAGCAATGAGCCAAACCAGAGAGGCCAGGACAATCAAGACAAAGTGCCCATTGCACACTTCTCCAGGCCCACCACTAAGCCTCCCCCACCACACCGATACACATACATACATACACACACACACACACACACACACACACACACACACGGAGGGAGAGAGAGAGGGAAGGTGGGTGTGTTCATTGTGGTAATCAGTACACAGTACATACATATATCAAACTATCACCTCTACATATAGTCAGCCCTCCATATCTGAGGGTTCTGCACCTATGAATGTGAGGAACTATTTCATGCCACTTTATATAAGGAACTTGAATATCTGTGGGGGTCCTATACTTAATGCCCTATGGATACTGAGAGATGATTGTCAATTTTATTTGTCAATTGAATATTTCCAAATGTAATGGGAGCTGGATTTAGATACTTGGATTTTTTATTTTATTTATTTATTTATTTATTTTAGTTTTGCCATAGGGTGTGTACACTTACCAGAGAGAGACAGAGATGGGACAGAAAGAGAAGGAAAGTGAGAAATCATATTCCAGGAGGAGGACCATGCCACAATTCCTTCTCTTCCACTCCTTTCTCGGGATCTGAGATACACACGTGCATAAGCCCGGTATGTTTTTCCAACTATCAGGGTCTGAGACTCGAACTGTGAAGTCAGCCATGTGGGATCCAACATCTTAATCACCATTATCACCTGCAGGCCCTAGACAGGTGGATATTTTAAAATATCTTCACAACCTCAGAATCTGTGTGAAACTCTGCATTTTTTAAAACTACTGTCCTTCTCCCAGAAAACTTGACTCCCAGACATGTAATAGAGCTGTTTTTTTTTTTTTTTCATCAAAATCAGAGTTTTACCTAT
>NW_006159775.1:204196-205510 GCF_000334495.1 Tupaia belangeri chinensis
TGTGTACACTTACCAGAGAGAGACAGAGATGGGACAGAAAGAGAAGGAAAGTGAGAAATCATATTCCAGGAGGAGGACCATGCCACAATTCCTTCTCTTCCACTCCTTTCTCGGGATCTGAGATACACACGTGCATAAGCCCGGTATGTTTTTCCAACTATCAGGGTCTGAGACTCGAACTGTGAAGTCAGCCATGTGGGATCCAACATCTTAATCACCATTATCACCTGCAGGCCCTAGACAGGTGGATATTTTAAAATATCTTCACAACCTCAGAATCTGTGTGAAACTCTGCATTTTTTAAAACTACTGTCCTTCTCCCAAAAAACTTGCCCCCCAGACATGTAATAGAGCTGTTTTTTTTTTTTTCTTTCATCAAAATCAGAGTTTTACCTATATACAAGCATAGGGTCACACAGATTTCTCTGGGTTGATCCATGCCACAGAACCCTACAGAGTGCTCAGGGAGATGCCAGGCACACGGAGGTGGAGGGGGGCACCCGCTAAGCAGAAGAAACAGGAGGGGGAGCAGTGGAGATGCCACCCCAACAGAAGCAGAAATTTTCCCCACCACTTTAAGGTCTCACAGGTTTACAACAGAGAACATACATCCAAATGAAGGTTAATGAATACCTATGTACTGCCAAGATTAGGACTAGTCTCTGATAAAGGATGCCCCCTAGCATGGGTTTGTATAGTCAGACTCTTGAGAGCATTAAGATAAGCAATCATCTCCCAGCGTAAATAATAATCGTAGTCAAGACAGTACATTGTCACTAGGGAAGCCTTTGAAGGTTGCCCTTTGCAGCCAGAATCTTTCATCTGGCCTGTGGGTGTTAAACCATGTGACTACCTGAGGACAGGTGGGAGAGAACATGTACTTTCCAGAGCACAAGGAGCCAGCGTATTTAGTTAAGGTCTGCAACATTCCTGTGGCTCACTTTCAACCAAAAGTGAGACTGTTGATCAAATGACCTCCCCTTTCCAGAACATTCCTAAGTAATAAATATTGCCCTCAAGAACAGCAGGCCAGGGAACCAGCAGTTAGCGTAATGGCTATGTCACCGGACTCCCACGTAGTCAACCACAGTTCGCATCCCAGACCCGGTGGCTTAAAACTCATGCCGGGCGCATGTGCATGCGTGCCCAAGATCCCGAGAGGAGAATGGAGAGAAGGGATTGCGGCATGACCATCCCCCCTGGCGGATGATTTCTCGCTTTCTGTCTCTTTGTCTCTCTGTCTGTCTGGTGAGCGCACGCGGCCTACAGTGAAAATCTCTCCAAAAAAAAAAAAAAAAAAAACAGCAAGCACGC
>NW_006159775.1:205837-214736 GCF_000334495.1 Tupaia belangeri chinensis
GCTGATCATTCATTCTTCCCATTTCACTATGAAATGTACAGCTAGTTCTCTCCCATTGGCTGATCCTTTCCACTCTCCACACAACCACTGACTTCTTCTCAGACACTTCCAAAGGGGGAATAACCATTTGTTGGTCAGTTCACAGAGGAGTCTACGGCTCTTGGAAGTGGTGGATATCTCACAGTGTCAAATGAGTCAATCTGAGAACTTTATTAGTGTGTACTGATAGCCTATAAGACAAGACATTGGCATAAAAGAATCCCATTAACTTTGAAGTTGGCATGAAAAAGATTTTACTCGATTAAAAAAAGATTCTTTAGATTTTGCTTATTTGTAGGGGAAAAAATAACAGTAAAAGTGTCAATAGCAAAATCAATTGAATGAAAAAAACCACTGAATGTTCTAATTATTTTTGAATACTAGAAAAAAATTATGAGCAATATTTATTTTTATAAAACCATCATTTGGGTAAAATATCTACAAAATTAAAAAACATCTGCAAGGTGTCTATGTCTATTAACACTGCTTGCAGAGATGAACACAACACAAGAAACTTCCTGAAGGGCTGCAAAGTATGTTAGTTGCTCTGGGCATGAAAATGAAATGTCAGGGGACCAGCAGTTGGCATAATGGCTATGTTGCTGGACTCCCATGTAGTCAATCGTGGTAAAAGTCCCTGACCCGGTGGCTTAAACTTATGCCGAGCACATGTGCGTGCGTACCCAAGATCCTGAGAGGAGAATGGAGGAGAAGGGATTGCAGTGTGGCCATCCCCTCTGGGGGGTGATTTCTCGCTTTCTATCTCTCTGTCTCTCTCTGTCTGTCTGGTGAGCGCACGCAACCTATAGCAAAAACCTCTCCAAAAAGAAGAAAATGAAATGTCAGACAATTTTTCTATGCTGCATAGGGTGAAAAATGCTCCTGTAATTGGATAAAAACAAACATGAGTCATTAATACAGAAGTCATCCACACATAGCAACTAATATTGGACTTGTAAAATTATTAGGCCAGGGTCAGCAAGTGGCATGGTGGTTAAGGTACTAGACTCCCACATGGCTGACTGTGGTTCAAGTCTTGGACCTGAAGGCTTGAAAATTATGCCAGACACATGTGCAAGCATGCCCAAAATATCCCAAAAGCAACTGCAGCATGGCCATTCTCCCTGCGGGGGTGATTTCTCACTTTTCCTTTCACTGTCTCTCTCAGTCTCTCTCCAGTAAGCCCATGTGCCCTATGGCAAAAACCTAAAAGAAAAAAATAAAGAAAAAGAAATTAGGTCAAAGGGGATACATGGACTTCTTACTACAAAGATGCAAGGGCTAAAATCTTTGCAGAGATGAGTCCTTTTAGTCATTGTGAGTCTGGCTGAGTTAAAGCACTCAGTGAGGGAGGGAACAGGGAGTAGAAAACCAGTCGGAAGGTTTTTCCATAAAGTTAGTTTGGAAGGCAGTTTGAAGGGGGAAAAAAGTGCAATTCTGTAATGAAAACATGCTCAGTTACTTCTACAAAACTAATCATTCTGTGTCCCTGCAGCCAGGGTAAGTAAAGCATTGAAGTGGGAGCTAGTGAGGCAGGGAAGCAACTATTCAAAGGTGGTGGCAAACTATCCGCTAGGGTGGAGCCTGGAGCGTCCAGCCCTTGATACCTGTCCTTGCCCTGATAGGGGCCATCATCCTCTCTCTCTTCCTCTGAATTAGGCTCCGTGACTGGCTGCTCCTCTTCTTCCTCTTCCTCCTCTTCCTCCTCATCCCTGAGACGAGGCCAGAAAAAGAGAAGTGCACACAGAGACAAGATGGAAATCAAATTGAGCATGACAGACAACAGGGAGATGAAGTCAGAAATAAACATACATAAGCAACAACAAAACAAAAAACAGCTGGCTAAAATGAAAAAGAGCACACTTAATATGTTAGGAGAGAAAAAACCAGTCTGAAGGAAATTCTAAATACGGGGTGGAGATGCAGTAACCAAAAGAGGCCAAATTTCTTGGTCAAGTTGGTTGGATGCCACTACCCTGCACCCCAAAGTGTGATTCAGAGAAGTTTCTGGCCTTGGGCAGGCCTCCACTGTGGTTTCTCTCCTGCACAGAATCATCCAGTAAATGGTCCTGATGATGACCCACTCCCACCGCAACCAGAGTCTTCACATCTTCATTGCATTCCTCATGGTTAGAAACCACTGAGGGCCAGGATAATCTGGCATTGACTAACCCCTGCGGTAGACTTATGGATTTGGCACGCCACTCTCTCATTCTTAATGAGTGTGGTTCAGGGAGCAGATTTAATCCCAACTCAAGGGTGAGGACCAGATGGAACCAATCCATGTCACTACTGGGATTTCTCCTGGCACCTTCAGGGATGAGTTATTAAAAAGACACCCTGTATCTGGAGCTACCTTTGGCTTCCAGTGGAGGAAGACAGTAAGTGAAGACTACCAGAGGAAAGCAGAACAGAAGGGGGAAGTGAAAAAGAGGTGAGCAGTCCCTATTATCATTTTAACATCTACTTCAAGCAGTTCTGAAATCCCATCCTGACCCTTTACTAGTGGAAGACAATAAAGTCTCAGTTTTGCAAAAGTGATTTTTGTTGGCTTTTGCCTTTGCAGTTAAATGATTCAAAGAAGTTCTTTATATACCTTTAACATAACTTACAAGTCTTTATATAATGAGTGAAAGTTCTTTATATTTATATGTGCTGCAAATGCCTTTTTCCTCTATATATGTTGCCTTTGCACTTATTTCATGTCATCTTTTAATAAAGAAAAGTTCCTAAGCTTAGTGGGTTTATCTTTTCTGATTAGATGGTTAGCTCATTTTGTGTGTGTGCTGTTTTAAAATGTTTTGTTTACACCAAGGTCTTAAAATAGATATTCTTAGGACTATTAGATGGCATAGCAGTTATGTCGCTGGACTCCCACATAGCCAACCACGGTTTGAGTCCCAGATACATAGGCTTGAAATTAACACCAGGCACATGTGTGTGCTTGCCCAGAATTTCAAGAGGAGAATGAAGGAGAAGGGAGTGTGGTATGGCTATCTCCCCAGGAGATGGGGTGAATTCTCGCTTTCTGTCTCTCTGGCGAGTACATGCACTCTATAGCAAAAATTTCTCTTAAAAAAAATCCAGAAAGTTATTTCTCCATGTGTCCCTTTCCAAAAGCTTTATTACACCCTTTCACACTTAAATTTGCAACATACCTGGAATTTATTTTTGTGTATGACTGAGATAGGGATCAGATGTTTTTCTCCATATGGACACATAGTTGGCCCAGGCCATTTAGTAAATGGATCGTCTTCTCCCCACCATATCATCTTTATAATAAATAGGATGAATATATAAGTATATCTTATAGTACATATAGAGATTATATAAACAGATTGACTTGCGGATTTCTGAACTCCTTACTATTTATCACTTTGTGTATCTTTGCGTGAATATCTTATTGCCATTGCTAATGTTTTATAATTGATTTTAATATTACATAGTGTACATCTTTGGCCCTTTAAATTTTCACAAGAATTTTTGAATCACCTTGTCAACTTCCACAAAAATCTTTCTGGACTATTGATTGGGATTATGCTGGAGGAAAAAAAAATAGACAATATATAAAGCATTATCTTTATATATTGCATATTCCTTTTCATGCTCATGATAGATGAGACCTAATGTTATTGAAATAGTCCCTATTTGTTTTCATTCATTTATTTATTTTTTTTATTTTAGACAGAGTCATGCTGTTGTGATCCTGCTGCCTCAATCTCCCAGCTGAAACTATAAGCGTTCTCCACCATACCCAGCTCTTTTTATAGACAGGGCATTCCTATGGGGCACAGGCCGGGCTCAACCTTGTAATCCTCCTGCCACAGCCTCCCAGGTGACTTGGATTACAAATGCATGTCACTGTACCTGGTCTTTATGTTCAACTGGGAATCAAACCTGGGCCTTCTGTGTGGTCCTGGCCTGTGGAGCAGTGTCTTACCAGTGCAAGCCACTGAGCTGGGTCAGTCTTTCCCAATTCCTTTTAATATTTTAAAGTTTCGGTAGAGATTTTAGAAAAACTCTTAAAATTTGTTTCTATGTTTAACTTTGGTACTAATGTACATGTTATAAATTTCTAAATTTAATTTTCTATTTATTTTTGATGACATGTATATAGAAAGTTGATTTTTGTTTGTAAATTTATCCTGTATCCAGTAACTTTTCTAAATTATTGTGACATGTTTTAGAGAGATTATTTTAAATTTTCTATGTGCGACCATTTTATCTGTAAATATTGATGGTTGTATTTACTACTTTCCAGTTTTATGCCTTTCTCTTTTTGTGCCCTATTATACTTGCTAGGATATCCAAAGTGATATCAAATTAAACTATGGCAGTGAGCATCATTTTCTTGTTCCATATCTTGGTGAAAAATATGAGTTTGCCATAGACATTTTCGGGGACGATCTTTCTTTTTTTGTAAGGGTCATTTTTTTATTTTGTTTAAGGGGAGAAAAGGGGGCATGGAGACAACGGTAATATATATATATTTTTTTTTTGGAGAGGTTTTTGTTATAGGGCACATGCGCTTGCCAGAAAGAGAGAGAGAAAGAGATAGAAAGCGAGAAATCACCCCCCAGAGAGGATGACCATGCCACAATCCCTTCTCCTCCATTCTCCTCTCAGGATCTTGGGCATGCATGCACACGCGCCTGGCATGAGTTTTAAGTCACCAGGTACGGGACTTGAACTGCGGTCCACTACATGGGAGTTCAGCGACATTCATGTACTCCTAATTTGCTAAGAATTTCTTTATCCTAAATGATAAATGCTGTTTTTACATTTATCAAGATGATCATACAATTTTTCTCCTCTTCTCTGCCAATGTAAAGAGTGTGCTTTTTAAAATATCCATTTATTTCTTCTGGGAAAGAGATTCCCAACAAGATTCCCATGCCACAAGGCATTCCCACTTCAGCCAGCCAGGGCCACATGCATGTTCAGACACTTGTGCACCCAGAGTTTTCAGGGAGACCTCTGGAGATAAACTGAGGGACATCCTGCCTGGCAGAGCATCGCACTATCACTGCACCACCACGGCTGGCTATGACTGCTTTTATAAAAACCCTGCATACCAGACATAAACCCCCACTTTGTTCTAACATAGTATCCTATTTATGCACAGCTGGATTTTATTTGTTAATATTTTATTAAGAATATTTTACATATATATTTTGGAAAGGGATTGGTCTATAATTCTCCTTTCTTATAATGTGCTTTTCAGGCTTTAGAATCAGAGTTAGGCGCCCTTCGTAAAGAATTAGGTAGGGTACAGAGGGTGACAGGTGTGAAATTGGAGAGGAAGAGTTAAATCT
Source organism: Tupaia belangeri chinensis (assembly GCF_000334495.1). Taxonomy (NCBI): domain Eukaryota; kingdom Metazoa; phylum Chordata; class Mammalia; order Scandentia; family Tupaiidae; genus Tupaia; species Tupaia belangeri. The sequence continues at coordinate 211,192 of NW_006159775.1, forward strand.
GGAAAATATACAGCAGCAGATGTGGCTGAATTTGGTGAAAGATTAGATGTCATAGAAAAAGAAGAGAGAAGCACCAACAAAACTCCAGTTACATGTCTCTGAGACCTGGACTGGGGGTGTCTCAGTCAGAAAACAGGGAGGCCAGTAGGACAGAGAGAGCATCCCTCCTGCAATGCCAGAGCCACAGGCAAACACCTCTCATCTGCCCTCACACACCACCCTGTAAAGGCTGCAGTCTTTTTTCCCCTAGCAGCCAAGTTAAAAACTATTCCCTCAACCTCCAGCCACCTTCCCCCAGCTTGATCAGGAGTTTGTAGACGTCATTATTCTAGACTACCCAGAATGCCCCTCATGGGCTACCTCTTCGATACCTCTTTTTTAAAAACAAAACACTGAGCCCCTCCCTCCAAAATGAACTGGAGAATTATACTGTAGATCAATCCCTTTCCATTTACTCCTCCAGGTGGAGCTAGAGAGGCTGTCTAGTGGACTGTCTAGGTCTGTCCTACCGCTCTGTAACTTTCAAACTGTGTGAGCTTGGCCAACTTTCCTAATCCAAATATGGGTGGTAAAAGCACTTACTTCATGGGAGGCCTACATTAATATGTAAAGGTACTTTGAAAAGCTTGGCATGTAGTAAGCAAATCAGTGTGTTTAGCTATGAGCTGTCATCATTATGTTAGGGCCCTCTGGGAACTCTACCCTCTCTGTCATTGGATATACAGAATTCTGCTTGATCCTCTGTGCAAAGCATTCCACATCTCGAATAGAAAGCAACACCTGCTCTTTTATCATTTCCACCTATGTTAGCTCTATCTTTTTGATTCCTCTCTGTTCCATTTAGCTGTCCCACAGATGTTTGAAGACCTGACTATATCCCAAGTGTTTCCTCTGTGGACTTAACATCCTTAGATCCCTCAACAAATCTGCCCATGACGTGTTGTAGTCTTGCTATCATGAGAAGCAGGGCAGGCAGCCAAAGACTCACTTCCAAGTACCCGATAGTCAAAGCTCTGGCCTTGCACTACAATGCAAAGAAAACACCCTCTCCTAAGGCACAGAACTTTGTATGCTTGATTTTTATTTCATTTCAGCCTATGATGAACTCAGTCAAATAATCTTTTTTTATGCCAATAGCATTTAAAATCAGAGTTAATTCAGGCAATTTTGCTTTTTCCCAGTGTAGATTTTCTGTTTTATTTATTTGTTTGTTTGTTTTTTTAACGATAGAGTGCACACGTGCCTGAACGCCACAGAGAAAAAAGGGCGAAGAAGCACCCTTGACAGGACCTCATCATACTTGATCACCTTTTCCCAAAGTTCCAGCTCCTCAGGATCTTGGACGCTAAACGTGTGCCTCATATGTTTTCGAGGGGACCTGGGGAACCAAACCTGCAGTCAGTCTTATAGCTTCCACACATACAGATCATGTTACGTAGGCTGGGCCTCTGGTTTTTCTTTCAAAGTGTAACTTAATGTTGTTCATATTTGTGCTAAGAAACCCTGGGTATTTAGGTTTTAAGTACATCCATGGGTATTTTGTTTGCCTTTGATTGATAAGGAGTTACTCTAGGGCATAGGCCTGTTCTGGCCTAATCCATCAGGTATTTTTCTTTTTACTGCCAACAGTCTCAGATTTGAGGGCACCCTTTCAGACTGGAAAAGCAACCTAGAGGCCTGTAATCTGACCAATTCTATAAGGCAGAGTTTCCATGAAAGCCAGTTTAACTTTCCCAAATATGGGCTTCAGGCAATTGTCACATTTCTTAAGCTTTGCACACAAACAAAAATGAAAATGAATGTTGCTATGCTGCTTTACAAGCATAATACACTCAAAACAACACGGAAGCATGTTCTAGCACCAAAGCAATTAGGATGAAGAAGAATTGATATAGATAGATATACGGGAGAAGGCATTTGTAATACATCTAAGAGATATAAGAATATATTTTAAAAATCAACTAACCATAGAAATAGGGAAAATAAATGAATGCCACCAATAAACATGTGAGAACAGACTCTAATCTCACTATACAAACCTGGGAACTACACATTAAGGCCACAATGACAAACCATTTTATATCTACTTGGCAAAATTCACAAGTCTGATAATACCAAGTACTGAAGAGAATACAGGTTAACTAAGTGTTTGGGTTTTGCTTGTTTGTTTTGTTTTTGGTTTTTGGTTTTTAATTGCCTAAGGCTGTGTGCTCTCTTCAGAAACAGAGAAACAGAAAGAAAGCACCTCCCAATGAGGCATGGTCATGCCACAATACCTTCTCCTCCATTTCTCCATTTCTCAGGATTGGAGGCACACATGCCCAGTGGGTGTCTCAGGCCACTAGGGCCAGGATTCAAACTGCAGTTAGTCATGTGGGATTTGACTTCCTTAGCCACTAGGCCACAGAGCCAGCTTGGTTAACTGATTCTTATGTACTGCTGCTAGGAGTAGGTATAGATATAACCACTTTAGCCAGACAATTGGTATTATCCTATTAAGTTAAACATTCATATCATGACTTAAATGTGGTATCGCTACACTGTATGGCAATGGTTCTGAACTATAGTAATTCTGTTCCTTCCAAGGGAGAGTTGTCTATATCTAGAGATTCAGTTGTCAAAACTAAAAGGTGTGGTAGGGAGTGCTACTGGCATCTACTGGGTTGAGGTTAAGGATGCTAGAAGGCATCCTACAATGCACAGGCAGCTTCCACAAAAAAGAAGCATTTGGCCCAAAATGTCAACAGTGTTGAAGTTGGAAAATCTTCTCTGGGGATACTGAGGTGTATGCATACCATGATCTGACTCCAAGGATGTCCTCAATAGCACTCAAAACTGGAAATAACCCCAATGCCTACCAGCAGGAAAAAAAGATTTAAAAGACTGTAGTAAATTCCAGGCAATGAAAACAGATGAACTACAGTGTCATAGGACAGTATGGATGACCATCAGGAGCTTAGTGCAGAGCAAAGGGAGCCCAAGGAGAAACAAACGACCGGACACATGTATAAAGCTAAAACCTGTCAAATTGTTTAATATGCTGTTTAGTTATACATATATGTGATACTACTAAAAACATACACAAATTGCACAAAACAGTGATAAACACAAATTTAAGAGAGTTAGTTATCTAGGTCTAGAAAGGGCATGGGAGTCACACAGATAGATGTAAGTTAGGGTAACACTTGATTGTTGGTTAGGCCATAGACTTGATATTATTTATATTAACAAATCAACATTAAGTAAAAATAAGCTAGAAGAGGGTCATATATAGACCAGTGATGTCAATGTGTCATAAACCAAGGATTATGATTAATCTAATTCTGTAAAATTAAGATTTTTCTTTTTTTTTTTTTTTTGGAGAGATTTTCACTATAGGGCGCGCGTGCGCTGACCAGACAGACAGAGAGAGAGAGAGACAGAAAGTGAGAAATCACCCCCCCAGGGGGGATGGTCACGCTGCAATCCCTTCTCCTCCGTTCTCCTCTTGGGACCTTGGGTACGCACGCACACGTGCCCAGCGTGAGTTTTAAGCCACCCAGTCC
>NW_006159775.1:214792-273781 GCF_000334495.1 Tupaia belangeri chinensis
GCTGTTTTCCTTAAAATTTTTTAAAAAAATAAAGAAAATTTTTTTTTTTTTTTAAGCAAAGCAGTCTAACTACGGGGTGGGACTCTATCTCCCACTATTCAATGAATATTTTATAGAGCACTTATTACACATAAGTTGCTGGGATATAGTGGTTAAAAGAGGTTTCCACCCTTGGAGTTAAAGGCTGGTGAGAGAAAAGGCATTCAGCATTAAACAACTAGTTGTATCAAGAAGAATTCAACTCCAGAGATTTTTTTAAAAATTTGCTATAGGGCATATGTGCTTGCAAGAAAGAGAGCAAGCAAGCGAGCAATAGCCAGCCAGACACCTCCCTGACAGAGGAATTGTCACCTCACAGTACCTTCTCCTCCATTCTGTGCTTGGGATTTGGGGCATACAAGCACAAGAGCCCAGCATGTTTTTCAAGCTGCCAGGTCCAGGACTCAAACTATACAGTTGGTCATGGGGGATCTGGCCACCTTAACCACCATACCACTGGCCGAATCCAAACCCAGAGATTTAAGTGGCCTGAAAAGACTTCCACAATATAGTTAGAGCAAAACTAAAAGGCCAAGGAAGAATGGATCAGGAGACAAGATGGAATTTTACACGTGACCATGTCCTCCTCAAACATGTGTACTAACATTAGTATCAATTCTAATTTGCCACACTAACATCTTATCTCCCCAACTTTATCTCCACCTATCTCTTCATGAACCTCCCTACCAGAATCTTTTTCTTTTTTTAATAATAGTAATTGGCTTATTTTTTATTTCACCTAGTTTTCTTTTATTATGAGGAGGTGTGTGTGTTCACCAGAGAGAAAGGAACAGAAAGAGAAAGTAGCCTCCCCCCAAAGGGGCTTGCTTATACCACAATCCCCTCTCTTCCATTTGTCCATCCCACTAGGGTTTGAGATACACATGCACAGATGCCCAGTGTGCTTTCCAAGCTACCAGGGCCAGGACTTGAACTAAAGCCAGCTATGCGGGATCCAGCTTTCCAAGCACAGGACTTTGCTGTGTTATGAGGATTACCTCTCCTTTCTCCTTTATCATTCATGTATCAGGCATGCATACATCAGAGAGAGAGAGAACAAGCTTGAGCATGAGAGAGACCCTCTGAGAGAAAGAGAGAAAGACTCCCCCACCCCCCACCAAGGTCTGATCATGCTTGATCCTCTTCATCCAGTCTTCCAGCCCATCAGATCTTAGGCATTCATGTGTAAGCTCAGGATTTGAACCACAGTCACCATGTAGTACCCGGCTTCTCTCAGGCAGCACATTACTGCTGTGACACAGAGCCAACTCTCTCTGCCTGAGTCTTAATGTATTGATTATCACTTTTCTATCCAATGGCAGTTCAGCCTCAGGGTCCTTGCAGGAGTCATTCTTCCTGACTAGTTACTTTTTTGGTTCTATTTCTCCACAAGACCCAGTCTACAGCCTTGGCCCCTAGGGATATCCAGCAAGTACTTGCTGCCTCTGGAAATTCTTTAACCCTGTGGGCTTTACCTAGAGCTCAGCACACACTTGATAGGGATGGTCTGTGGCCAAGATTGAAAGTATCTGGAGATGACTATAGAAATCTCCCCATGTTGTAGATAAGAAAGGTGAGATCTAGAGAGGACAAGCTCAAACAACTTGCCAATAAGAAATCTGGTCTTGGGGCCAGCAGATACCATAATGGTTGTGTTGCTGGACTCCCATGTACTCAACCAAAGTTTGAGTCCTGACTCGGTGGCTTAAAACTCACGCCAGATGCATGTGCATGCACACCCAAGATCCCAAGAGAAGAATGGAGGAGAAGGGACTGTAGAGTGGCCATCTTCCCTGGGGGTTGATTTCTCACTTTCTGTCTCTCTGCCTCTGTGCATGCACTTATCACAAAAATCTTTCAGAAAGAAAGAAAGAAAGAAAGAAAGAAAGAAAGAGAGAGAGAGAAAGAACTCTGGTCTCTGAATGTCCAGTCCAGAGGCCTACCATTCCAGGTTCCCTATGAAACTGACACAGAAAATCTAAACTGGTTCCATCACTCCATTGTCATAGTGCTGCTCCTTCTACATAACAGTCTCCTGACAGTACCCACCCAGACCCCACTCACACAGCACAAACAATGCCACCTGCAGCGAGAGTCATGGACAGGCTGCTATGGCTCCCAGAAGACCAGCCCAAGGCCCTGGTCACCAAAAACTTGCCTAGTTGTCCTCAGGCTTAAGCATATCAATGTCTTGGCATATGTATGACCCATGTGTGACAACTAGTTGGGAGACTTGATCTTACGGTTTAGATAAAATGTGGACATCTTAAATGCCCCATTTAATTCTGAAATAAGCATACTACTTACGTCAAAATGAGATGAAATATATTTCAGATAAATATTTGGTTACATTTATGACAAAGAAAGTGTCTACTTAGGCTTGGTCTGCATCGTTCTGCACTATGGAGTACTTACCCTGCAGTTCGAACTTAGCCTCAGAGTGACTTACACTTGCTGTTCACTTGAAGCCATTTTGAGGTTAGCAAGGGCTTACTATGAGACTTGAAAACTTCCAATTAGTGATCTTCATTGATGAAGACAATTGACCAACTGAAGCAATGATTTCATTTAAAAAGAGAGTTTGCTATCTACCATACAACAATTTAAAAACTTCTCTCAGAAGATGTTTACCAACCAAATTAATTTTTAAAAAAAGAGAAAACTCTAACAGAGTCCACTGTTGCTCTGTTTCCATGGTGAGAAACCAAAGTTAGACAAGGTATTTACTGTTCTGTAGCATGCACAGTTTAGAAATATAAAGTATAGCTCATGGATCCCAAAGATATCCAAGAAGCTGGACCACCAGTCAGAACACCAATGCATAAACCAATATTTTGCCATTTTGTTTTAGAATCAAATATTAATAAATTCTACTAAAACATGAAGTACTTTAATATAATGTAGTTCCAATCTGCTCAGCATAAACATCAAAACACACACGCGCGCGCGCACACACACACATGCACACACACACACAGTTTGTAGCTGGGGTTACAGATTTGTTCAGGTGTAAAAGAAATTAGTGTGAGTGATAATGGCAGACCACAAGGTGTCTCACTACTTTCTTTCACGTATACCTTGACTTTGTATTTGAAAAGTTTTATTATAAGACACAGATATTAGTTAATTGCTTTAAATGTCCCTTGGAGGAATGAGAAAGCAGAAGAGAAACTAAGATAAAAATAGATTTCAATTCTCTAGAAACTTCCGGAAACACAAAGGATACCAAAGCACAGTCCCAGAATGAGCTTTCAGGAAGGCAGCCTCAAAGGCAAAAGTAGATTCAAGCCACATCTGGCTTGAATCTGTCCAAGGACCATGGTCGAAACAGGGGCTCTCTAATCTTGCCCATAAAACTAAGCGAACTATCCGAATGGGAGCTTCTAGCTCCGATAGTCAGTTATAGCTGAAGAAACTAAAATGTGTTGACGCTAGACACATTCTCCCTCTTCTAGAAGCTGTATGATTACTAATCGAATGTATGTTTTCAGGTGAAACTTGCTTTTGAATGCAAACAATGGCACTGCAAATAATGCAAATATGACAGTACACATATTCTACTGCCTCATGTTTTTCCCAGATGGGAAGGGAAGGATACTAGCGAGGGAAAAACACTTAGAAGTGAACAAAACGCCTTGTACATCAAGAAGCAGTATCAAATGTAACCACTGTGGAGAGACTAGATGTGTTTCAGAGCTTCAGTATGTTGTAATATCTTCTCAACTTATGAGTCAGTTCGATTCTTGAACTTCTAATTGCCTTTTCATATGGTTTGGACTTGAACATGCCACAATCGACTCTTAATATGGTAATCAAGTACAGATAATTGACACCTAGTCATAAACCCCAAATCTTACATTTCAGCCAGTTCTTCCCAACAACCTCGTTTTCTGTTATCTACCACTTCAAGTCCTGCCCCCAGTTACCACCAATAATCACATGGACTTGTTTGGGTAGTATTTGTTTTCTACCTCACTGACCATCTGCTGGTAGAGATGCTGATGAAAATGAACTGTATACAAAGAGGTAATGAGACGAGAAAAGAGAGCAACAAAGGGCGACAAGGATCTATAAAGACCATCACCCGAGAATCAGGACGCAGTCACAGGTCCACCTGCTGCCCTGCATACTCACACAGGTCCAACCATGTCTCAGACAGGTTTGGCTCAACCTGGAGGGTGGTTCTAGAGATTCAACACTAAGGGTAAGTGACTCTAACATATGCCTCAAATCCTCTGTGTCTCCCTATGGGCACTAGTAACCTCCAGCCTACTGATTTGCACCCCTGAGATCCATTATTTAAATGAGAATGCTCAGGCCATATTCCCAGAAATTGTGTTCAGCTATTCTGGGGTGGGGCCTGAGCATGGGTTAATTTTAGATACTCCATTGAGTTGACAACCACTGCCCTAGTTCAAGCTACCCATGTTTTGTAGTGGTTCCACAGGCCTCGTTACAACTATGTCCCTGTTTCCACTCTTCCTTGCCTCCAATCTGGCCTGACCAGGTGGACAGGCATCTCTTCAAAGGTGATCAGTTGAGCCTCAGATGCCAAATAACCACCACATTCTGTACCCTACACAACATGACCCGCACCAGGCAACCTCATCTCATCTCAGTGCTGCCTCTGTCTTTCTCCATACCCCACAGCCTTGCCTGTCAGGATGCCTACGGACACCCAGGTACTCCAAGTCCCTTTCTGTCTTTGCCACCAAAAATGGAAGTACCTTGGCCTGGGAATTCCTTTTCCACTCTTCTCGTCCTTCAGAGTTCAGTCTAAATGCCTGAAGAGGTTTCTTAGACCAGTCCCATCTGTTTTCTAACCAATTTTAAAATTAATATTTAATTACGGGAATTCATACTCCCTTGAAAAAGGATAATATTACATGTTGAATATCCCTTCACTGAGATGCTTGGGATCAGAAGTGTTTCAAATTTAAGAGTTTTTTTTTCATATTTGGGGATATCTATATATATGTAATGATGTATCTTGAGGATGGAATCGAAGTCTAAACACAACATTCAAGTACACATGGCCAAAGGTATTTTATGCAGTTTTTTAGATCATTTTGTTCATGAAGCGAAGTTTATATATACTGAATCATCATCAGGAAGGAAATGTGTCACTATCTCAGCCACACATGTGCATGATCTGTGGCTGCTTAGCATCACCATAATTTATGAATTTATAAGCTACTGATGAGCAATCATTTTCCTCTACCTATTCACATTTAAGTATTTAAGAAAATGACATATCATTAATACCAGGCCCCTTGGAGATGCTGAATAAAGTATTACGTATTTTGACTGCGACCCATCACATGAAGTTAGGTGTGGAATTTTCCACTTGCAGCATCATATCTGTGCTCAAAAACTTCATATCGTGCAGCATTTGGGGCTTTGGAACATTTCAGATTTTGAATTTTCAGAGTAGGAATGCTCAACCTGTACTCATAAAAGTTAAGTCCCCTTTGACTGGAGATAACTACTGTCAAAAATTTGGTGTGTCAACATCTACATTCAAAAAAAAAAAAAAAACTCAACCCTGAAACATATCTTATTTTATAGTCTCTTGATAAAGCAAATGATTAGGCAAGTATTTCGGTATTTCTGGCACTGTACATGTCTTAGAACCGCAGGTTGCATCCATCATATGGGTGGTCCATGGTTTACTTCTCTAGGTATTCCTTGTTATTACAAGTGATGTCGTCATGATTATCCCTGCCCACACCTTTGCCTCTGGGCACGTCTGCAAGTTCTTCTCAAGGGTATATCCTTAAACTTCTGTTAGCCTCTACCATGCAGCCCTGTTTGCTTCCATCAAAATTCCTCTCCCAAAGCTATACATATTTACTTGCCATAAAACTTATTTGCATACTGCCTTATAAAATTAATAGCTTGATATTCCCCATTGTATCCTCAGATCCAAGAATACAGTAAGCGTAAGAAAATAAGATTTGAGTGGACGAATTAATATGATCTGGTTCTTTTAGTCCAGGAGCTAGTATTTAGGAGCTAGTATTTCTATCTTAACAAATTCAGGTCAGTAATTATAACAACGAAGTTCTTAAAAATGTCAATACTAATAAGTCTATTAATATATGACCACTCTGAAATAACATATGTTGGGAGTTTCTGCCTAGAGATTTAGTGGCTAACTTCTTCACTCCCAGATATGAGGTACTGGCCCAGACTCAATGGCATAGTTAGTTAGTAAGATTCTAAACTGTGAAAGTGGAAGCCACATGCCGACAGTAGTTTGAGTTCCCGGTCCACTTGGCCTGAAAACACACAGTGTACACCCAGGAATCTGGCAGATGTAAAGACTAGAAGAAGGGGATCATGGTGTGAATAAGCCATGTTGAGGGGACAGGGTACCCCCCCTTCCTGTGCATGTACATATTCTATCATTAATGAGGGGTAAAAAAGGTTACAAAATAGATAGGCAGTGGGACCAGCAGTTAGTGTAATGGCTATGTCACTGGACTCCCACGGTTCATGTCCCAAACCCGGTGGCTTAAAACTCACGCCTGGTGCGTGTGCGTGCATGCCCAAGATCCCAAGAGGAGAATGGAGGAGAAGGGATTGCGGCGTGGCCATCCCCCCTGGGGGATGATTTCTCGCTTTCTGTCTCTCTGTCTCTCTCTGTCTGGTGAGCACATGCACCCTATAGCAAAAACCTCTCCAAAAAATAAAATAGGTGATATTATGAATGTAGACTCATGCCTTTTTGACTTTGTGATAAAATTATTTATCTTATGTGCAACACAATTTTACAAAGCTTGTTATAACTGAAAAAATAGAGAAAAATAAAAATGGCTCCTCAAATCCAATGAGTTGGTATTTGTTTAGCTCCAGAAGGCCTGTCCGTGGCAGGCAGTCAAAACACTCCCCACTCCCAAACTGCTCTGTGCCATCCAATGACCTCTGGGACAAACGCCTGCATGCAGCAAGCCCTGACTGGCCACTTCCTCATGGAGGCCCGTCTCTAGTCAAATTTATTCTCATCTTTATAAAACCAGAACCGCATGGCTTAGGAGAAAAATTGAACAAAAATCCAAACCTCAGGAATGAAATTATTTCTCTGGGGCAATGTGGATACTGTGACTGAGTATTTCTGAAGTGTGATATAATTGTCTTTGGAATCCTGGCCGAGTTACTTTGTCTCCAGGAAGCATGCTCTATCAGGACAATCAAAGGCATTTAGGCTACAGATACCATCCCAAATGTGCCCAAGTTCCCTCGATTCTGCAGGGCACTTTCCCAGGGCCAGGGTTCTCTATTCTTTGCTTGGCTCCACCTCCCAAGGGTCTTTCTGGAGAAAAGCAGGCTGTCTCTGGGACAGGCACTCACTTATTCTATTTACTTAAACGTCGCACCCTTATGCTAAGCAGTTTCACTCCTTTAATTATCATAGGAATCTCTGAAATAGGTATTATTTGTCGCCCCCATTCACTGATGAAGAGTTGAGGCACAGAGAGGGTAAGGAGTTTGCCCAGGGTCACATAACTAGTAAGCCAGTATTGAATCAAGGTAGTCCAATTCTAGCATCCTACTCCTAAACACTATATAGGGCTATTTCTGCCTATGATAAATTCTTGGCAGCTAGGGGGAAAGAGCCTCTTTCTTCTCTTTAAAGACTGAAAGAAGCTATTAATCCTTCCCTCTTTCAGATTCTTTCCTCAACACCAGAGGCTCTTCTGACTGCATTCATGTGCACAGGGAGTTAAACTGTTCTCACTCCTAGTCTTTCACTCTTTTGCCTATCCCACCAAGGCCCGGTGTCCACCAGGAGGAGTACGGATGAAGCAGGACTCAGGGCACCATGAGACATACCTGGACCATGATTACAGTCCATCTTAGTCGCCATCAGCCTCTGAAACATAACAACTACCTCATTTAGAAATAACAAATATTTTTCAACATGTATATGATGCTTCTGTCATCACATCAGTTCCTTATCGAGTGCACGGAGTTAGGCGAGTGTGGCCCTCAGCCAGGTCTCTCTTTCTCTTTGGATCTGTCCTTGTCAATTTTTAAAGCCTTTTCTCGAAAGACTCCATTGCAAAGTAATTTACCAGCATTGTGTCTGTCCTGCAGAGAGTTCTTTTTTGCCACCAGATTTGGCTTCTTCAATTTATACTTTCGGGGTTTTATTTCCCTGTTTGACCCTCATCACTGAAGGCCCTTTTGCAGGCTCTTATCAAGCAAAGACAATTTCTTCCCTCATTCCATGACTGGCTCTGATCAATGTGGCTTAGTGCTTGTTAGAAAGCCCCTGCTTCATTTCCAAAAGGATCTGGGAATTGCATGGTTTAGAGAGAGAGATGCTCACTCTCCAGCTGACCACCCATGACTGTATCTGCATCAAGGGCTGGAAGAAAGCAAGATGCACAGAGACAGGCTGCGAGCATTCGGAAACTGATGGGAGCTGTGTTACAGGGAATGGAGCTATGGGTGCTCAAAAAGAGGCAAGTTTGGCACTGAAAGAACAAAACTCCCAAATCATGTCAAAGGTTCAGCTAGAAACACACATGTTTCTTTCGCTCTGCAGTGTATTCACTGCCATTACCACAGTAGATGGCTTGTCTGTCCTGGAACATCACACTATCATGGTCCACTCTAGCTTAAGAAACGGTCACACTTGAAGAGAACCAATTTCAAGTTCACTGACTCAGAAAGTGGGCAACGTGCTCAGTTTCAGTTCAGTACTTCCTGAGGTCTTTCTCCACTTACTTCTCTGAGCGTTCGACTTGTTCTTCCTGATTTACCTATGCCAGGGCTTTAACCATCATCTATGGCCACCTAAGTTCCAGAAGTACCAATGGGAATGTCTACTTGTCTGAAACCAGATACCTCAAACTTAAAAATCCAGAGTTACTGAGTGTCCTTAAAGCCATCCCATCATTGTATGTCCCCACTTAATATATATCGAGTTTCCGCACTCTATGACTGAAACTAATTGACTAAAGGATACAGAAACACAGTATATGGATGTAAATACCAGATATAGTGTGTGTGAAAGAGGAGGGTCTGAGGAAGGACATTTAGAAGAAAAACAGGGAGGCGAAGTGTTAATTGGCACAAAGAAATGTGGTATTATCTGTTGAAGGTATTTTGTAGTTTTATCAACTGTACTAGGGAGAAATGTTCACCTATTGAAATATCCATTTTGTAAGCCAAATAATAATGTGATTGAATGTACAAAAGATAATGAAATGAAAAAAAAAAAAAAAGCCATCCCATGACTCTGGATTACTGGTTGCTAGGGAATCGGCTCAGACTCCTTCCTCTCTCTCACCATGCAATTCAGTTCATCTGACAAACACATCCAGCATCTCCTCACCCTCCCTATGCATTCTCCCTTCTTCCTGCTCCTGCTTCATACAGGCCCCTTCTACTGCTTCCTGGACCACTGCAATGGCCTCACACAGTCTCCCTGTTCCTAGCCTCCTTTCCTCTAAAGAGCTCTCCCCATACTGCTCCAGGGGACTTTTGCTAAAATACAACCCTGGACTCACATTTTCACTTGAAATTAATCAGTTGCTCTATTGAGTTTTAAGGATAAAATTTTAAGGACAAAAAGATCCCCAAACTCAATTTAGCAGAGTTCTAAACTCCCCAAGAAATTTGCAATCTAATCACAGTGACTATTTGAGAAACCAGAAGTCCTGATCCAGAAATGAAGAGATTTGCAAAGTCTTTTTTACATGCCTTTGCCTTTACTTTGTGCCAATTCTCCTATTTCCACGCTCACCCGCCCTTGACCCTCCAGTCCTCTCCCATCCAGCCCACCCTGTGCTGCTCAGGAAGTGCCTCTTGGACATCTCTAAATCACTGTCTGTATTCAATCATACCTACATCAGGAGGTCACAGCCCTTGTCAGTGAGTCTCATTTACAATGAATCATTTACCATCAGATAAACCTCCCCAAGTAGCTACTTGCTGCTCATGGTACCAGAGGATGTTAATCTGGTTGTTGTGAAATCCTCTAGCATGTTTATGCTGGTGCACAAAATATTCTCTCCAGTTCATGTCCATATTTATTTAACAATTACCTCCTTTAATAGAATAGTATCCGGGAAAGCTCCAGGGCATGGAATGACTATAATAACAACACGTTTGTGCTGTCTATCTTAACTCTCCATCCACCCTATTAAAGAAGTAGCATCATCTTGAGTTTATACATGAGGAGACCAAGATCAAGTCTTGGGGCAGCCAGGTCTGTGGTTCTGAGAGCACACCTGTGTTCTCAACCACATCAGCTCTTGTTCCTTTACTGCACATAAACTAAGCCAAGACCAAGCAGGTCACCTGAGGTGTAGATTTTGTAAGTTAATATTATACAACACCTACTTGTCTCATAATATGGTTTTGCTCACAAATTGACTGCTCATTCCGAACTGATTCCAAGAAAGATGGGGCTGCTCTCTATTCTGCTGTAGACCCTGCAACTAATTGGTGCATAAATTCTGTAATCCTGGCAATAACGTTCTGTGACCAAGACGTGACAGAGAACAATGTGCCACCCTAGAATTCAGGCATACATACACACACACACCACTTTCCTGTCAAATACAGGAAGATGAGCTCATTCATATGGCACAGTTCCATAATTAGGCTCCCCCTTACGCCCACTACTTCCTGGGGCTGGTGGAGAGATGCCAATACCCTTCCCCACTCCTACAGAAAAATAGAAAACATCACCTTAGTCTCCAAATGCCTCCCTCCAGCTCTCATCCTGGAGGCTCAGCCCCAGGAGTTGGCTACCCTCATCCCATTGCCCACTGGGCCACTAACTGGTACACTATGATGAAGACAGCTTAGGTCCCCATTCCTTCTTGGTCTTCAATAGAAGATAGTTAATTTAGTCTCCTTCCAACCATGAGTTTCTCTCCTCTATGCCTTCTTTCTCCATCACCAAGAAAATGGTTAGTTGCAATTAACTGGGAGGGCTTATTCCAATGTTGCAGTTATTCTTAACATTCTCAGAACTCCTCTTTAGAAACTGTCTTCAGTGCCCATTTATGAGAACAACAACAAATCAGTATAATTACTTCAGGATCAAAATAAAACAGCGACCACAAACAATACAGTTCATTACGATTACCAAGTTCTAGTAAACATTTGCTCTCATTGATTTTTTTGCTTTCTCAACAAATCTAATTCATTCTCAAAAGACACTGCTGCTACTGAATACATTCTAAAGATCAAAAAAAAAATAGCTCCAGGGGGGACCTTCAACTCTAAGTATAGGCTCTGGATTACAATTTGACTAGGACCAAACCCAGCAGTGCCACTTACCACGTCTATGATGTGTGCCTCAATTCCCTTCTCTGTAAAACGGGGAGGGTACTATCTCCTTCTTTATGGAATTTGCAGTACATGTCAAATTCCTCAGCACCAAGTCAGTCAGTCCTCCATAAATCCTGACCCATCACTGCTGCCACTCGTCCTTACCTCCTAGATAGTGAAGGAAGAAGAGCAAAGCACTTTCCCCAGACAACTCAGAGAGCCTGCAGTTAGAAAGAGGACACACATTCCCAAGCAAGCATGATACCTAAAAGCCGCACAGGAAACGACTCACGAATGGACACTACAACAATGTAGTTTATGCATACAGTAAGAGACTTCATGAACTTAGTTAAAAGGTATTTGAGATATGGGGAAATTGCCCAAAAGTTACTATTTAAAATGTCAAGAATACCTACATTCTATCTTTTGTATCAGAAAAGTTCCATATTAAAAATGAAAAGCAACTGTCCATCAATTAAAATGGTCATACAGGAGATAAGGGATATGAACCGGCAATATTCAGGAAAAGAAATGGCAATGGCTGATGAAGAAATTAAAGATGTAAAGCCTCAGTAGTACTCAAAAATGCAAAATAAAATGCTCAGGCACCACATTTCACTTGTCAGAATTACACAAATTTTGAAAAACTCCTGGCATCCAGTCCTGGTGATGGTGTGGGAAAATGGCCAATCATACGTTGATGGTGGGATAATAAACTGGTATAGGTTGAACATCTCTAACCTGAACTCTGAAATGCTCCAAAATCCAAACTTTAGAAGAGCTGGCATGATGTCACAAGTAGAAATTCTACATCTGACCTCCTGGGACAGGTGGCCGTCAAAACACTGTGACACAAAATGTTACATAAAAGGACCTCCAGGCTATGTGTATAAAGTGTATACAAACACAAATGAACTTCATATTTACACTTGGGTCCCATCTGCAAGATACTTTATTATGTATATTCAACATTCCAAAATATGAGAAATTCTAAAACGCTAGTCTCAAGCATTTCAAATTAAAGATACTCGAACTGTTCAGCCATTTGAGAGAGCAATGTGGTTATTAACAAGATTTAAAATGCAAATGACTTGTTCTAGAATTTCATTTCTAAGAATTTATGTTAAAAGAATGTTAAGATTGGGACCAACAGGTGGCATAATGGTTACATGGCTGGACACTCCCACGTAGCTGACTGTGGTTTGAGTCCCAGATCTGGCAGCTTAAAACTCATGCCAGGCTCATGTGCATGCATGCCCAAAATCCTGAGAGGAGAATGGAGGAAAAGGGACTGTGGTGTGGCCATCTCCTCTGGGGGAATAATCCCTTTCTGTCTCTCTGTTTCTGTCTCTCTAGAGAGCACACATGCCCTATACCAAAATCTCTCTCTCCAAACAAAAAAGAACTTTCATCTTTGAACTATCTGGCTTAACTCCCTTCATTTTCTCTCATAGTTCATAACCACATCTTTAAATCCTATCATTTTTACTTGAAAACATGGAAAAGGTGCTCTTTACTCAGGTCCTACTCTGAGCCAATGGCAATGTATAAATTAACACAGGATTATAAGGAAGGAGCCAGACTCTGAACTCACCCCCTCACTTCAACACCTCCATTCTATGTCCAGTACCATCGTGATTCCAAATACCACCCTGAGGAAAACTTGTGAAGACCAAGTGTTCTTCTAGTCCTTCTAGCCTGCAGGTCAAACCTCTGTGTCCCACCTGCAAGCTCAAAACCTGGCTATAACCCCTGACTCTCTCAATAGCCTGATTACAACTGTATCACTTCACAATTTAGTAGAACGAGCATTTTGTGCAATATACACCAGGCATTTTTAAATTTTTATCTCCAGCCTAAGTTACATAGAAAAAATAATTCTCTTATTTAATATTTTTGTTCCTTGACCATCAGCTGACAATATCAGCAGCCAAGAGGAGAGGAGAGCTGTCCACTGCTGCCTCTCAGTGCTGAGTCCTCAGCTCCACTTGAACACCTTTAGTAAGATTGCCCCACGTCCCTCTTCCTCTGAACCAGTTCACGATGCCTAGCTATAGAGTATCATACCTCAGGCTGACCCCATGCTTAGCAGTTAAGGGAGTGGGACTCTCCCATGACTGAACACCATTTGAGTCCAGGCCCTAGTGGCTTTAAAAGCATGGCGGACACATGTGTACACATGTGTCCAAAGTCTTGACAGGAGGAAGAAGAGGGATTACAGAAGTAGGATTACAGCATGACTGGGTTCCTTTGAGGGATGTTTTTCTATTGTATTTCTCTCTAGAAAGAGCACATATGCCTTCTGGCAATTTAAAAAAAGAATATCATACCTCTGTTATGTAATGATTATTTCTTCTTGCCAGTTTGTCCTACGTTGTTGTCACAGTCTATCATGTGAATTTTTTGGAATGTGATAGATGTGAAGCTGATTAGAATTGGGTATGTTGGACACTCTGGTTCCTGAGAGAAGCATGACATTTATGCAAGTCTTTGGTACTCAATGAGGGGTCAGCATATTCCCTGTAACTGCACCCCATCTGCAAACTTTGCTGAATGTAGTTAAAGAAAAACCAAAAACAGGACTCTACTGTAATTTATATAGTAGCCCAGAGTAACCAGTCAGCCATTGAAGGCATTCCATATCTCTTTTCTAAGAAACACTGCATTCATGACTTGGTTTGCAAAATACTGGTGGAATATTTTTTAACCAAAAATACCTCTTCTCCCTCTTTCTCTCCCTCTTTTCCTCTCTTCCTCCCTCCCTCCCTCTCTAGATAGATAGATAGATAGATAGATAGATATAGCTGATTACTATAGTGACTGAAAAAAGTCCGTTTTGACCCACGCACATGAAAATTTAAGGTAAATCCAGAGTTCCACATGCCTCTAAGAAAGGTACCTTTTCCAATAGCCAAACACACCCCACCTTGGTATCGCCCCAAGAAGGAGATGAAAATTATAACCAATCACCTGCCTTCCCCTAAGGCAGAGATTCTGACTCAGCATTCCTAATATTTTAGAACAGATGGTTCTTTGTTTTTGGGGGATCTTTCATGCACATTGCAGAGCAGCATTCTGGACTCTATCCACTAGACTCCATGCCAGTAGCACTTGCTGCTCAGTTATGACCAAAATGTGTCCAGACATCCCCTCAGGAGCAAAATACTCCCTGAACTTTAAGAGACGAACTGTGCTCATTCCAATCTGTCATAACCTCCCCAAGTACTCCAACCTTGCCTGAGAGACCCACTTCTCTCCACCTGCCTCTGTGTCCCCAATCTGACTCACCGCCTGCCCATCTCCATCTCTCTCAACTCCACCCACTTGCTTTGGAAACTCAACACCGGCCATCAGCAAGTCCATGGTCTCAATCTCTTCATGAAATATTCCCTTACTTCCTTGCTCTCACCCCAGACCTAAGAACACATTCCTACAGCCCTCTCACACGGCATGGTGGGTTTTCCTCTCACACTCACACGCCCTCTTCTCTTCGCCAATTCCAGACCATTTCCCCCTAATCTCTATCAAAAAACCCCTTAGAACACAGGTTGCCAAACTATAGTTTCTGGGCCAAATCTGGCCCACCACCTGTTTTTATACAGCTGGTGAGCTAAGAATGGCTTTCACATTTTTAATGGTTGGAAAAAAATGAAAATGGTATTTCATAACACATAAAATTCATTTCAGTGTCCATAAATAAAGTTTCACTGGAATGCAGTCATGCTTATTCGCTCACCTGTTGTCAATAGCTACTTCTATGCCACAAAAACAGAATTCAGTTGAGTAGTTGTAAGAGATGGTCTAACCCTGAAAGCTTAACACAATTACTATCAGACCCTCATGGAGAAACTTTGTTGACCTCTGCCTTTCAGGCACTCGGCACTAGTATGTACCTTCCACTCCCCAACTACTGGGTTGTTGGAAAAGTCATAGTGCATATTTTGCATAGAAAAAAATGGAAAAATACGTCATTACTTTTTCAATGACCTAATAGTTGTCAACATCCACTATCTGCCAGGTCTTACTTCTGTGTGTACTTAAATACACACATGACTGAAAGCTGGATGGCACAACTGCTAACTTAATGACTATATGAAGTGAAAAATTACCTCCACAGGCTGGAATGTTGTGTTGAAATCAACAGGATGAAATTCAAGGTGCATGTGTTAAATAAGTCCCCCGTGCAATGTTCAGAAAGATTCACTATAATGCAACAAGGAGATCCAGTGTGAGTTGACAGAAGAACCAGGATGAACAGGGAGACATTTAAGGGAGGCAAACCCAGAACAGAGACTTTCCTAACAAACAAACCTCAAGGACAGAATGGGTTGTATGTTAGGAAAGAGAGAGATCAAGGCTGGAAATGCACCACATCTCTAGAAAATGTAAAAGAAAAGACTCCTGATGTTGGCTAGACAAACTAACAATCTTTCAGTCCTAAGACTGATTATAAATACTATAATTTAAGCTGGAGATGTTAGTTTAAGAGCTTTTAGATGCCAAAAATAATTTCCTCAGTAATAAATGAAAGCTCCAAATTTTTCTTCCTTCCAATCAAATCTATAAATTTCAAGTGCAAAGAAGAAACTCATGACACACACAGTCATATAAAGACGCTGTTAGATGACAGGTGGCCAATAAACCTATACCTCATTTGGAAAATGCTCTATTTCTTAAGAAACCAAAGCAAACTCATCTGAGTTCAGTCTTGTTAGTCCTCATTAGAGTTAAAGCACATAGCCTAGCAGGTTTAAGTCTGTAGGGAGACTAAAATTCTTTTTCTGAACCCCCTTTGAATTTTTATATTTATCTCAAAAATGTACTTACAGGGTATATAAAACAAACTCACTCTAAAAAGACTGAAGTGTGATTCTTGCTCAGTGAACATGTTTAGGAGAGGCTGGTTGAGATGTGGTTTTGAATGCTTTGGACATTGAGAGGGAAGGGTCAAAAACAGGCTTCACCCATGACTCAGTGCCCTACTCGTGCAATTCATTTTAAGGTACCCACTCCCATCTGTTTTTCTCATTTGTACAACGAGGACAATGACATATGGCTCATTTGCATCTACCCAGGATCACTGTAGAATTAAATTCAAATGATATAAAAGGGCCACCTGGGTAGAGTGTCACATACATTTCACAACAACATGGCTCCCCTTCGAACATCTGATCTATTTGTGCCTTGTTTTCAAAAATGTTGGCACCTCTAGGGTCACAGAGTTAGAAAATTCAGCCTAAAATTCCTCATAGATGGTATCTGCAGGCATGCTGCTACAAGCTAGCAGAAAGAACATCCAGGGCGTTCACCTAGATGAAGAGCAATCTATGTCAGGCATGCTTCTGTGTCTTTCAAGGCCTGCAGGGGACAGAACACAATGAGCTACTTGATTCTAAGGTGTCTTTTTGAGGCACAGATGTTGAGCATGTGACTACACTGTACAGACTGGGATCATTTCCTCATTTGTCTATTGCCACCCTTTCCTGCCTCTGCCAAAATGACAATTTCTCATGTCTTATGAGGCTACAGGCAAAAGCCCTCCAACAGGCTTCATGGGTAGTCACTGCATTACTACCAGTCTGTAAAATGTTATCGAGCTTTACAAGCTGGAAAGTGTATTTTTCTCAAATGCTACTAAATTTATAATGTAGTCATATAAGTAAATTAGTAAATTTACCAGCAATAATTTATAAAATCAGTTCTAATTAAAAAGAATAAAACAAGTGGCATTCGGAACAGCCTCTCTGGTCTCCAGCCCAGCATGATGAGGTTGTGAAATGTACCCAAGATGGTCCACCTCTCATCCTCACCAATCTATAACAAAGTATTTTCCTCCGAACTCACAACAAAGGGACCTTGGAAAAGTAACAGCAAAAAAGGAAAAAAAAAAAAAAAAGAAACATACCAGGAACAAACGTGACACAAGCCAGCCAAAGCAAGTGAATACCAAGTATTGCTGACAAGGGTCACCTAACTCCTATCCTCAGCCAAATACCAAGAATTACTGACAAGGGTCACCTAACTCCTATCCTCAGCATTTTTGGTGATTTTAATTATTGATTTTTTTCAGCCCATTGTGTACATTTTCCTCAACTCACTCCATGATAATTTCTCAAGCCATTAGCTAGAAGCTAATGCTAGGAAACAGCTTCAAATGCCCCTTTGTGAGCATAGCTGATTTCGCTAAAAGTCTTGATCGCATAACACAATGACCATGGTAAACGTTCTTTTTCCTCAATCTATTCAGAAGTTGAGATCTTTTCATTACAATAGAGTTTGTTGTACAGAGACTCAAAAATACAAAACAAAAACAAACAAAACTCAAGATAGAGGGCCCTTGGGGCTACATGGTACAAAGGGATGTCAACATAGACCATGGCTGCATGTCGCTCTCAGACCGATGTCCTCCTTTTCTTGGTGAGAGAGCAGCAGCCCCAAGGTGTGGCCTGGTGCAAATTTTTTTTTTTTGGAGAGGTTTTCGCTATAGGGCGCGTGCGCTCACCAGACAGACATAGACAGAGAGACAGAAAGCGAGAAATCACCCCCCAGGGGGGATGGCCACGCCACAATCCCTTCTCCTCCATTCTCCTCTCAGGATCTTGGGTACAAACACACACGTGACTGGCATGAGTTTTAAGCCACCTGGTCCAGGACGAGAACCGCGGTCGACTACATGGGAGTCCAGCAACATAGCCATTACGCTAACTGCTGGTCCCGCTTGGTGCAAATTTGAGTGATTCCATGAAACCAAGCAGAGCAGGGCACTTCCTAGTAATGGTGATGGTAGGATATTCCTTTAGGGATGGATTGCTTTCTTTCTTAGGGTCATCTGACTGATTCTAATTTTCTTCTTCATCTTACAGCCTTGTGATCTAAAGTTGCCTACCAGCAGGCTCTCCATGAGGAGGGAGCATGCTCCAGCCAAGGACAGCACTGTTTCCACCCTGCTGGCAGCAGGAGGTGAGTGTATCAGTCAGCCACTATGGGCCCAAAAGGCACAGACTGGCCCACAGAACTCATCATCACAGTAAAATGACAGCATCCATTTGGGAAAATACAACTGAACCAAGACCCTAGAATAACACAGCTGTCCTTCTGTCACACTGGCTACAAAACTACTCGAGGGTCCCAAAAGATTTTGTCACATTTCAAATTTCAAAAACAGTGACAACTCGAAAAGTTTGTGGGAAAAATGGAATTTAAAAGTATTAATTTATTTTGAAACAAAAAACTTTTGACATCCTTTTGAATAACTTTTGAATACCTTTTTTACAGTACACATTTTCCATGAACTGTTTGAAGACCTGTAACTATATAATTTCTCATGGGACTGTCCATCTCTTTCTTCCTATTGACCTTTCTCATTCGATATTTCTCCCACCTCAGATGTAAAGTTCAAAGAATGAAGACTGTAGGGCGGCGAAAGAAACATACCAGGAACAAACGTGACACAAGCCAGCCAAAGCAAGCAAATACCAAGTATTGCTGACAAGGGTCACCTAACTCCTATCCTCAGCATTTTTGGTGATTTTAATTATTGATTTTTTTCAGCCCATTGTGTACATTTTCCTCAACTCACTCCATGATAATTTATCAAGCCATTAGCTAGAAGCAATGCTAGGAAACAGCTTCAAATGCCCCTTTGTGAGCATAGCTGATTTCGCTAAAAGTCTTGATCGCATAACACAATGACCATGGTAAACGTTCTTTTTCCTCAATCTATTCAGAAGTTGAGATCTTTTCATTACAATAGAGTTTGTTGTACAGAGACTCAAAAATACAAAACAAAAACAAACAAAACTCAAGATAGAGGGCCCTTGGGGCTACATGGTACAAAGGGATGTCAACATAGACCATGGCTGCATGTCGCTCTCAGACCGATGTCCTCCTTTTCTTGGTGAGAGAGCAGCAGCCCCAAGGTGTGGCCTGGTGCAAATTTTTTTTTTTTGGAGAGGTTTTCGCTATAGGGCGCGTGCGCTCACCAGACAGACATAGACAGAGAGACAGAAAGCGAGAAATCACCCCCCAGGGGGGATGGCCACGCCACAATCCCTTCTCCTCCATTCTCCTCTCAGGATCTTGGGTACAAACACACACGTGACTGGCATGAGTTTTAAGCCACCTGGTCCAGGACGAGAACCGCGGTCGACTACATGGGAGTCCAGCAACATAGCCATTACGCTAACTGCTGGTCCCGCTTGGTGCAAATTTGAGTGATTCCATGAAACCAAGCAGAGCAGGGCACTTCCTAGTAATGGTGATGGTAGGATATTCCTTTAGGGATGGATTGCTTTCTTTCTTAGGGTCATCTGACTGATTCTAATTTTCTTCTTCATCTTACAGCCTTGTGATCTAAAGTTGCCTACCAGCAGGCTCTCCATGAGGAGGGAGCATGCTCCAGCCAAGGACAGCACTGTTTCCACCCTGCTGGCAGCAGGAGGTGAGTGTATCAGTCAGCCACTATGGGCCCAAAAGGCACAGACTGGCCCACAGAACTCATCATCACAGTAAAATGACAGCATCCATTTGGGAAAATACAACTGAACCAAGACCCTAGAATAACACAGCTGTCCTTCTGTCACACTGGCTACAAAACTACTCGAGGGTCCCAAAAGATTTTGTCACATTTCAAATTTCAAAAACAGTGACAACTCGAAAAGTTTGTGGGAAAAATGGAATTTAAAAGTATTAATTTATTTTGAAACAAAAAACTTTTGACATCCTTTTGAATAACTTTTGAATACCTTTTTTACAGTACACATTTTCCATGAACTGTTTGAAGACCTGTAACTATATAATTTCTCATGGGACTGTCCATCTCTTTCTTCCTATTGACCTTTCTCATTCGATATTTCTCCCAGCTCAGATGTAAAGTTCAAAGAATGAAGACTTTATCATTTCCATCTATGTATCTTTATCACTTTGAATACTTTTGATCTGTAACAGACACTCAATATAAATGTTTCCTGAATGACTGACTGGCTAAATGACAAAATTAATATCTGCTGAAATATAGGTAAAGAGATATTTTTTAACTCATGTGGGATTACTCTATTTAACTAAAACCAACCTTGAGATAGTCATGTATTCCCACAGGTATCTCAAGAGATTTACAATGTCACATGTCTATGGTGACAAACCATTCATTTTGAGGCCAAAGTTCTGTTATGGACTCTTCTCCATTTGATTAAACATAGTTTTTCTGAACAGAGATTAATTGGGATATTTGAAAATATTTATTAAACAGGTAGTTGAAGGTGAGTTCATGGAGCTTAGATCAACTCTGAGCAGGTCTCCAAAGACTATCTTGGTAGGAAGATTTGGGGACTTGGGGTGATGGTTTAACGGTAGAGATGAGGCAGCGAGTACCACCAGGGGGTGCTAACAGGCCAGTGAGGAGGGAGTGATGGTGGGTGTCTATGGCTTCCAGGCCCATATCTATGTATGCTCTCCACTGCCCAGTAAATACTTACTTTTCACGGAGTTCTTGTACTTGGGCCGACTTGAAGCTCGGAGGCGACTGGGAGCAAGGGCTAGTGGGTGCTGACAAAAGACTCTTGATGTTCTGCATTGAGTGCCTGCGGCTCCTTCTGCGGTCAAGGCCCCGGATTTCGGCCCCACTTCCAGAAGACACGCTGGCCCTCCTCCGGTCCCGGCGCCCGGTGGGGGGCGGCTCTACAGTCTCATCGCCATCCTCATGCTTGAGCACCACCTGAAAAAGCAGGGTGCAGCCAGTGCAAGGTCAGACATGACATCCTCTCTTAGGCCCTGGGTGGGACTTTGCATTGCAGCCCCGCCCATGTGAAGGTTGGACTCTGTCTTTCCGCAACAATGGGCCTCATCTTCACTGCAAGGTCTTCCAACCACGTGTGCCCAGAAACCAAGTACTCCTGTACACTGCAAGGTGCTTGCTACTGTGTACTCTCCCAGTCACTTGGCCATGAAAGGATGAAGGATTATAAGTAAGTCTCAGAAATACGGTATAATGAGATGGAATCAGATTTACCTCAGACCCTAGCATTCCCCTTTTCTAGATCTTTCTCCTTGCCAACCCTTGGTTCTTCCCTGGTCTGGGAGGCAGGGGCTCCTCCTGAAGCCTAATAGTGGCTGGTTCTTGATCATTCCTGAGCTTGCTTTCCCAAAAAGGGTGCTCAGAGAGGCAAAGGCCACAATATCCAGGGGAACAGGCACTGGCCTCACCCAAACACTGCTCTGAGAGGTCCACAGTAGGATGTACTGCTTGATTCCAGAATCTTGGTGACAGCTGCTGAGGCTATCAGCAGCCTGAAGGCCTGGGTTAGGGGGTCAAGCCTGTAGTTACACTGGATAGCATGCACATGCCAGTCACAAAGACGTAAAATGAAAACACGTTCAGTTCCCACAATAAGAACCTTTTAAAGTTTCCTCTTAAGATGGATGCATATTTATGCAGAAGAATAACTGGCTCACATTTTGTCACTTTGGCCTTGGTAGAGAAATTGGAGTCATGCCCTAATAGAAAGCCCTGCCTTTCTATAAGAGATATTTGAGTCCTGTGTCTAGTGGGCACCCTCTGCAGAGGCTCACTTGCCCGTTTCTTAATCTCATCCAGTCCTGGATTCTACTCCATGACTTTCTTACCTCACATGAAAGCTAACTCTGCCTTTTTTTGCACAGCTCTCCAATTCACTTCTGCAGCTCTGCTCCTTATCCGTGCTCACTCTTCCTAGCCACGGCTACATTTATCTGTATCTTCAGCTTCTTTCATTCTTTATGCCTACATTCTCTAAAACTGGACAGTAAAAAAGAACACAAGTTTTGGTGCTGACACACTGGCTGTGCCACTAACTAATCAGGTGTGATCTATAGCGAAGTACTTGTCCTATCTCTAGCTCACTAACGACACAGTATTTCACATGTGGGTGTGTAACAAGTATAACTTATGGAAAGGGAACTTTGTGCAGCTTCTAGGGCAGGCCTTTCCCCATGGCTGGTACTCAGTACACATGACTGCCCTTCCTTTACCAGTGCTCTCAGATGAAACACACTGGGATGCCCATAAATTTCTCCACCCCAAATGGGCCTGGCTCAACCACGTCCAGCAGTCTCTGTGATTGCAACCATGCAGTCCCATGGTCCCAAGTCCCCACACATGCCAGTTCTCTAGATGTATGGGTGCTTTCAGTCACATTTCACAAATCAGTCCTGCATATGAAAGAAGTAGCAATATAAAGGCCCACATGGCTAACCACACTATATGGCCTTAATATCACCTATCTACAGAAAATTTGACTATAGCAAAATCAATTGCCCTTAAGTCCAAGTTGTTCACATGTGTGCTCATCTAACAAGATGAGCTCGGCTGAGGCAAGGCCAGGTTGGCCACTCGTATCCCAGTTCACAGAGTCATAGTAGCACCTGAGACACACAGTCTCTTTGGAGTGCACCTGACTTTACCTGCCCCACCCTGTTTCTTTCAGCTCTCACTTTCAGATAAGATCAACTGAATGAAAACTCTATCTACATGTCAGATACATTGTTATAACAAACTCTTAGATAAATGAAGACAATTTAACAATCTTTTGGCTATTGTTTCCCCCCCACAATTTACTAGGCAAACATAATTTTAGGAGCTTTGAGAAAAGTGATGAGTCCACCTATAGCTCTATCTTTCTAAAATCTCAGTGGAAATTCTGTTTCCTTGGTGTCCCCTTCTCTGCTGTAATTGTGAGAACTAAAAAAGAAAGGATACTTTTGATTCATCACATTTGTCATCGTGATTTGAAAACTTTAAATGGCATTCTCTGGGGAAAGTTGGAGAATGATCCCACACCTAACCAAGGGCAGCACTGTAAAGTATTTCTAGGTGATTATTTTTAATTCATTTTTAGATACAAAAATTCTAGACCATTTAAACTTACTCTGACCTGAAGTATTGATTCTACTTCTTATTAAGTACACATTTAGCAATAATAAGATTAGGGGCTAAAGTAAAGTTCGGATATTTCTAATTCCTTGTCTAACCTCAGGGATCCAAGGATCAAATAACATTCCACTCACAGTTCCTTTCAGAGAGGCACAGAGTGTCATGGAAGATGGAGATGATCAGAACGTTTAAGTGAAAAGAAAAATCTGGGGAAATTATCAAGGCAACATCATAAAATGGAATTCAGTTGGGGTTTTCTATAGTTCAGACCCTTGACAAAACGTCTATCTCCTTAATAGAAGAAAAGTGCATGGTGAGGGTTCATGGGCCACAGACTCCTAGTAAATACAATGGCAGCTTTGGGCTTGACAGTCTGGGATAATGTAACATAAAATTGGGGGCTGGTGTTCGTTCACTCGTAGTTTCAGTCTTCTAACAAGAATTCCAGAATCACCAGTGCCAGGTGATGACAGGAAGAGACTTGACTTGCACATACGATGGCATTTCCAAACTCTTCAGATTCTAGGGAGCTTAGAGTCAAGAACACTAAGAGCTAGAAAATTCCAGGAGAGAACAGCTCCAGACTGTTCTCCAATACAAGAATCGGTGCTAAGTCAGCCCTAATTAGCTACAAGCATAAGCGTTGTACTCCACGGCAACACTGAGAGAGATCAAGCCCATCTTGAGAGAGCTCTAGTTTCTCCCAAGCAATGGAGTGGATCATATGTTGGACCCCTCATCAAATACCTTCTAACTCTTTTAATTAAATGTGTAACTTCTACACAAACAGATCTCAGGTTAGGAGAAAGCAGCAACCAGAATCTAGTATTGATTGTCTGCACACTCCCACTTAAAGAAGAAAGTACTTAGGAGCAGCTTAGGGTAGCATCTATGATAACTTCCACTAGTTTTCAAGGCCACTGAATGGTTTGAATATTCTTTTTAACTTTTTTGAAGAGGTTTTTACCATAGTGTGTGTGAGCTCATCAGAGAGAAAGACGGAGAGAGACAGTGAGGGAAAGTGAGAAATCAATTCCAAAGGGGATGGCCATGCCATAATCCCTTCTCCTCCTGGAATTTTGGGTATACACACACACACACCTCGTGTGAGTTTCAAGTGACCAGGTCTAGGACTTGAACCACGATCAGCCATGTGGGAGTCCAGTGATACAACCACTATGCCATCTGCTGGCCCCTCTTAACTTTTTAAACAATGTTTCTTTTTATTTTACTGTTGTGAAAACAATTAACCTGAGATCGAGTCTTATCACATTTTAAGTGTACAGTACAAGACTGTTAACTGTAAGTACAAAGTTGTCCAGCAGATCTCTAGAACTTATTTAACTCACATTCCAGAAACTTTACACACACTAATTAGCAGTTCTCCATTTTTCCCTCTCCCAGCACCTGGCAACCACCAATCCACTCTTGCTTCTATGAGTTTGACTATTTTTGATACATCACATGAATAGAATCAACCAGTGTTTATCTTTCTGTGACTGACAAATTTTACTTAGTATAATGTCCCCTAGGGTCAGCCGTGTTGTTGTAAATGTCAGGACTTCTTTCTCTTTTAAAGCCAAGTAATATTCCATTGCATGTACGCATCACATTTTCTTTAGCCATTCATCTACTGACTGACTGTGAGTAGGGTTACAATGAACATGGAAGTACCAATCTCTCTCTGAGATGCTGATTTCAGTTACTTTTGGACAAATTGCCAGATGTGAGATTACTGGCTCACATGATCCTCGTCTAAATTTTTGGACACTGTTTTTAACTTCTTATCCTCAAATACCCACCAAGTATAGAGAAGAGTATAGACTTATGTGCCCATTGCCCATGATAGCTCAATTATTAATTCATAGCCAATCATGTCTCTTTACACTCACTCCTACCCTTTCCCCATGGCTAGATTTTTTTTTTTTGGAGGTAAATTCAGATCATGCCATTTCATCTGTAAATATTTTAAAATATCCTTGAAAGAATTTCTAAAAGACATAACTAGAATACCATCACTCCACTTGAAATAATTTTTTTAAAATAATTATTCAATTTATTCAGTATTATTTTTATTTGTAATAGGGCATGTATGCTCACCAGAGAGAGACAAGGAGAGAGAAAGTAAGAAAGCAAGCCACCAAGTCCGGGATTTGAACAGCAGTCAGTCATGTGGAAGTCTAGCACATTAACTACCACACCACTTGCTGGTCCTAATATAATTTCTTAATATCATCAAATATCCAACAATCTGAATAATATTTTTAATTTTTTTTCTTAATTCACGATAGTGTGTGCATGTGAGAGTAAGAATGACCGACAGAGACACCCTCCACAGAGGGTGTCTAGTCATGCCGTGATCCCCTTTCCTCCAATCTCCCAGCCCATTAGATCTTGGGCACTCATGTGCATGTCCAGTGTGATTCAGACTGACCAGGCCAGGGATCTGAGCCATGGTAATCTAGTGGAATCCAGCTTCTCTTGAGCAGCAGCATGCTACTGCTATACCATGGAGCTGGCCAGAACAGCCTGAACATTCTCAATGGAGGTTAAAAAAACAAAAACGATTCATGTTTCTTTGAGATTTTGTTTGCTTTTATGATAGAGAATGAGTGTGCAAGAGAGAGGAGGAGAAGAAAAAGAAGAGGGATGGGAAGAGGAAGAAGAGGGATGGAGGGAAAATGGAAAAGCACCCTCAATAGGTTTTCATCATGCTGCAGTCCCTTTTCTCCAGCCTCCCCTCTCCTCAAGATCTTGGGAGCTAATGTGTGCCAGTGTGCTTTAAAGCTAACCTAGGAAACTGAACCCATGGTCAGCCATATGCCTTCCAGCCTTGCAGGGTGCCCTGTCACTGCCTTGCCCTAGCAGTTGGGCCCATTTCTTTGAGTTTACATCATTACTATGCTATTGCTAACATCCATTCCAGACAGCCATCTTTATATATAGATGTCATTCTTTTCCTCATTGCCAATTCACATCTTCTTTTTATGTCATACCTACACAACTCCATTCAGTGTTATGTGAAGTGGGTGTCAGTCCTAGCACGAGGAACAGGGCTGATGACAGGTTGTGGTCGATTGTAATAGTGTTAGGCCCCCAGAAAAATCACATCTCCCTGTTTCCTCTCCCTTATGTCATCTGTTCCCACGCTCACTCTAGGCATGGCTACATGACTTGCTTTGACCAATAGAACATCAGCACATATGACGCAAAGCAAAGAGAGACTTAAAAATTGTTCACGTGCTGGGCCTTGACTTTCTGGAATGCTGCTACACTTTAAGAAGTGTGGACTAGTCTGCTAAAGACACATGGTCCAACCAACAGTCAGCACCAAATACCAGACCAAGTGAATGAGGCTCTTTTTCCATCCAGCCCCAGTGGAGCCACTAAATAACTGAAGCTACATGAAAACCTCCCAGCTGAACCAGGCCCAAATTTCTGATCCACAGAATCATGAACAGTGATTGTTATTTCAGGCCACTATGTCTTGGGGTATTTGTTATGTGGCAAGAGAGAACCAATATATATTTTTTATCACCTGTGATAAGAAAGAATATTAAGAAATTGGACCTATTAGTTAAGTACACCTGAAAGTCAGTTGTTCCTCACCCTCCAGACTTAAGAGGGACATCTTCACCTTACAGGGCATTTTCAGAACCAAAAGTTAGAACACAAATCTGACAAAATATTTTTTGACATTACGTATTTGAAAAATCATATGAAGCTGTAAAATTTCCAATGAATTTAATTAAACATGGATCAAGTCACCTTTCTGAAACGGAATTAAATTACATTAAATTGGGCCTGTCCCCAGAAGGACCAAGACATATGGCTAGCAGATGTCCTCCATTATTAGGAAGAATCCTAGAAACCTAACCAAGTTCTCCACAGTCACTTGAGAACATTTCAAATGTTTTGTCCTCACAGTATTGGCTCTGCTTGTAGACTTTCTTGCTGCTCCCCTGAATGTACTGAAGTTGAGTGTCTTATTGCAATATTTTAAAAAACACACTAACTTTCAAAAGGGAATGAAAACCCATGGGGCCAGCAGATGGTATAGTGGTTATTTTGCTAGACTCCCACATAGCTGACCATGGTTCAAGTCCTGAACCCGGTGGCTTGAAAATCACTCCAGGCATGTGTGCATGCATGCCCAAGATCCAAAGGGGAAAATAGAGGAGACAAGATTGTGGCATGGCCATCCCCCCCACCCCCTCCCCGGGGGATAATTTCTCACTTTCCCTCTCATTGTCTCTGTCTTTGTCTCTCAGGAAAGCACACATGCCCTAAGGCACAACCTCTTTAAAAAAAAAAACAAAAAGAGAGAAAGAAAGAAAATCCTGATTCTGCCTGCTATCTATAGCATCCCATTTTTCACCCTGATTTACTTATTACTCAGGGAATCTGTTCTCAAGGTATCTACTTTCTGACTAAGTTATACTCTTCCTTCAAACACTATCTGGAAAACACTATCTATTATAAAATGTTGATCACTGAAGGAGATCTTCATGCCAGCACTTACTCTTCTAGCCTGGGCAGATGCACTGTGGGGCCAGAAGAGGTATGAGGTATAAGATGGGAGGAGGGCAAAGGGAAACAAACCAAGAAGTACGTCCCCAGGACTGTTAAATCAGAGCCACGACACAGAGTCAAAGTGCTCTATTATCAGTTATGAGCAACTTGAGAGTGGACAAGTAGCAGGAGCCCCTTTGTCTTGTCAAGGAAGCTTCATGGAAGAGGTAACATCTGAGGTGACTCTCCAAGGAGGAGTAGGGGTTTGCCAACTTGAGAATGAGGCGTAACAAACTCCAGACAAAGAAAATGTTGATAAAGGAAAGTCCTCCACCCCAAGAACCTGCCTTTCATATTCAAGAAATAGGAGGAATGAGTGCGGCTAAAACTGCAGAGGCACTTTGAGAATGATGTCCTAGACAGTGTAGGGCCCTTGTACCAACTCAAGGAATTTCATCCTGCTGGTCCCAAAAGGTCATTCATTTATTTTAGTTTGTTTTCTTAAACAGAGGAACAACAAAGTCAGACATGACTTTCAGAAGGATGACCATGTTTTCAGTTGGAGGGAGCAGGAGAGACCAGAGAAGGCCTCCATGGGATGCGGCCCCTCCAGACGTCAATATCCCCACGCTCAGCACAGACTGCTGTCCCAAGCCGTGCTCCTCCAGTCATCCTAACCTCTTCCGACCCTCCACATCTGCCAAGCCAGACACCCACCATCTTCTTTCATGAGGCCTTCACCTCATATAAGCTTTCCTTGCCTCTGCCTCAGCTTCTCTTTTCCTCACAGGTTTGGGGACCATGATGGTCAGAGAAAAAAAGAAACTATCTGCCAATGGGTATGGAATTTCTTTTGGAGGTGATGAAAACATTCTAGAACATGATGGTGACATTTGTACAACACTGTGAAGATACTAAAAAAATCATTTAATTATACAGTTTAAAATGGAAAAGTTGGGGTATGTGAATAATATCTAAAAGGAAGGACTTTAAAACGAGTAAGAGGAACGTTATGAGGGTACCAAAGTCTCTTCCAATGCTAGACACAGAATACCACTGATGGAATAATCTTCGGAACAGTCTTCATGCATTACTCTGGATAAGCTTAGGCCCAGAGGAGTACTTTCCTGTTTGAAGTCACCACCCATGAGGAGGAGATCTGCTTCCTACTGGCCAAGGGAGGAAACGGGAATGAGGATAGGCAACAAAGACACAATTTACCACTCACAAAATGGGCTCTAACCTTCATGTAATATCCAAACAATAAGTTCCTTTAGTAACATGGGGCCACAGAAATAAATTAACTCAGACTGAACTCAAGGTAACAGGCCCTGGAGCCAAAGCCCAGCCAATGTCTTGGCCATGCAACTGGATGAGCAGGGGACTCACCCTCCAGACTTAAGAGGGACATCTTCACCTTACAGGGCATTTTCAGAACCAAAAGTTAGAACACAAATCTGACAAAATATTTTTTGACATTACGGGGAAAATAGAGGAGACAAGATTGTGGCATGGCCATCCCCCCCACCCCCTCCCCGGGGGATAATTTCTCACTTTCCCTCTCATTGTCTCTGTCTTTGTCTCTCAGGAAAGCACACATGCCCTAAGGCACAACCTCTTTAAAAAAAAAAACAAAAAGAGAGAAAGAAAGAAAATCCTGATTCTGCCTGCTATCTATAGCATCCCATTTTTCACCCTGATTTACTTATTACTCAGGGAATCTGTTCTCAAGGTATCTACTTTCTGACTAAGTTATACTCTTCCTTCAAACACTATCTGGAAAACACTATCTATTATAAAATGTTGATCACTGAAGGAGATCTTCATGCCAGCACTTACTCTTCTAGCCTGGGCAGATGCACTGTGGGGCCAGAAGAGGTATGAGGTATAAGATGGGAGGAGGGCAAAGGGAAACAAACCAAGAAGTACGTCCCCAGGACTGTTAAATCAGAGCCACGACACAGAGTCAAAGTGCTCTATTATCAGTTATGAGCAACTTGAGAGTGGACAAGTAGCAGGAGCCCCTTTGTCTTGTCAAGGAAGCTTCATGGAAGAGGTAACATCTGAGGTGACTCTCCAAGGAGGAGTAGGGGTTTGCCAACTTGAGAATGAGGCGTAACAAACTCCAGACAAAGAAAATGTTGATAAAGGAAAGTCCTCCACCCCAAGAACCTGCCTTTCATATTCAAGAAATAGGAGGAATGAGTGCGGCTAAAACTGCAGAGGCACTTTGAGAATGATGTCCTAGACAGTGTAGGGCCCTTGTACCAACTCAAGGAATTTCATCCTGCTGGTCCCAAAAGGTCATTCATTTATTTTAGTTTGTTTTCTTAAACAGAGGAACAACAAAGTCAGACATGACTTTCAGAAGGATGACCATGTTTTCAGTTGGAGGGAGCAGGAGAGACCAGAGAAGGCCTCCATGGGATGCGGCCCCTCCAGACGTCAATATCCCCACGCTCAGCACAGACTGCTGTCCCAAGCCGTGCTCCTCCAGTCATCCTAACCTCTTCCGACCCTCCACATTTGCCAAGCCAGACACCCACCATCTTCTTTCATGAGGCCTTCACCTCATATAAGCTTTCCTTGCCTCTGCCTCAGCTTCTCTTTTCCTCACAGGTTTGGGGACCATGATGGTCAGAGAAAAAAAGAAACTATCTGCCAATGGGTATGGAATTTCTTTTGGAGGTGATGAAAACATTCTAGAACATGATGGTGACATTTGTACAACACTGTGAAGATACTAAAAAAATCATTTAATTATACAGTTTAAAATGGAAAAGTTGGGGTATGTGAATAATATCTAAAAGGAAGGACTTTAAAACGAGTAAGAGGAACGTTATGAGGGTACCAAAGTCTCTTCCAATGCTAGACACAGAATACCACTGATGGAATAATCTTCGGAACAGTCTTCATGCATTACTCTGGATAAGCTTAGGCCCAGAGGAGTACTTTCCTGTTTGAAGTCACCACCCATGAGGAGGAGATCTGCTTCCTACTGGCCAAGGGAGGAAACGGGAATGAGGATAGGCAACAAAGACACAATTTACCACTCACAAAATGGGCTCTAACCTTCATGTAATATCCAAACAATAAGTTCCTTTAGTAACATGGGGCCACAGAAATAAATTAACTCAGACTGAACTCAAGGTAACAGGCCCTGGAGCCAAAGCCCAGCCAATGTCTTGGCCATGCAACTGGATGAGCAGGGGAGAAGGTACAATATGTGTGTCTGCCGTTCCTTGTTGCTCAGGAGTATGAAATTCTGGCTGACCCATGAAGTGAGTACAAGGCAAATGTGTGACACTGTGACAGAGGAAAGAGAGACACCCACAGTCCTGAGAGGCCACACTTCCAACTGAAGCAGCTTTGAATGCATAGAACTGGCAACCCAAGAAGCCCTCTCATATCTTTTCTTACCTATGTTACTGACCTGTATTAGCTGTTTGTGCAGAAAAGATAATAGACAAAAAATAAAAATAAAGGGCAGTCCATAGTTCCTTTTTCTTTCAGCTTTTGCTGATTCGGCAGTAAGCTGAAGGTAAGGTGTTAGTACACTGTTATCAAAAAATGAAATAGTAAGAGTTTTGTACAGTGTATCCACTCTTCTGGTAGGAACAAAATACATACACAAATAAGAGCTACAAAACAGGAAGGAGGTCCTTTTATCTGAGTCGGCATGCAAATTGTATGCTCTTATATTGGCATTTTAAACTGTCATTATAGAATAGCAGTCTTCAAAAAGTTCATGAAAATGTATATGCTAAAAAAATGGCATGAATTTGAAAGATTTTTGCACTGGTGGGCTGGTCCCATAGTGTGATGGTTAAGCATTGTTTCTAGGGAACCAGATCTCACATGGATGACCACAGTTCAAATCTCAGCCTCGGTAGCTTGAAAAATATGCCAGACATGTAAGCATGCATGCCCGAATTTTGCACCAATACAAATTTACACTATAATTCCTCTTTTCCACAAACTTTCTGAAGTCCCTTCATAATGAAGATGAGCAATAAAATTCATGGTAATAGTCTTAAGTCTTAATTTTTCTTTCCTTACAGCATTACATAGCAATTACGAAACACCATCACAAGATGAGAGAGACCACAGAAGAAAGTAAAAAGTCACTTTACCATCTTTAACAGCACCCTTTTCCTGCCTCTTTTCCATAAATGGCCCTGCATTTCCATTCAACATTGGTTCCTACAAATTATGTAGCTCACTTTGAAGTTTCACATCTTTCAAGAATATGAAATATGATTTCTGTTTGTCTTTCTGTTATTCCTCTCTTTTTCAGTGAACATGCAACTGACAGAATGCACATTCTTTAAAATAAAAGAGCTACCAAGTTTCCCCTACATCAAGGGTTCTTAAAACTGGAATATGTGCTATGGTTTGAATGTGTTTCCCTAAAACTCACGCACTGAAATTTGGTTCCTATTGTGACTGTATTAAGGGGGTGGAAACTTAACTTGACTATGGTATATAGAAGTGGAGTTTGTAGGAGGTAATTAAATTAAATTAAATTAGATCATGAATTGAATACTGGTAGCTTTTAAGAAAATAGAGGGAGAAAAGAGCCAAAACACATCCATGCCTTCTCACTATGTGATGTCCTGCAATGCCTTGGGACTCTGTAGAGTTCCTCACCAATGCAGCCCCTCAACCTTGTGCCTACAGATACACAAACTGAATAAACCTTTTAAAAAATGCTGGGGGCAGGTGGTGCAGGTACTCACCAGAGAGAGACAGAGAAGAAGCACAATAAAGCACCTCCATGGAGACATTCCTGTCATAATCCTTTCTCCTTTAGGGATTTTGGGCACATATGCACAAGTGCCTGGCACACTCAGAACTCCTGGGCTGGAGCATGCATTGCCTCAGCTGTAGACATTTGCTGAAACTGTATGATATCTTAACAAAAGGTATATTTTATTACCTCATAGATGTTAAATTGCTCTACTAAGTCCAGGTCAGTCCCTTTCTTGTTCAGGTGCCTCTGGGATACGGCTGCAATGCCCAGCTCCTCCAGGCAGTCCACCACATCATAGAAGCTGTCTTGGTCTGGCAATCCCGACAACGTCTGGCAGAAGGAACAACCAGGTACAAACATGTCTTAGAGGTCTGTTGAAGGTTCGCAAAGCATTTTTTGCATAGTAGTCAGCGGTCATTATCAAAAC
This sequence comes from Tupaia belangeri chinensis, assembly GCF_000334495.1. Taxonomy (NCBI): domain Eukaryota; kingdom Metazoa; phylum Chordata; class Mammalia; order Scandentia; family Tupaiidae; genus Tupaia; species Tupaia belangeri. Next base: position 247,724 of record NW_006159775.1, read on the forward strand.
AATATGGTACAAAATGACAGAGGTGACAAATTCATTGAGAAAACATCTCTTTAGTGTGGTACGCAGAATGAACCCCAAGATTCTCATCCCTGGCATACATATGGGCTGTATGATCACTTCTCCTTGAGTGTGGACTGGGCCCTTACATGGGTGAGATGTCAGTTGTTATGTGGCAATGAACAGATTGCAGATGTAACTATGGTCTCAAATCAGTTCTTTCTGAGTGAATCCAAGGGAAGAATGTTCTGTGTGATAATCTGGTAAGTCTGATTGATAGTGTAGGTCTTCCCTAAGCTCAGAAACTGGAAGAGATTACTCTATTGTTCTCAGTAAGCCACCATGAGTTCTACAGGAGCAAGAAAAGGAATTTTGCCAACAACCACATAAGCTTGGAAGTGGACCCCAAGCCTCAGGTGAGATTCTATTCCTAGTCAACCTCGACTGAAGCCTGGGAGATCCCAAGCAAAGGACCCCATTGAGCTATATCTGGACCCTTGTCCCATGGACTCTGTGAGATAATAAATGTATATTGTTTGAAGCTGCTAAGTAGAAATTTGTCACATCACTATAGAAAACTAATATACTTCATAATGAGAAGTTCCTGTTGACACCAATTTAATGATTCCCTTTTATTTACATTCATTAGGGCCTCTCCTTGGTTTAGGAAATTTAGGAAAATGTGAGAAATTTCAGGGCAGCACATAAAGAGACATTATCACTCAAAAGGGCCAGTCATGGTGGTGCAGGCAGTGGACGTGCTGCTGTGCAATGCTGGAGGCCATAGGGGAAGGCTCCAGGTTCATGTCCCCGGTCTTCTAAAATGGCTGGATGTGCCCATGATCCTGGCTGGCTACAGAGATTGGGGAAGACTCTGGGCATGAATGGACCAGTAGTTAGTGTAATGGCTATATAATTGACCGTGGTTCGAGTCCCGGACACAGTGGCTTAAACTCACACCGGGCACATGTGCGTGTGTGCCCAAGATCCCGAGAAGAGAAAGGAGAAGGGATTGTGGCGTGGCCATCCCCCCTGGGGGGTGATTTCTCGCTTTCTGTCTCTCTGTCTCTCTCTGTCTTTCTGGCAAGCGCACGCGCCCTACAGCAAAAACCTCTCCAAAAAAAGAAAAAAAAGAATCTGGTCATGAAGAGTCCACCAAGGGTACCCATCTGCCCCTTTCTGTCTCCTTCCTTCCCTGACTCCCTCTCTCAGAAAATAAATATTAAAAAAAAAAAAAGATAAGGACCAACAGATGGCATAATGGTTATGCCACTGCACTCTCACATGCCGACTGTGGTTCAAGTCCTGGACCTGGTGGCCTGAAACTCATGCTGGGTACATGTGCATTTGTGTCCAAAATCCTGAGAAGAGAATGGAGAAGAAGGGATTGTAGTATGGCCATCCTTCCAGGGGGTGATTTCTCACTTTCTGTCTCTCTCTTGGCATCTCTCCAGTGAGTACACATGCCCTATAGCAAAAATCTCTCTAAAAAGATATATTGAAAGATAATCCAAGAAATAAGATAACTTCTCTTTGAATTCTGTCTCAAAAGACAGTTGAAGGACCAACAGATGGTGTAATGGTTACGTTGCTGGACTCCCAAGTAGTCAACTCTGGTTCAAATCCTGGACCCAGTGTCTTAAAATTCACACTTGTGCATGCATGCCCAAGATTCTGAGAGGAGAACGGAGGAGAAGGGATTGCACATGACCATCCCTCCTAGGGGGTGATTTCTCACTTTCTGTATCTCTCTTTCTCTCTCTCTCCAGTGAGCACATGTACCCTAATTTTTTTCAAGAGATGGTTGATGTTTCAGACCAAGCCCCTGTTCAGAACTAGAAGGAACTTTGACGAGATTTACTATAAGCCCCTTATCTTTTAAGAAGTAGGAAGGGCTCTTGCTGAGGCAGCAGGAAGTTACTGAAGGTGCTGGGATAAGAACCTGGCTCAGAACAGCCACTCAGGCTGTGTTGCACACATTCCTGCATTCTATATAAACCATTCTGGATTGCCATTTCAGATACTGCTCTTTATTCCCTACCGATTTCACTACTTTGTATGTCTAAGAATACTAAATGCATTTCAAAATTATTCTAAACATGGTAACTTGTCTCAGAAGAAATAAGACCACCACCTTCACGGTATCAGCTTCTCTAATCCTTCTATTTTCTGGCTACTGAAATTGGAAAGAATGTCTCTATTCATAACCCAAATAACAGCGTTTTCCTTTTTATATGAGCAAAGAGGATTGATGCACTGATACTGAGATTAGAAACTAACAAAAAAATAGTCATGTGATAGCTTAATTACTCAGGGGCCACAACAAGGACTGGGGGTGGTGAATCAGCAGCTGTAATAGATATATACTCACAGTACAAAGTGTGAGTACATGCGAGTGTACAGGTGCCAGGAGAGGAGGTGACACTGCAGTACCTATCAGGCAACAGCAATGGAGCTGCCCTCTGCTTGCAACGCTAGTTAAAAACTTAGGCACTCAAAGAATCCTACCATCAGAACAAGTTCATTCTCTGATTTTGGTGAAAACTCTAGAAACAGTAGTAATGCACTGCTCAAGAGAAGTTGGGTCCCATCTGGCAACTGTGCTTTCAGTGCCCAGTCCTGTCAGCCTGAAACATGTCAGGTATACACATGACAGCTCAAAATCCCACAGACTGGAGGAGGGGGATTGCTACTGGAGGAGGGGGACTGCAGCATGACCAGAAGTTGAAAAGAGTATACTGCTCTTCTCTCTCTTTCATGCGTACACACACACACATATACACACACACAACTATGAATTTAAAAAAAGAAAATTATGTAGGAGAGGGAAATAACAATAAGCAATACTCAGCCCAGGCAGGATGAATAACTAGAGATGCCCCAACTGCCTCCAACTCTACAAAATGTGCAATTTGAAGGTGAGTTGACATTTAGTGTCAGGATTAAAATTTCCTACACCACAGTGAATGGGCCAGCCTGTGGCACAGAGAGAAGCCCGTGGAAGTCTCTTCCCCTCTCTGCTCCTTCCCTGTTTCCCCTTTCTCCCTGCTGAGAGTCAGCTGAGGTTCTTTCCCTGGAAGCTTTTAGGGGCTGAAATCCTAGACCTAATCCGCACTGCCTTAGCATGCCAGATCATAAAGGGAAGAGGAGATCCCTAGTAAACAATTAAATAATTAGAAGTACGTAACTAAACAGACTGAGGGAGGCCTTGCTCAATAACAGGCCGGAACCAAAGGTAGTAAGAGGTCCTTTATCATTTCCACTGTGAAAGTGTGGGTTCGAGCTAAGCCTGTGTACCACAGCTGCTCATGCAAGGTAGGCTACATGGGTGGGGCCTGCAGCTTCTCCCTCCCCCAGCACAGTGGGGCTGTATGTACTAGAAATACACTCATCTATTTGCAGCTGATTGACTACCATTCTTAGCAAATTTCACTGCTCTCCCACCTGTGCCTGGGCCTTTCCTCCCAGTTTCACACCTTCACTCCTACAGTGAGGCAGCCCTACTGCTGGCCAAGGAGGCAGCTACTCCAGTGAAGCCTGGGAGGCAAATGCTTTTTTTTGTTGTTGTTGTTTGTTTGTTTGTTTTTTTGAGAGATTTTCACTGTAGGGCGCGTGCGCTCGCCAGACAGACAGAGAGAGACATAGAGACAGAAAGCGAGAAATCACCCCCCAGGGGGGATGGTCACGCCGCAATCCCTTCTCCTCCATTCTCCTCTCGGGATCTTGGGCACGCACGCACATGCGCCCGGCATGAGTTTTAAGCCACCGGGTCCGGGACACGAACCACGGTCGACTACGTGGGAATCCAGCGACATAGCCATTACGCTAACTGCTGGTTCCGGAGGCAAATGCTTTTTGACACCTTCACCTGCAGCTGCTGAAGAGGCTGGACACTCTGCCTGACACTTGGAGTCCCTCCTCAATCCAATTTTCTCTTAGATTTATCTTGCCAAGAATTGTGACAAGTAAATTTCCACAGATAGCTCTTGAAGGGGGAACTCTGTCCTGAAGGACATTAATTTTCCCCTCCCTGGATTTTAATTGCTTCCACCAAATTGTTTTTGTAGGATAAAACCAGCATGGCAAAAGTGTGTACACCCATGTTCATCTCGGTGCTGTGTGTGGAAGCCAAGGGTTGTAAACACCCAAATCTGCTTCTGTGGGTAAAGGGATGAGCAGAATGGAGATTCCATACAGTGGAATGCTACGCGGCAATGGGAAGGAGCCAACTATGAATACACGCAACGGCATTAGATAAATCTCAAAGACATTGTGTTGAGGGAGAGAAGCCAGTCTCAAAAGGTTATCTACTGTGTGATTGATTCCACTTGACATTCTTAAAATGACAAGGACAGAGAATAAATCAGTGGTTGCTAGGGTTATAGATAGGGGGTTGCGATGTCACTAAAAAAAGGGCGTGGTTTGGAGGGAGCCGGAACTGCTCTGTCTTAATAGTGAAGAATATCTTTATCTACATATGTACGGGGTCATCAGAAAAGTCATGATGCATTTTTGCACCAAAAAACACGTCACAACTTTTCCAACCATCCAATATCAACACTCCTACAGCTACGTACCAAAAGGAAAGAAAAAAGCTAATTTTACTGTATGATTGAGAAAAGAAGTAAATATGAACTCAGAGGCAAATATTCAGCATGAATCCCATCCAGAATACTCTTACCATCACCACCTTCCCTAAATGCTCTAATCCTGCCACACAGTAACCCCTCCCACCTCATCTGTCTCATGCTATTCTACAATGGAATCAATACCTGAGCTCCCCCGAAGTGGGGGGATTCTCACTAAGGGAATTTCAGCTGCACCAAGACAGGGCAGTACATAACTTAAGCTCACAGGATGAGAAATGGTTACTTTGTAATGCTCCCTCGGATCTCTGACTGCAGGGTGGGGAGTGAGGGGTGGGGATGGAAGATGGTAGAGAGCCCGGATCTTGGCAAGCATTCTGTAATGTCCCTGTTAAACAGAGCAAATTTTAGCTTCAGAACCATAGACAGGCTAGGATTCAGTACTCTTGTTTTGTCATGAATAATCAAATGAATAATCAAGTTTATTTATTTAATTTTTTTTTAAAGAGAGATTTTGCCATAGGGTATGTGCACTCACTGGAGAGATGAAAAGAGAAAAAAAAATGAGAAATCATCCCCTGGGGGGGATGGTCCATTATCCATTCTCCTCCTGAGATTTTGGGCATGCACACACATGCACCCAGTGTGAGTTCCAAGCTGCCAGGTCTGGGACTCAAACTGTGGTCAGCAGGTGAGAATCCAGTACCTTAACTGCCATACCACTTGCTGGTCCCAAAGTCAGATTTTTTTTAATTCCCTGTTAATGGGCCACCTTTTATTTTGTCCAACTTACTTGCAGTATAATTTCCAAGATTTCAAAATCTGAATCTTTTTCCAGACACATGTTGATATGTCAATTTATGATTCTGTGTGGCATCCCAGGGGATTTTACTCACTGGGCAATAAACACTACATCTCAATGAAACAGAACAAATCCAGTGTGAGTGGAATGGTCTGCAGGCCTTCTCAAGGGAAGGATTATGTTTGGAGGGATCTCCTCAGGACCTTCCTGGTCCTCTCCTGGGCCAGAACTAACACAGGATGAGACACAACTGGCAGAAGAGAGTAAGCAAGGCATTACTGGGTGTTAAATGCCACACGGTGCTAAACGCAGGTTGGCACAAGCTGGGTCCTTGGCAGTGACTGGTGGCACAGGTGCTGCTGTGATCATAGGAAAAGCTGGGCACAGCCTTTACCAGTGAATGAGTCCGATGGATAACACTGTGCAAGAGCGAAAATTCCATTCTTGTTCAACTCAGTGTTTTCCGAAACAAGGCCACTGACTTAAAAAGAACCGGACCTAGATGACTTACATACTTTTTAAAATAATAGAAAACTGCCTCAAATCAAATGGTAAAATAACTCCATAAAAAGATGTGAAAATAAAGCAGAATTCTTCAGATTATCCTTCATAAGTTTGCTCATTTTTTTTTTTACCAAGACTACGGGAGAGTTTCCTGTGTGTTCACCAACAAATGCTATTTCATTGAAAAGCAAGCATCATGGGGCCAGGAGCTGGGGTGGTACAGTGACAATACAAGTGGGCCCTTGTGGGAAAAGTCCTAGGTCCACATCCCAGGACCTCTCTGAGTACACCAGGTGCACATGCCTGTGGTCCAGGCGTCCAAGACAGGGAGTGGATCACAGCGTGGGAGCCTTGTTGGGGTGCCTGCCCCTCCATGAAATAAATGACGAAATAAACTCTTTCAAAAAAGCAATCATTGTCAACATAACCTATGAAAAATGTCTTGTTTTACTATGTATTTCTTTTATTCTTAGTTTAATATCTTTCATTTTTTTCCTACTGGGATCTTACTGAATTTAAGATACTATCATTTTTTTTTTAGCAAACCATTTCCCATTTTGTCATTTCCCTTTAGATATAATCTGTGATTTTGATTTTATAAAAAAAAAAACTTTTAAAATTTTGTGCAGTGAAATATTCAGCTCCTTTTAATTGGACTGTTTTTCCGTTTTTTATTATTAAAATAACCTTGAACCATAGACCAAATAACTTTAATATCTCTCTACATTTTTTGTACAGTTTCATGTGTCCCATTGAGCTCTAAATCTATCTGGATTATGGTATGGTCAAAGAGTGGTTTTATTTCCATTTAGCCACACCTCCCCAATCATAGATGCTTGCCTGTCCCCAATGACTTCAGTCATAGAACAAGCTGTTCTGTACATTGGGGTATGTTTTAGAGCTCCTCTGTGTCTCCCAAAAAGCAATTTCATTATATGATAATTAAAACAATAAGAGTGAGGCCAGCAGTTGGTATGGTGGGTAAGGCACTGGACTTCCACATGTCCAGCTATGGCTGGAGTCACAATCTGGGCAGCTGGCTTTCTCGCTGTCTCACTTTCTCTCTGTCTTTTGTCAAATTAAATAATAACAATAATGATAATGATAATTATAAATAAAATTAAATAAAATAATTCTTTAAAAAAATAAGAGTAAATATAAAGTGAAAGCCTAATTATCAACGTGAATCCCATCCAAATTCATCTGTCCCCTGGAAAAAAGACACACCGCATTTGTAACCCTTAGAGTTTGCATAACATTTTACTGTCTGATAAAAGTTACTCCCCATAGTTATACAGCTTTCTTTGAATTTGTCTCTATCAGAGAAAGTCTTTACTTCAGTTACAATAGGTCATCAAGAAGGTCATGACATATTTTCCTACATTTTTCTATGCAAAAATACATCATGACTTTCTGACAAACCAGTATTTCAGGAAGAGATCCTGGATCCTTTCTGAAAACCTAACCACCTCCACAGTTGGTCCTGTAGGCTCCCATCTAGCAGCCTGAAGCGATCAGGAAGCTGCATGGAGAGGATGTGGCAATCCAAATGAAGGACCTCAAGTCCCTAGATGGGGCTTGCCCAAGTCAGCGTGGGACCCACTGCCACAGAGCAACACCTCTGGGATGGTCCCTGAGGGCTGCTCCTGGCCTACAGGGTGATGACCCAGCAGGAACATGATGAAAGGAACAGGAGTACGAAGGCATAGCACTATCATATCAGGAGATGGGACCTGCCCCCAGGAATCCCTGCATCAGCTCAACTGTTAGAGCTCAATACACAAAGTGGAACAAGCACTTTTATTTCTTCCTGACTTGTGAACTACTTCCATGGAGGAAAATAGCAAGTTACAATCTTTAGAAAAAAACAGCTTCAAGGGGACCCCTTGATAGGAAAAGCAGTCATAAAATCCTCAGTCATATTTCTGGTTTTACTAAGAAAAAAAAAAGACTGAAGCTTAAAAGCATGTAGACATCCACACCTGTGGATGTGCACACATGTGCACCTGTGTGAATGTACACATCATGCATGGCATAAAGGGTTTTCTCTTGTGAAGAAGCACAACACTGCAGCTGTGGTTCCAATCACCACAACGCGGGTCCACAGGGTGTGCCCCTTACTCAAAGGGAAAATCTTAGATTTTCATGTTGTATGAGGAGACTTCAAAAAAAACTTGAGAGAAGTGTAATTAAAGTCTGAATTTATTTTGTTGTGAAAAACAATTTGCAATTCACGCAGTTTTCTCAAAATATGTAATTTCTATGAACTTTTTGAAAATCCCTCCCTCATATTATTTCTCTAGGACTTCAGTAACAAAGTAACATAAAATAAATGACTTAAAACAAAAAAATTTGGGGCCAGGAGGTGGCATGGTGGTTAAGGAGCTAGACTCCCACATGGGTGACCGTGGTTTGAGTACCAGACCTAGACGCTTGCAAATCACACTGGGCACATGTGCATGCATGCCCAAAATCCCAGGAAGAGAATGGAGGAGAAGAGATTGTGGTGAGAATCACTCTGAGGGTGATTTCCCTCTCACTGTCTCTCTCTGTTTTTCTCTGGCAAGTGCATATGCCCTACAAGAAAAATCTAAAGAAAAAAAAAAGAAATTTAGTCTTATGGTTTGAAAGACTAGAAAGAAGCCAAATATATATTAAGGTTGCAGCAGAGTCATGCTGTCTCTGAAGGCTCGCTAGGAAGATCCTTCTTTGCCTCATCCTAGATTGGTTGCCAGCAATCCTTGGGTTCTGCGGAGTGTAGATGTGTCATTCTAATCTCAGTGTTTTCATGTGGTTGTCTCCCTTGTGTGCATGCGTTCACGTCATCTTCCTTATGTGTGTCTCTTTTGTTTCTCTTTTAAGGACACCAATCCTACTGATTAGAGTTTTCCAAATGACCTCATCTTAACTAGATTACCTCTGCAAAGACCCTATTTCTAAATTAGGTCACATTCACAGTTACCACAGGTTACAACTTTAATACATATTTGAGGGGGACACAATTCAACTCATAAAATATGTCAACCAACCTTGTTCACTAAAGTCATTGCATAAACCAGCAGCTCTGTGTCTACGCCATCTTTTTCCTCCAGGATTTCCATGATATTTGACCAGGGCTTGACACCTATGAGTAAAACAAAAATCATTAGCAACAGCAATTCCACAAGCCTTTCTCTAACTCACATCATAGTTTATCCAAGGACACAACACTCAGTGATGGCAATGTTTTTTAGTTACCACATTCCAAAGTGTGACACTATCCTCAGGGTAGACTTGAGCATGCTCCTAATTAGGAATATCTCATAGTAGGCAACACTATAGCATATCATCTTTGACCTTTTTTTTTTTTTTTGGAGAGGTTTTTGGTATAGGGCGCATGTGCTCGCTGGAACGACAGAGAGAAACAGAGAAACAGAAAGCAAGAAATCACCTCCCATGGGGGATGGCCACGCCACAATCCCTTCTCCTCCATTCTCCTCTCGGGATCTTGGGCACACACGCATGCGCCCGCTGGAGTTTAAGCCACCGGGTCTAGGACTTGAACGACAGTTGGCTACATGGGAGTCCAGCGACATAGCCATTTCACTAACTGCTGGTCCCATCATCCTTGACCTTCTGACAAGAGCAGTCAGAAACCCTGTGTACTTACTGGAAAAATTCTCTTTATGTTAAATATATAATATAAAAAATCTATTAGTGTGCAACTTTTTAGGGCATACATTTTACTCAGAGCCAAAAACTCTTGATGTGTATTATCTGTCCCTGTCCATTATCACATAAGGAAAGAAATGTGGAAGAACATTACATTCCTACCCCAACCCCCAGCAGTGACTCCAAGAAATAACTGTGACAAGTCTGTCTAGTAAGCATCTCAAGAACAGATGTGTGTTACCTCTATCCCATCATGGCACAGATGCTACTTAGCATCAGTTAGGTACAAGGCCCAGTGGACAGCTGCCCTCAGAAGGCTACAGTCGTCTGGCACAAGCACAAAAACAGACATCAGCACAGAGCGAACAGCTAAGATGTGGCAAATGCATTTAATGAAGTCTGTCACTTGGCAAAAGAAGTCTCTTGCTGTGGGATGGCTGCAGAGAGCTTAATGCAAAAGATTGGCCTCTGCAGGTAAAGGTTCATGAGTGATTACCCCAGGATCCAAGAGTGGTGGGGGAGGGGGCAGGAAAACATTTAACATTCAGGAATATGAAGCCAAAGACAAAGTTGCAAAGAAGAACATGACCCCCCCAACACAGTTTCCTATGGCTGAGATGAGGATTCAAAGTGAGGTGAAGCATCACTTCACCTTTTGCATGGTGGTTTGGAACATGAAGCTCTTTTCTGCTTTCTCTGTAAAGATTTCAAAGGGATAGTGCTAATTTTTGCTTGATCAAAGTAAATGTGGAAATAACCCAAATACAGCAGTTTCCAAACGCTGTTCCTGGGATAGGTGATCCTGGCCTTGAGCAAAAGTTCCCCAAGGCATCAACAGCATCTGTCTTATTTATTTCTGTGCTGTTAGCATAGTGCCTGGCCCACAGTACATGCTTAATACAATGTCCGCTGAACAATGAATAGAGAGCTCTGAGAAGGCATGAAATGTGTTAAGCTGGAACAGTTTTAAAAGAACCAGTGGCATCTGCACACAGTAAGAAAAGGCGGCAGCAGGATTAAACACAGTATAGGCACCTACTACAAGACATAAAAGACACAGACATGGCGGGACGAAGAGATCCACTGGCTCTCCCAAAAAACAAAGTAGTAAACCTTTGCCCTTGGCTAAGTTGCCTCGCCAGTCACAACTAGGGGGTTGTCTATGATGCTTTTGAACTCTGAACACAAAGGCTTGCTCCTTCACTTGCTAACTGCAGACTTATCTCCTTGCTGATATTTTGTCATCAAATTACTTTTTAAGTCCATACCACAGTGTAACGGTCCTTTGAACCCTAGCAAAACATCCACTTCGGCCCTCAAGACAGCCAATCGGTGAGGTCAGTAGGCCTTGGGTCTCACTGTCTAGGTGCAGTTTAAGAGCTCTGGGTGCCTCTGATTTTATTTATAACAGGGGCAGCGTCTATCATTCACACTCAGTCTCAAGCCTCAGCATAAAATTTGTGTTCTAGTGAGTTAGCTGCATAGAGTTAAAAGGAAGACTATGCAGGGCAGGAAGCACTGAAGCTAAGAATTTCCAGCGGTGCTACTGGGCTCAGAACTGCTTCCTGGTAGTTTACTTTGGAACCAAAGATACCAAATAGGAACCAAAAAAGAAAAGGCCAAGAAGCAAAGGCAGCCCAGACAAGTGGAAGTAGCCTACATCCCTTCCCCCCCTCACGCTCACAGACATACATACATGTGTGCACCATCTAATCCTTTATAAGAAAAACACTCAAATGCTGGTTTAATTTAATTGAAAAATGTGTTCTTCAGCTGTGATATCTGATTGCCTTATTACCATTTAAGGATGTTAAGTTGGGAAATGTGCATTTGTTCATACACTGGGGGATGAATGTTCATTCTCCTTTGATTATTTTGGTACCAGAAAATGGGAAATATTTAGAAGATTGAAGGTGAAAGGGAGGAAACACTTGGTTCAACACAAATAGTTTTGACAGGGCTCAAATTAGGCCTGTGCCAAACACCAGCACTTGCAACTTGCCTAAGAGCTGCCTCCCATCATCAGAATGAAAGTGAAGCATCTCCTACCTACCCCCACCCTGCCTTTGCTAACTTCCTGCTGTGCATGTGTGCTTGTGTCTGCATGCCTGTGTGTTTCTATGTAAACCATATGATTCTCTCTCTACATAACAGAGAGAGAGACCGGGTCCCAAAGTAGTAGAAGGAAGGGAGGCAGGCTCTGGAGACTTGTATAAATCGGGGTGATAGTACCTGCCTGTGCTGAGTCATTGAGATAAAGGTCTTTGTCTTTTACTTTAGCACTGATGGACCACATTAGAAGACAATCCATTACTTCCTCATTATCATTTCTCTCTCTCCAACTCCTCCACACCATCCCCACCCCAAACAACAGAGTGTTTTCCTGCTGTTTGCAAGTGCATATAATATGCAAATTACTCAAAGCCTTGCTGAGTAAATGAGTTATATATGAAAAATGCTTAGTGTTGTGTCTGTTACATTATAGGAACTCAAATAGCAGTAGCTGTAACTGTAATGGTGGTGGTTGGTGGAGACACCCACACTCAGCCAAAGGCAGGCCTTTCTATACAGGCTCCCAGGTCAGTTCTCTCTTCTCACCAAACCACACTGCCTCTCTCTTAACCAAGAATAAATAAATACACAAAGAATAAACTGCTCAAAACTTTTCCCCTCTTATTCTCCTCCTATATCTCATTAAACTCAAAGGAAAATAAGATATTTAGGACAAGCTTCATACATGAGTTTGCCTAACATCACAGCACATCCCATGTCTGCCAAAACAGACATGGTAAATAAACATGCTCAACATAAACATGTCCCCTATACGTAACCGTGGAAATGAAACTTGAGTTCTGTCAGCCTCTAATTTTGATGACACGTTGCATGTTCTCTGCAAGTGATACATCTTAGCAGGTCAGAGATGGGACTGCTTGAAAGAGTGGCTGGATTTTTTTCTCTGTTAATTATGTGTGATGCACATGTTGAAGAATTATGTCATATTGCAGAACTTTGCATTCAAATGAAAAACAGAACTTCAAAAGCTGTGCTGAACCAAATTAGTGGGATCCAAGATTTATGACCTACATTTAAAAATGAGTTACCCTGTCTGGTCATTTATTCCCCTCTCTGTGGAAAAGGTAAACTCACAGAGTCAGAAGGAAGGTTCTCCTGCTCAGGATGCCAAGGGCTCTCAACCAGTTTCCCATCAACTCCCACAGGCAAAACTTCAAGAAAAGAGAATCTCTAATATGGCAAAATGATTAAACAAGGCTTTCTTTTTTTTTTTGGGGGGGGGGGGGGGTTTTTTCTATAGAGCCACTCGCCAGAAAGACAGAGACAGAGAGACAGAAAGTGAAAAATCACCCCCCAGTGGGCATGGCCACGCTGAAATCCCTTCTCTTTCATTCTCCTCTCGGGATCTTGGGCATGCACGCACATGCACCTGGCGAGAGTTTAAGCCACCGGGCTGGGACTCGAACTGATGTCAACTACATGGGAGTCCAGCGACATAGCCATTACAACAACTGCTGGCCACAGTAAGGCTTTCTTAAAGAGCTCCATGAATGTGCATGTGTTTTTCTTTTCCTTTCTCTTTTTTCCTTCATTCCATACTTACCCACTTCCCCCTCCCCTCCCTCTTCCCCCTCTCCCTGCTCTTTCTATCTACCTGGGAGACACTTGAAGATGTAAGCAAAAGAGAAGATGACCCAGTGGTCTGAGCACACAGGCATAGTGTGGTGCCATGTCCCAAGATTAACTTGAATCTTACCTTTTCATCCCAGCCCCTGAGCAAAAAGTGCAACTATCTGGGTCAAATGGGATTTTTAAAATTTCCTTCAGTCATAAGTATCATCTCTATGATGGACTTTGACCCCATCAGCTTTTCCCCAGGCTCTATGATTGGCCCACTCTTAGTCACAGAACTCATTGTCCACACTGCAGAATGAGCTTCCTTGACTAATCCATGTGCAGCATATATAATGTTTATTTTTTTAAGTTACACTTACATTCAAATTCTACTGTAAGATGGCAAAAGAGCATAAATATTTAAGTACTAACAAAGTTTTCTTCAATGGTTCCATATTTTTGTTGAAGTATATCAAAATATTTTCAATAAATACTACACAAGACAATGTGAAAGTATCATATTTTATAGAAATAAGTACAGTCTCAAATATTTTTTAATCTTCTATGCACACCCTTCTGATCTTCTAGGGAAAGGTCATCTTAAACTCTTTCTGTTGCTGTTGCCTAATTTAAATTGTGGAGGAAGTCTGTAGATTTTGATTTTTCAGCTATTTAAAATGAAAGTAAGACATCAAAATCAAGTTGCAGTCAGATGTGATACGAAAGCCAACACAGTTCTTAAACCAATCAAAAGTTGCATCAGGTAGAACACAAGAAACTGGAGATTCTAGCTTTCTTTTCCCTCGTGCCTATTGGTAATCCCAGAAGTCTGCACCACGCCTCCTTGAGTTTCTCACTGTTATCCCTGTGCAGATCTCACAGTGCATTGGACTCCACACATTTTGATGAACCTATAGGAAAGTGTTTCTGGCAAATGGTCATTAATCTCTTCAATCCCTGAATATATTTCTGCTGAGTTTCATCATTTAAAACATATGCAACATGCTTTGAAAAAATCTTTTCTCTGACAGTTCTGGCATGATACCAAGCACAGTGACACCAATGGGCCAAGGTGCATTTCCAATGGCCATCTGAAATAAGCATCATTCGCCTTCACATATTCTCTCTGCATCATGAATTAATAATATCTTTGATTCTTTACTATCCACAGGAAGATTCCTTTTCCATAGCTTTCTAAAAAGTGGTCTGAGATGGAACTCAGTGTGCTTCTGAGTAGTACTGTTCAATTTACCCTGCGCACGGCATGTCACATAATCTTCTCTGGCATTCAATTCTTTGGCCCAAATACCAAGAAGAAACTTAAGGAATTTGGTAACAATGTCCATGTCTTTATGATCATTATCTTTTCCTAAAGACTCTCCCAATGTCTCCAACTCTTCAATGGTGGTGTTCTCCTCATGAACGTTCAAGTCACTCTGTGTGTTTTCCTCTCCAGGTTTCTGATCACCCACGATTTCATTGAGGTATTGCTGATCAGTCTTATCCAAAGCTGCTTTCAGATCATTCCTCAATCCCTTGTTAACATCCAGCTTAGGATCTCTATTTTCCTTAAACGTTGGAAAGCATCATAATCAGTTTCTCCAAATAGTCTGATTGGTTCTCCTCTTTCTCTTAGTCTTCTGATAACCTCTTGCCTAGAAAGAGTCATAGGTAATTTCTCTCCTGCCAGTTCAAGTTCTAATGCCGGATTCAATGATGTTAATGGTTTCTGGTCCACTTCTTTTGGCTTTATCTTGTAGTCACATCTTTTTTGTTGTTGTTGTTAAGGTTTTTTTCACTATAGGGCGCGTGCGCTTGCCAGACAGACAGAGAGAGACATAGAGACAGAAAGCGAGAAATCACCCCCCAGGGGGGATGGTCACGCCGCAATCCCTTCTCCTCCATTCTCCTTTCGGGATCTTGGGCATGCACGCACACGCGCCCGGCATGAGTTTTAAGCCACCGGGTCCGGGACGCAAACTGCAGTCGACTATGTGGGAGTTCAGCAACATAGCCATTACGCTAACTGCTGGTTCCCTTGTAGTCACATCTTTCAAAATATGCTGCTTCTTTTTTTTGCAAGTTCACTACACTTGAACTTTTTTTTTAAATTTTCTATTAGCAGATTTCTGCCCTTCACTAGATGCCACTTCTGAAGGATTTCTGATTTTTAAATGTCCACCTCGTTGTCCAGGGTGAAAGCCGAGTTTTCAGCTGCCACACTGTGGATGTGGCCGTACCACCCAGCTGCCTAGACTTCACCAGACACTCCAGCACGCATGATGTTTATGAAGTAAAGACAGCAATTTGTCCTGGAGATAATTCTGTTTGCTTTATATGGTGGTGATTTTTGAGGACTTACAGTTTATGTGTTAGATTTATTTGCTGATTGCTTAAATCTGACAGTTTTTACCATCCAAAAGAACTCCTCTCTAATAATAACAACAACAACAAAGAGACAACTGTCTATACTTAACCTGCCCATTCACCCCCACTGAAGAGTGTGTGTCAAGCCACTCTGAGGAGTAAGATTTATGGTTTATTTATGAAGTTGTGCACAATGGACATTCTTGGTTCACCTCAGTCACCTCTGTCATCTCTCTTACCCAGCTGAGAGGCAACTGGAGAGCTGCTTCTAAACCCACTAGGTGGAAACACACCTGGAAGTCGTGCTGCTCTCTGCCGAACACCATGACATATTTATGTGTTTAACTCCATCATAAGATTCAAGAACAATTTTACTAGCAGTAAAATTGGATGATGTTATATGTATGCATTATAAAATCACAGCCAAGACCACACATGTCCGTAAAGAAATGCACTATTGCAACACACATGATAACTATGTCTGAGTTTTTCCATTTGTGCTATTCCTTTCTTCAGCTGCTAGTACTCAGTAGCAGACAGATGACAGCAGCTGCCAAAAGTTTAAGAAATTTTATAAGCAAATACTATGAAGCTGAGAAATCAATCTATTGGCTGTTTTGTTTCTTTATTTTGACTAATTGGGACAAGGTGGTCATCATTTTATCTTGGTGGAGAGACTCAGTGAGGCAGAAAGCCTTTGGCTGTGGATGTGGATGGAGTCTTGGACATGGGGTACGAAGCCCTGTGTGTATCTAAGGATCATTCCTGTATCCCCTACAAATACCCTTTATAAAACGTGAAATCTTAGGAAGGAAACTGAGCTCTTAGCTTGACAAAGCCAAAGGAGAATCCTGAGGTCATGAGAAGGCTGTCTACTCTAATGAGGGTCCCATGGCAAGGGCCTTTGGGTTACCTGAAACTTGGGACAGAAAAGAGTCCATGAGTTGTCCTAAAGTAACCCCCAGAGTTGGAGGATGGAGTAGGACTCTTCCAAAAAGAAAGAAAAGGTGCTGCCTTACTGTCATCCAAAACATACAGCTCTGAACTTAAACCTGCTTAACTGGCCTTAGAAATGCTAGACCTGGTTTATGAGCCTCTGCAGTCCTTTGTGAGGATCCTTGGCTGTTGTCATGATCTGATCTTGGCTGTGAGAGCCTTTATATCTGGCATCAGGTGGCAACAAGCTATGGTAGAGAGGCACTTGCCCCAGTCTGGGGTCTACTTCTAATCTTACAAAACCGGCTGTGCAGCAGGGGTTGTCTCCTTCACATACCCTCCCAGAGAGGCCTGGAGCTGCCCCTGGCCTCTTACTGACTATGCCTGGTGTTCACATCTGCTCCATGCTCATGGGAAAGGTACAGGAGCCCCAGGTTATGGTTCTGAATGGCTGTCATTAACTTATATTCAAAACTTTGAAAGTTCCTGGTAAGCCACCTTCTTTCTTTTTTGTATTCAGCTTCAGAAGGTGGGTGTGTCTCTGAGACACACTGGTCAGAGACACAAATGGTTTGAACCAATGAGCATTATATAGGTCCTGGTTCTTTCTGACAGATACATCTCAGCTAATTTGCACAATGGTAAGGGAATATACTAACATGTTAACAATTAGTGTCTTTGCTGAGATTATAAGTTATTTTTTCATCTTCTTTACATTGTTTTTTCCAAATTTTATTTTTTTTTTTTAGAGAGAGAGACATTTGCTATAGGGCATGTGTGGTCACCAGAGAGACAGAAAGCAAAAAATCACCCCTCCAGGGGGAATAGCCACATCACAATCCCTTCTCCTCCATTCTCCTCTTGGAATTTTGGGCACACAAACACAGGTGGCTGGCATTAGTTTTAAGCCACAAGGTCCAAGACTTGAACCATGGTCAACTATGTGAGAGTCCAGCGATGTAACCATTATGCCATCTGCTGGTCCCTCCAAAATTCTTTTGTTAAATTTATGACAGCATGTGCATGAGAGAGAAAGGAGGGGACAGAGGTGCATACTCTTAAGGTCTCATTACACCATAACTTCCTTCCTCCAGTCCATCGGGATCCTGGGTATGCACACACACTCTCGGCATGTTCAGGTTAACCTTGCTGGTGGTCAGCCATATGACCTCCAGCATGACAGTCCAGCACACTGCCAACTGTGCCACTGAGGCTAGGAATGTTTTTCCAAATTTTTTATAATATTGCTACTATTATAATCATAAAAATCAGTAAATGTTATTAGGCTTTTGTTATTTGAGTCTTTGTGGGGATAATGATAATTGGATCCTGTCAAGGAAGAAAACAAACAAAAGACAAATCAAAGGCTCAGTTGCAGTAATGCAGGTGGTAGGCTGCTGCTCTGCAATACTGAAGCCACATGAAAGACAATGGTTCAGGTCCCCAACCATTCTGGAATACACTGGACATGTGTGCACACGCCATGCCCCTGGCTGTCTGGAAGGCCATGGAAATTGTGTCATGATGAGAACTTGTTGATGGTGCCTGTTTTTCTGTCTCCTTCCCATATTTCTTATTTCTTATAAAAGGAATAAAATAAAGTTTAAAGATGGAGGAAGGACTAGTAGTTTGTGCAGTGATAACACAACGCTCTGCAATGCTACACCCACACAGGAAGGTTCTGTGTGTATGTCCTGAGGCCTCCCTGTACACACTGGGCATGCATGCACCTGTGACCTCAGGTGCCTGAAACTGGCTGGTGGGGATGTCTATCTCTCTGTCTGCCCTTCCCCCTACCTTTCATGGGAAAAGAAAAAAAAAAAACTTAAAAAAAAGAGAAGACAAACCTGAGCAGAATGTAAAATTCCTTGTTGTGAAAACAAACAAATAGTATTTTAGCTTTGGACTTTACAATATTAAAGGGGCCACAGCATGTTACTCACTAACCTATCGGGTTGTCCAAAAAGTCCTAACACATTTTTTCTATGTCTTTCTATGCAAAAATGCATCATGACTTTTCCAATGACCCAACAGATCCAAAGCTCATTTATCACCAAGTGTGCAGGGCATGCCCACCTGCTTCAGTGAGCCAGGTGCTGAGACACAGAGACCCTGTCCTCAAGCACAGAATGCCCTCTTGGAAGACAGACACAGATGATGACAACACAGAAGAAAAAAGGGACATAAAGGGATTTTGATAGCACATGACCACTGTAGTGAGGAGGATGCAGACTAGGTGTGGAGATGGTGGTGGCAGGTGGACTGAGGCTGGATGGTGCAGGGTCCCACATGTCAGGCAAAGGGTTCAGACTTTAGGCTGTAGGCACTGAGATGTCATCACAGGTTTTAGATGAGGAATGCTGTGACCAAACTTGTGTTTAAGAAGAATCTTCCAATAGCATTTTGGGGTGGCAAGAGAACATGTAAGGGTCAGAATCAGTGAAGCACTGCGGAGGGGAGGGGAGGAAGGGGCCGAGGAGATCCAGGATAAGACTGGGAAACAGGAGAAGGCTTGGGTTCTCTGTGGCTGCCATGGCAGAGCTGGGTAGAGGACAAGATCAGAATGTGACCTGTCTGTCCCAAGTTCAGTACATGAGTGCTGCTTCTTCCTTGTCAACCTTCTTTCTGGTCATCATCTTTGACTATTTGCTAACCTAAAAATTGTGTTTACTTCAGTGGGAAGTCTATAAACAGGGAATTCAGTTAATTCTTAATTTTGTTTCAAACATGTCTAATGCAGGAACTTCCCCATACTGGGCAGGTTCACCTTGATGGCAAAGAGGGCTACTCACCTCTTTTTGTGTCAACAGCAGAGACAGCTTGAATTAGAAGTGGTGCATTTGACTCCGAGTACTCCACAAAGACGAGCAGCAGCTTCAGGGCTGTCTTCACCACCAGGCGGAACTGGAGGGTGGGAGAGAGAAAGCGTCATGCACTTGCAGCATGGCCTTGGACACCTGAAAGCATCATCCGAACCGCACCTGACACCCAGTGCTGCCTTTATGAGTGCTGCTTCTTCCTTGTCAACCTTCTTTCTGGTCATCATCTTTGACTATTTGCTAACCTAAAAATTGTGTTTACTTCAGTGGGAAGTCTATAAACAGGGAATTCAGTTAATTCTTAATTTTGTTTCAAACATGTCTAATGCAGGAACTTCCCCCATACTGGGCAGGTTCACCTTGATGGCAAAGAGGGCTACTCACCTCTTTTTGTGTCAACAGCAGAGACAGCTTGAATTAGAAGTGGTGCATTTGACTCCGAGTACTCCACAAAGACGAGCAGCAGCTTCAGGGCTGTCTTCACCACCAGGCGGAACTGGAGGGTGGGAGAGAGAAAGCGTCATGCACTTGCAGCATGGCCTTGGACACCTGAAAGCATCATCCGAACCGCACCTGACACCCAGTGCTGCCTTTGGCCAAGGCACTTTTCTCAGCAATCCTGCAGATTGCTTCATTATATCCTCACGACCTCCTCATTACACACCTTACAGTATTCATATTGTCCCCATCGTGCAGATCAGGAAACTGAGGCATGGAGTACCCTGCCCCTGACCACACTGCTAGAGAGAACAGAACCAGAATTTGGACCTGGGTATTTGGCCCCAGCACTCATAGCTGGTCTCAGCAGACAAGGTAGTGTTTGCTAAGTTGGCTATTATTATTGTTTGTATTTCACTTTATTTATAATTGACACATCATTATACATATTTGTGGGGTATAGTGCAATAGTTTGAAACTTATATACATTGTATAATGATAAAAATCAAGGTGATTAACATATCTATCAACTTGAACATTCACTATTCGTTTGTAGTGTTAATATTCAAGATCCTCTCCTCTAACTATCTTGAAATATACATTTTGTTCATCTATAGTCACCTCATTGTGCAACAGAATGCCAGAACTTATTCTTCCCACCTAACTGTATTTTTATACCTATGGACCAACCTCTTCCCATCCCTCTTCCTATCACCCCACACCCTCTGGCAGCCACTATTCTACTCTCTACTTCTATGACATCAGCTTTTGTAGACTCCACATATTAGTGAGATCATGTAGCATTTGTCTTTCTGTACCTGGCTGATTTTACTTAACTTAATGTCCTCTAGGTTCACCCAAGTTGCCACAAGTAACAGGATTTCATTCTTTTTTTCATAGCCAAATAATATTCCACTGGGCATATATACTGTACAATTTTTTTATTCACTCATCTACTGATAGACAGCCATTATGGAAAACCATATGGAGGTTCCCCCAAAATTAAAACTAGAGCTACCATATGAGCCAGCAATCCCACTACCAGGTATATATCCCAAGGAAATGAAATCAGTGTGTCTAAGAAATAGTTGCACTCCTATGTTTCTTGCAGGACTATTCATAATAGCCAAAACATGGTTATTTCATTTTATCTTTACTACAATACTGTGAGGTAGGCAACATCACAATTCTTTTTTTTCTAGTAAGGAAGCATGCATATCAGGGTAAATTATTTGTTCAAGGTCACAACAGCTGGCTTGGGTAACCAGGAACATGAATCAAGTCTCTCATGCTTAAAGCCAGGCAGAGAAGATACCTGGGTGAGAACACATCCTTCCTGGGCCTAAGTGTCAGCATCTGTGAGGAGCCACGCACAGCCTTTCTACATGCAGGCGGGACCTTCCCTCAGGGAGGTCACAAGTTACTCACCCAGAGGAAACCCAAGCCTCCCAAATGAGGCTGCTACAGATGCCTAAGTCCATCTCTGCCACCCCTGAAGGTTTCCAGGTCAGATACCCCCATCCTAGATGCTGCTGTAATCCCTCATCTAGTGTCTTCCTCCACTCAACCTCACTTCCTTCCAAGAATCTCCTCCTTAAGGAACTCAAACACCAACTACCTCCTGGAAATGAGTTCCAATGATGTGTCTAAGGAACAACAAGCCTGCCTTGGTCTGTACGTGCCATCCCAAGCTGTTCGCTTGTCAGTGCTCCCCTCCCTCCATGGCCAGTGAGTTCATTCAAGGAAAGAGGGGGCTGGAGCCAGCAGGGCTTGAAACTAAACCTGGCAGAGTGGGCTTGGCAATGCTTGCTTGCTAAATGAGTTAGTCAGTTAATGACCAGGTTGACCAATCCAGGATTCCTTGACCACCCCTTGAGCCTCTTTCACCTCCTTGGTTTTGATGATGGAGGCCGTAGCTTCTTCACTGGCTCTGCACTCCAAGGAAAATTCCACACCCCCCAGAGGCATCTGCTCACATTCAAGTGTTAGGGATACATGTAGGCTTCACAGGTAACATAGGGAGAATCCAAGGAGAGATTGCACTGTCCAGTTCATATGTAACAGCTTAAAAACACCACCCACCCCAATGCATTGCTCCCAAATGGTGCAGCACCCCTGACCCTGTACTTCTCTCTGCTGCCAGACTTACCAAGTAAACCATTTGTCCTTTCCTTGGTTCTACATCTCTGCCCAGACAGTACCCCAGCTCTCAGCTTCTCTTTATAGGAAACTTCTCCAAAAGTTGCTCCAGTCCCTGGCTCTATCTCCTAAGATCCCATGGACTCCTCAACCTGCCCTGATGTTACTTCTGTCACCTCCACTGAGATTTCTCTCACGTAGGTCAGCAATGGCCTCCAACTAGTCAATTCAGTGATGTCTCTGTACCCATTTTAGCCAACTCTCAGCAATACACATGACACAACTGATTCTTCTCTCCAGAAACAATATCCTCTCACTCTGGACAACCCCAACCTCCTACCTGATTGGCCAGTTCTTCACTGGATCCTTCTGGACTGCTCAATCTCTAGGTTTGGAAGTTCACTTACGTACTTTCTTTCCCTTTTCATAATCTCTGTAGCCAAGTTTATCCATTCTCTTGGCTTGTCTATCTGGGACCAGATGCTAAGTGTTGCTTTCTAGTCCTGACAAACTCCTGAGCTGGGTGGGGAGAAGAGAAGTTGGGGGGCTGGTGGTATCATTTAACCTCTTAACTTCTGACATCCCCAGTCAGGTGCAAACAGGCACCTCAAGTTCACTGTGGCCACTGAGCTCTCAATTTTCATTTACTCTCAGTCCCTCCCACCTACCACGCCTAGCCTGTTTCTTCCACCTCAGGCCAAGGCCCCACCACTGAGTGGTTAACAAGAGTCATGTGAATTCCTCTTTCCCACATTTCCATCTTGGTGGCCACTGAGAGGTTAATGAGAGTCACCTGAATTCCTCTTACCTGCACCAGAATAGTGGTGCCCACTGTGGTTAACAAGGGTCACCTGTACTTCCCACACTCCGTCCCCATGGTGAATCCACACACCACGCTGTCAGAGCTTTCTCCAAGATCTGTCTAAACTCATTCCCCCTCTATCTCCCTCCCCACCCTAGACCACCATGAGAACCTACTGAGTGCTCTCAACCTCACACGCAGAGCGACCACTGCTTCCAATCCTCCCATGGCTGCCATGATTCCCACAGTAAAGCTCTCCTAAGGTGCTATGTCCTGGTCTCCGCCAGGCTCCCTGTCCCCCTCTCCTTCACTTCCTACTCAGTTGGCACCAATCACCTGACTCTTTGTGCGAGCATGTGTTTGTCACATCCCAAAGTTTGCTCATGACTCAAGGACCTTCCTTTTTATAGTTCCCTCTACCTGGAAGCCCCTAGAACCAGTCATCACTGGGCTGGCCTTTTCTCATTCTTCAGGACTGAGAAGTTCCCTGTGTGGACATATCTTTCTGACAGCATTTAAAGGAGCCTCCCAGTCACAATCACATTACTCTGTTTCATTTTTATTTTCTTCACATCCTCTGTAATGGCCTGAGATTGCTCCGTATGCATTTGTTTACTTGCTATTCCTCCACTGTGCCAACTAAGAACAGAGATGTTTTATTAGACATACGGGAACTGCTCAGCCTTTACTGTATGCAAAGGGCTGCCCAGATGTCCTCACTAAAGGTTGTCCTTCAATTCCACCCCCCTAGTCTTTTGTGGGTAAGGTGTCTCAGCCCCCAGCCTCTATTCCCCACCCATCATGGCTCTCAGCAGGGTCAAGACCCCTCCACAAATGCACCGAGTACAAGCAGCGCCATGAGGATCCCTCCCTCACCACTCAGGGCACCAAGTACTCAGAGAGTTCAAACTCCTAGGGTTTCTACCCTCATAACTGAGTCGCATAATTGCTCCTCTGCTTCCTGACTAGAAACAGACTAAATTCCAGAGCACTTTTGTCAACAAATGCAGGTTGTGGGTAGGAGGGGAAGTAAGGTATAATGAACTGTGCTTTGTACATTTAGAGTTGAAGAAATTTCTTCAAGTAAATTTTAAAAACCTAGCAAGTCCAGGCTCGGTGACTTCCTTGGTGGGTAGACTGTTATTATGTGGTTTCAGTCTTTTAAATGCCTTCCTGGGAAAGCACCTGGCTGCTGCCCAACCCCAGGGCTCCATGAGCTGTTCCCAGCAGGGCTCTTTTATATGCATCCTATAAAGGTTCCTCCTGAGCATCTCTGCAGCCATAGGGCCTTGACCCACATGGTCCCAGGCATCCAGAATCCCTAAGCCTCTCTCCATTGTTAAGCTTAGTAAAAACAAAACAAAACAAACAAAACAACAACAAAACAACTGTTTTCTAGCAAAGATTTCTTTTCTTATTGGTCTTAACAAGCCTATTCATGTCTTGTTCTCCTCTGTGTAAAGACTCCTGGAGTTTTGGCACTGTAATTTAAAAAAATAAAATCCCCACACACTTCTGATTCATTGTTTTAGGTTTCTATAAATTTGGCATCTATTGAGTCTAAGTTTATATTTATGTACTTCTAGAAATGTACTACCTAAATAGCAAACATATTAAACTACTTTAGCAAAAAGAGCATTAGAACACTAATTTTGTACAAGTGTATGGTACTAATTGCAAACATGTCCTAACTAATCACCAAAATACATCCAGCAGGCTCCTCTTGAGAAGTTTCTTAGGAGCATTATTACATAGACTTAAAAGTAATAAAAGCGTATTACTCCAAAATCATTCCACAGCAAATCCTCATTTATCTGGCAATCACTTAATCTTATGTCCTCAAGTATCTGGAATGCAGTCACGATGCTCTGAAATTTGGAATAGCCACAATGGAGGCCACACACCCATTCCTCCAAGTTCGAAACACACTCTTAACTCAAAGCTTTAAAAAAGTTCTCTTTGGGGACCAGCAGATGGCATGATGGTTAAGGCACTGGACTCCCACAAAGCCGACCTTGGATTTAATGCCATCCAGTAGCTGAGAGAAGACCCAGAATACCACCACAGATTGAGGGTGTTACCTGCAGCACATACCCTCAGAGCCAGGTGGCTGAGAAGAGAAACAGAGCCTTTCCCAAGGACAGCTCCTAGAGTATGAATGAGAATCAGAAAGTCTTGCAGTTGGATCCAACTAGCCTTCCAGAGCCAAAGAGCCCTGTGGTGTCCTTCGGATTCCTGTTCACACAAATAACTTGTCTACAGGCTGGAAGAGGGGGACATTCTGGGGTTCTAGATTCAGTCTTCGGGTTTTATGTTACCTATATTTTATTTAATTACAACCCACTAACATTCCATTTTAACTCTGCCTATTGTAATAAAATTATGTTGCTCTAAAATATGCAGCTAACTCACAGTATGTAACAGGAATCTGAGACATGCCCTTGGACAAGGGGAGTGCAGAGGTCAGGAACATGCAACTTAGCACATTTTCAGGGAGACTGGTATGAGCTTTACTTTCTGTTGCAGCTAGTATTTTGTACTCTGTTGCTCATTAGTGTAAAAAAACAATAAAAATAAAAACCATAACTCTTCAGTGGAACAGAGATGCCTGTTGACCCAAGCAAGTAATATTTGCCAGGTTGAGCCGTGGTGCAAGCACTTGGACTCCATATTCCATAAATAACTTAGGGTTCCATGTCACCTCCAATGCTGGGAGGCTGGGCCTGAAAAGGGGGTAGCAGGATGGTGTCAACATGGTACACTATTGTCACTGTTTAATTTCCCGGGTCAATCCACAGGGTGGATATGGAATCAGCCTTTCTAGAACCCAAATATCTAGGTTTTAGATCAAATGTAACCACCAGATATATAGGAAAGCAATTAAAGACAATTTCTTAGTAATTTTAGACTGAAAGAGAACTAGAACTCCCTTCATGTTTTATTGTACTTAGGAAAACACAAGAACTATACTTAGCAGGTCAAATATGCTGCTCATTAGGTAAAAATAAAAGTATTCCAAAAAATCTCCACATTCTTGACTCCTTTTCTAAAATATTCAACAACCATAAAAAGAAAACAAGTTCCAAATCTTAGTACTTAAATTACAAGGGGGGTTAGAAAAACATGCTTCATGCTATTTGTTCCCTTTTTTTCTACTAAAAACGTATAAATATATAAATGGATGCTGGTTATTGAAACTGAATTAGAAATTAGTACAATAACTTTATCTATAAATCATTGCCACATTATTTACAAGTTTTCCAGAACCTTAGAGGATACTGAGTATTATTTTAAAAAACAAAATCACATAACTTAAATACTTATCTTTGATAACTTCTTAAATATTTTATTTCAATGACATATAAGCTTAGAATTCCAAAACAAGGGGAA
>NW_006159775.1:275818-279269 GCF_000334495.1 Tupaia belangeri chinensis
GAACTGAGGCTGCAGGTCCAACCCTTCCGAATCTCCATGAATCCCCACCTTTTCTCCAACTTGGACCCCAGGTTGGTTGTCTGGGTCTTTAAGGCGGACTCCCACCCCACCCCACCGGCAAACCAAATCAAGCCAGCCAGAAGTTTTGGACATCAGGCGAACTGAGGCTGCAGGTCCAACCCTTCCGAATCTCCACACATCCCCACCTTTCCTCCTACTTGGACCCCAGGTTGGCTGTCTGGGACATTAAGGTGGACTCCTACCACACCAACCCTCAATCCGGACCAAGCCGGCCAGCAATTCTGGATACTAGGTTGACTGAGGCTGCAGGCCCGAACCTTCCGAATCTCCACGCATCCCCCCATGCCTCCTCTTGGACCCCACGTTGGTTGTCTGGGACTTTAAGGCGGAATCCCACCCCACCCCACCCACAATCTGGATCTACTCAGCCAGCAGTTCCGGACACCAGGCTGACTGAGGCTGCAGGCCCAAACCTTCCGAATTTCCACGCATCCTCACCATTCCTTCTCTTTGAACCCCAGGATGGCTGTCTGGGACTTTTAGGTGGACTTCCACCCCACCCCACCCACTTTCTAGGTCGAGCTGGCCAGCAGTTCCAGACACCAGGTGGATTTAGGCTGCAGTTCCGATACTTCTGAATCTCCACGCATCCCCACCATTCCTCCTCCTTTGACCCCAGGTTGGCTTTCAGGGACTTTAACTCAGACTCCCAAGCTACCCCACCCACAATCCGGATCGAGCCTGCAGCACTTCTGGACACCAGGCGGATTGAGGCTGTAGGACCGACCCTTCCGAATCTCCATACATCCCCAACATTCCTCCTCCTTGGACCCCAGGTTGGCTGTCTGGGAATTTAAGGCGGACTCCTACCCCACCCACCCTCAATCCGGATCGAGCCGGCCAGCAGTTTCGGACACCAGGCAGACTGAGGCTATAGGATCGACCCTTCCGAATCTCCATGAATCACCACTCTTCCTCCTCGTTGGACCCCAGGTTGTTTGTCTGGGACGTTAAGGCGGACTCCCCACCCCACCCCACCTGCAATCCTAATCCAGCCGGACAGCATTCCGGACACAAGGCTGACTGAGGCTGCAGGCCCAACCCTTCCGAATCTCCACGCATCCCCACCATGCCTTCTCTTTGGACCCCAGGATGGTTATCTGGAGTTTAAGGCAGACTCCTTGCCCATCCCACCCGCAATCCAGATCTAGCCGGCCAGCAGTTCTGGACACTAGGCAGACTGAGGCTGCTGGCCCGACCCTTCCGAATTTCCACTCATCTCCACCGTTCCTCCTCCTTAGACCCAAGGTTGGCTGTCTGGGACTTTTAGGCGGACTTCCACCACACCCCACCCGTATTCTGGATCGAGCCGGCCAGCAGTTCCGGACACCAGTCGGACTGAGGCTGTCTGGGACTTTTAGGGAGACTTCCACCACACCCCACCCGTATTCTGGATCGAGCCGGCCAGCAGTTCCGGACACCAGTCGGACTGAGGCTGCCGGCACGAACCTTCCAAATGTCCACGCATCCCCACCTTTCCCCGTTCCTCCTCCTTGGACCCCAGGTTGGTTGTCTGGGACTTTAAGGCGGACTCCCACTCTACCCCACCTGCAATCCGGATCGAGCGGGACAGCATTCCGGACACAAGGCTGACTGAGGCAGCAGGCCCGAACCTTCCGAATCTCCACGCATCCCAACCATTCCTCCAACGTGGATTCCAGGTTGGCTTTCAGGGACTTTAAGGCGAACTCCCAACCCACCCCACCCACAATCCGGATCGAGCCTGCAACACTTCTGGACACCAGATGGATTGAGGCTCTAGGACCGACCCTTCTGAATCTCTATGCAACCCCAACGTTCCTCCTCTTGGACCCCAGGTTGGTTGTCTGGGACTTTAAGGCGGACTCCCACCCCACCCGCAATCTGGATCTACTCAGCCAGCAGTTCCGGACACCAGGCTGACTGACGCCACAGGCCCGAACCTTCTGAATCTCCACGCATCCCAACCATTACTCCAACTTGGACCCCAGGTTGGTTGTTTAAGGTGGACTCCCACCCCACCCCACCTGCAATCCGGATTGAGCCGGCCAGCAGTTCCGGACTCCAGACTGACTGACGCTGCAGGCCCGACCCTTCCGAATCACCACGCATCCCCACCGTTCCTCCTCCTTGGACCCCAGGTTGGGTGTCTGGGACTTTTAGATGGACTTCCACCCCACCTACTTTCTCGATTGATCCGGCCAGCAGTTCCGGACACCAGTCGGACTGAGGCTGTAGGCCCGACCCTTCCAAATCTCCAGGCATCCCCACCGTTCCTCCTCCTTTGACCCCAGGTTGGCTTTCAGAGACTTAAGGCGGACTCCCAACCTACCCCACCCACAATCCGGATCGAGCCTGCAGCACTTCTGGACACCAGGCAGATTGAGGCTGTAGGACCGACCCTTCCGAATCTCCATGCATCCCAAACATTCCTCCTTCCTTGGACCCCAGGTTGCCTGTCCGGGACTTTAAGGTGGACTCCTACCCCACCCACCCTCAATCCGGATCGAGCCGGCCAGCAGTTTCGGACACCAGGCAGACTGAGGCTATAGGATCGACCCTTCCGAATCTCCATGAATCACCACTCTTCCTCCTCATTGTACCCCAGGTTGGGTGTCTGGGACGTTAAGGCGGACTCCCACACCACCCCACCCACAATCCTGATCCAGCCGGACAGCATTCCGGACACAAGGCTGACTGAGGCTGCAGGCCCAACCCTTCCGAATCTCCACGCATCCCACCATGCCTTCTCTTTGGACCCCAGGTTGGTTATCTGGAGTTTAAGGCAGACTCCCAGTCCATCCCACCCGCAATCTGGATCTAGTCGATCAGCAGTTCTAGACACTAGGTAGACTGAGGCTGCTGGCCCGACCCTTCCGAATTTCCACACATCCCCACTGTTCCTCCTCCTTGGACCCCAGGTTGGCTGTCTGGGACTTTTAGGCGGACTCCCACCCCACCCCACCCGCTATCCAGAACGAGTCGGACAGCATTCTGAACACAAGGCGGACTGAGGCTGCAGGCCCGAACCTTCCGAATCTCCACGCATCCCCCCATGCCTCCTCCTTGCACCCCAGGTTGGTTTTCTGGGACTTTAAGGCAGACTCGCACCCTACCCGCAATCTGGATCTACTCAGCCAGCAGTTTCAGACACCAGGCTGACTGAGGCTGCAGGCCCGAACCTTCCGAATCTCCACGCATCCCCCCATGCCTCCTCCTTGGACCCCAGGTTGGTTGTCTGGGACTTTAAGGCGGACTCCCACCCTATCCTACCCGCAATTTGGATCCAGCCAGACAGCATTCCGGATACAAGGTTGACTGAGGCTGCAGGCCCGAACCTTCCGAATCTCCAAGCATCCCCCCATGCCTCCTCCTTGTACCCCAGGTTGGG
>NW_006159775.1:279371-281219 GCF_000334495.1 Tupaia belangeri chinensis
TTTGGACCCCGGGTTGTCTGTCTGGGACTTTTAGCCGTACTCCCACCCCAGCCCACCCACAATCCGGATCGAGCCTGCAGCACTTCTGGACACCAGGTGGATTGAGGCTGTAGGACCGACCCTTCCGAATCTCCATGCATCCCCACCATTCCTCCTTCCTTGGACCCCAGGGTGCCTGTCTGGGACTTTAAGGTGCACTCCTCCCCCACCCACCCTCTATCCGGATCGAGCCGGATAGCAGTTTTGGACACCAGGCGGACTGAGGCTATAGGATCGACCCTTCCAAATGTCCATGAATCACCACCGTTCCTCCTCGTTGGACCCCAGGTTGGCTGTCTGGTTCATTAAGGCGGACTCCCACCCCACCCCACCCGCAATCCTGATCCAGCCGGACAGCATTCCGGACACCAGGCTGACTGAGGCTGCAGGCCTGAACCTTCTGAATCTCCACGCATCCCCCCATGCCTCCTCCTTGGACCCCAGGTTGGTTGTCTGGGACTTTAAGGCAGACTCCCCCCATCCCACCCACAATCTGGATCTACTCAGTCAGCAATTCCGGACGCCAGGATGACTGAGGCTATAGCCCCGACTCTTCCGAATCTCCACGCCTCCCTACCGTTCCTCCTACTTGGACCCCAGGTTGGCTGTCTGGGACTTTAAGGGGGACTCCCACCCCACCCCACCCGCAATCCTGATCAAGCAGGCCTGAGTTTCTGGACACCAGGCAGACTGAGTCTACAGGCTTGACCCTTCCGTATCTCCACGCATTCCCAACGTTCCTCCTCGTTCACCCCAGGTTGGCTGTCTGGGTCTTTAAGGCGGACTCACACCCCACCCCACTCACAATACGGATCGAGCCTACCAGCATTCCGGACACAAGGCTGACTGAGGCTACAGGCTCGACCCTTCCTAATCTTCATGAATCCCCACCATTCCTCCTCGTCGGACCCCAGGATGGTTGCCAGGTTGGCTGTCTGGGAATTTAAGGTGGACTCCCAGCCCAACCACCCTCAATCCAGAACAAGTCAGCCAGCAGTTATGGACACTAGGCGGACTGAGGCTGCTGGCCCGACCCTTCTGAATCTCCACACATCCCCACCTTTCCTTCTCCTTGGACCCCAGGTTGGTTGTCTGGGACTGTAAGGCTGACTCCCACCCCATCCTTCCCCTACCCGCAATTCAGATCGATTCGGCCAGAAGTTCCGGACAATAGGCGTACTGAGGCTACAGGCCTGACCCTTACGAATCTCCATGTATCCCCACTGTTCCTCCTCCTTGGACCCCAGGTTGGCTGTCTGGGACTTTAAGGAGCCCTCCCACCACACCCGCAATCCAGATCGAGCCGGCCAGCATTCTGGACCCAAGGCTGACTGAGGCTGCAGGCCCGACCCTTCCGAATCTCCACGCATCCCCACCATTCCTCCTCCTTGGACCCCAGGTAGGCTGTCTGGGACTTTTAGGCGGACTCCCACCCTACCCCACCTGCATTCTGGATCGAGCCGGCCAGCAGTTCCAGACACCACGTGGACTGAGGTTACAGGCCCGACCCTTCCGAATCTCCACGCATCCTCACCGTTCCTCCTCCTTGGACCCCAGGTTGGCTGTCTGGGACTTTAAGGTGGACCCCCACCCCACCTGCTATCCGGAGCGAGTTGGCCAGCATTCCGGACACAAGGCTGACTGAGGCTGCAGGCCTGAACCTTCCGAATCTCCACGCATCCCCCATGCCTCCTCCTAGGACCCCGGGTTGGCTTTCAGGGACTTTAATGTGGACTCCCACCCCATCCCACCCACAATCCGGATCGAGCCGGCCAGCAGTTCTGGACACCAGGGCGGCTGAGGCTGCAG
>NW_006159775.1:286867-292939 GCF_000334495.1 Tupaia belangeri chinensis
GGCTTATTAACTGTTGATGATGACATGTAAAGTATTCTCAAGTGGATTGGTCTGAGAAGTATTTCATGATGGGCAAAGTCTTTTTACAAGCAAAATGAGAAATAGCGATTGACTGTTTTAAAAAAATAATTAGAATAATAATAATAATGATTGAAGAAAACATAGAATATATATTGAATGTTGAAGTGGGGAGATTAATTTCTCTGTATTGACTGACATGCATGGTGTTCCCTTTTGAAAAAGCAATGTAATACACTGTAAAGTTATATGTAATCCAATGTAATGTAAAGAAGATTATGATAACTTAAAAAAAAGATTCAAAGTACTAAAACAAAACAAAAAAAAAGGAGTTGATAATATGTAACTCAAAACCATTCTTCTATTGTTAACTAAAGAATACCAAAAGCCTTGCACTAAAATACTACCTTAAACAATACCCTGATAGTAGTTGAAGAATGGAGGAGAAAAATCACAAGGTTAAATATCTTTCTAGTCAGTGACACTACCATTTTTAGATGCCAAACTCATGTTCTAGGATTTGTCACACAGCTATTTCTGGAAAAAGTCAAAAGGAAACACATGCCAATCTGATCCTTCCTACTGTACCATCAGCTATGGTTTGAACATGTCCCTTCCAAAATTCAGGTGTTGCCAGTGATAGCATTAAGACATGGGGCCAGTCTTTAAGAGATGATTAGGCAATGAGGGCTCCCTCCTATGTGAAGAAGTCAAGAAAGTTTTCTCTTGCCCCTCAACCTTCTGCCTTTGGAGGCTGCAGCAAGAAGGCCCTGACCAGTACTAGTCCCTTGATCTGGACTTCCCAGCCTTTAGAACTATGACAAAGTAAATGTCCATTCTTTATATAAATTTTTTTTTGAGAGGTGTTTCTTTGCTATAGGGCGTGTGCACTAGCCAGAAATAAAGGAGAGACAGAGAGACAGAAAGTGAGAAATCATCCCCCAGTGGGGATGGCCACACCACAATCCCTTCTCCATTCTCTCAGGATCTTGGGCATGCATGCACACGTGCTGGCGTGAGTTTAAGCCACTGGGTCCAGGACTCAAACCACAGTCGACTACATGGGAGTCCAGCAACATAGCCATTATACCATCTGCTCCTCCCAGATATAAATTACCTTATATAGGTCTTCTGTTATAGTAGCACAAAACAGACTAAGACAACATCTTCCCTCTGGTGCAAAAACTTAAACCATGGGGAAAGGTGACAAACATTTCCCAGGAAACAAAGCTAAAGCACTTTCTTAAGTCAAAAACCAGCTCTGGAAATAAGACAGGGGACAACAGTTAACCTCAGGTATGGCTAATGTGCTGTTAAAGAGTTTGGCAGCCAGTTCACATCTCCTTGACAGGGGTAGAGTCAGTTGGCAGGTGATTGCCAAAAGGTGGAGCAAGGTAAAAGAGCCAACAGGGGAAGAGCATCAGTGCTGGCAATGGCAAACCAGAGCCTGTCCTGGGCTGGCTGCCACGGGGCTATGTAGTCTCGACTCCCCTTGCCCACTAACTCTCTAGAGGGTAGAACAACTCTAAAAAAGGAACAACTGGCTACTTTGGGGATTTTGTATCATCTTAAGTGCTCCTCCAGATTAGAACCCATTTCTGTTCTTCCAACTGCTAGACCTCAGCCAGCAGCCCTGTGGACAGAAGGGCCACAGTCCTATCCCTTACTCCTGTTTCTTGTGTTCACAGGGAGAACATCTAGGTAAAGTAGAATGCAGCCATTCTGGTCTATCAGGATCCTCTTTAGAGGCTCCCTAAAGTCGATCATCTCAGAGTGGATTGAAGAAACTGCCATTCAGCCCCATGGTTAGAGACCCATCCTGGACAGAGGGATCTCTTCAACCTGGGGCTTCCTCTAAGGACTGCCCTGAATCTCTGCTCTCTCACTATGATCTTCCTAGAACTGTGACTAGTAAAACTTCCTTTTTTCTCTCCTTTCTTCCACTGAGACTATCCTCATGCAGGAGCACCCAAGAAATCAAACAAGTTAAAATTATTTTTCTGTGTGTTCATAGCCAAGTAACCAGCAGAAAAATAGCTCCACAGGGGAAGCTGGCTCTTTGTACCCACAATGTCTCTAATTCAATATTACACAAGTATACTGTTTATGCTAGAAACTTTACCTAATGAAATGTTGACAAACATGCAAAAAATTCAAATGCAACCTCATTCACTAAATATAGTTATAAACATGAAGAAATTAAAAATGAAGTCTTTCTTATATAGCATAGAATCAGAAACAATTTAACTATATGAGAAAAGTTAAATTATAGTATGTTCATATTACTGAATACTTTATAGGCATTAAATATAATGATTTTACAATAATTATACAGGAACATGCTTGAGCCCATCAGCGAGATGGGGTTGCTTGGCAACTAAGAAACCTATAATCTAAGGAAGAATAGCTTTCCCTCCACCTAGAACATGTGGGACACCAGCATGGCCCATCTGAGGCAGAGTAGAAGAAAATGAAGGTGCCACACGAAGCAACAATAAAAACTCAGTAGTTTCACCAGATTTCTAAAGGCTGAGAGAGGGCTACGACCATAGCATGTAACTCCTGGGAACTGTAGACACAGAGGGATTTGGCATCCCCTTGCAGGCTGCTCTCCATGGACCTCATGACAGTCACAAGGAAGTTGGGGCAGGGTTGAGGCCTAAGAAAGTGTTCCTAGGGTACAGACCTGGGGTATACAGCCAAAATAACAGGCAGAACAGCAAAAGCTCTAAAAAAGAGAAAAGCAGCCACAACTGTCAAAGGCCAGAAACCGCAGCCAGAGCCTTCTCCCCACTGGGACAAAACCCTTAAGCCTCAGGGAAGGGCAGTAAGGTGGTGGTGAAGGGAAAAGAATAAAACTCTGTACTTCTGATGCAGGAGAGGAAACCACTGGTGTGTACTACTGCTGAAAGTGGGGCAGGATCATGGACACAGGCCCACCCCCAAGACCCAGAGACACAGAGCCTGCTAAAGACAAGGATGACAGAGAAGCCCCAGTCTGGCAAGCACCAAACACCATCAAGCAAACATTAGGGAAGGGAGAGAGCCCTTTCTGAGGCCCATGTACACAAGAAAGGTCGAAATTTAAGGGTGAAACAGAAACATTGAGGAAAAGTCCTCTGGCAAACCAGCCCTCATCCTAAGCACAAGATTATACTTAAAGAAGTTAAAAACTAATGGTGCACTGAATATAACCATAGCAAAAACCTGAATCCAGCTCAATTCATGAGTAGAATGACAAACTGTCCATTCAGCCCAGCCACTAGCCTAGCTTAGAGACGTGCTCATTTATAGACAAAAATAATATGATCTCAGTCTATACTCTTCTATACATGACACCAAGCTTACAACCAAGAATTACGAAACACACAAGAAAGCCTCTATCCCCTCATTATTCTCAAGGTCAAGAAACAAAGCAATCAACACAGACTCAGATTTGACTCATTGTTGGAACTGTATCACTCATTATGATTAATATGTTAAAGACTGTGGAAAAGGCAGACAATATGTATGCACAGATGAGAAACTTCAGCTGAGAAAAAGTATCGGAAATGGAAATGCTTAAAAGAAAAGCATAGTAAGAGTTCATCAGAAAAACTCAGTACAACTTTGCAAAGAATCAGTTAACTTGAAGATAAGTCAACAGAAATTGTCCAAACAAAAAACAAAGAAGAAAAGAGAGTTAACAAAGTTTTTATCCATGTAAGACATAATGTTTATGGCAATCATTGGAAACATGTTGTAAATTAATTTTTTTTCATATAAGAGACAGAAAGAGAAGCACACACCCCCAACAGAGTCTTGCCACACACAGTTACAGTCCTCCCCGGAGCCTCCCAGCCAGAATCACTGGTATGCACGGTGTATTCAGGTTGCCCCAGGATCTGAACCTGGACTTCCCATGCAACTCCAACACTGCACTAAGGTGCCCCCATGCCTGCACCATATAGCTGGGCCTCACTGGGAACATTTTAAATAAACTTTCAGAATGAAAGCCGGATGCAAAATCATCTTGACAAGCATCCTGTGAAAGGTAAAATGTTTCTAACAAGAGCATAAATGTCTATTGCTTGATGTGAAGATCCAAAAAGGCCAAGATTAGAAATGGTGAATATTAGCAATCTTCTAGACAACAGGGAGGGTCTAAAACCAGGAACCAGCAGTTAGTGTAATGGTTATGTCGCTGGACTCCCATGTAGTCAACTGCGGCCCGAGTTCCGGACCCGGTGGCTTAAACTCACGTGGGGCAAGTGTGTGTGCATGCCCAAGATCCCGAGAGGAGAATGGAGGAGAAGGGATTGCAGTGTAGTCATCCCCCCGGGGGGTGATTTCTCGCTTTCTGCCTCTGTCTTTCTGGTGAGCGTACGCACCCTATAGCAAAAACCTCTTAAAAAAAAAAAAAGTCTAAAACTAGATAATGGCTCAAATTTTCAGGAAAGTATTAAAGATGAAGTCTAAAAATTATCCTACAGCTTATTAAACTTACCACTGATCCCTGGGAAAATGCTCTGGACAATTTAAGGATGAAATTCTTCATAAGCACTTAGAAAAGATTGTAAAACAGCAAGAACCAGCAGATTCCACGTGATAGGTCATAATGAACTGAGAAAAATCTTTTTGAAGTTAGAAGGTTGGTGGCCTCATTTGGAAAGAGATATTAGTTAACAATACCGGGCACTTTGTGCCAAGCACAATGCTCAGTCTTTTGTATATTTTCTACTAGTTTTATTCCTATTTTATAGATTATTCTTTCAATGTTATGGATGAAAAAAAAATTTACTCCAAAGATCACAAAGGTGTATTGGATCCCAAAGCTCCAACAGCTACCTCAGATGCAGCACATCTGGACTTCAGGAAGGCCTTGGGAACCCAACAAAGATATGTGGCTGAAGAGCCAGAGTGTGGTGGTTTCTTGCTAGTGTGCAATGGCCCTAAAATGCCCTGACTGAACAGCATCAGCCCACAGACTGTGCTGGTTTAGGCATTTGTTTTTGACCTATCCAACATGTTGGTCAATGACACAGAAGCTTAGCTCATTAATGTTAAAACTAGAAGTAACAGTTAATAGGATAAATGGCTGAAACAAAATGTATAGTCATCTTGAAGCTAGAACTCTGGCCTGAAATCAATGGGGAAAAAATGCAAACCTTTGCACTTAGGTATAAAACAATTGATCACAGACATGTCAATGGGGAAAGGACGCAAACCTTTGCACCTAGGTATAAAGAAACTGATCACAGATATGCAGAATTGAAGACACCAGCAGACGTGGATGTGTGTGGGGGGAAAAAAATGGGAAGTTTAGTGGATGAACAATTCAATTGCAATCAGCACCCAAGGCTGTTATTGAAAGATATAATGACGCAGAGGGGGGATTTGTGGAAGAATAACGCCATACTCTAGGAGGTTAACCTATTATTATCTGTACTGAATGGAAAGAAATGTGAATAAAAGTATGATGAGGGACTAGAAATTATGTCCCCAATGACTATCTGTAGTAAAAATCGAGTTTGGCTTGGACAGGATTACATGACAAGTGCCTTTAAATATTACAAGAGCTTCCAGAACATACTCCAAGTCAGAGTATGTTGCTCCATAAAGCAGTGCACGGCAATCGGTTAGTGACAGGAAAGCCCAATAAGGAAAAGATTCCACCAGTTCCAATGTCAACAATGCCTGTACTGCCTGGGAAAATGATGTGACCTTTGCCACCAGAAGTGTCAGGAATGTGAGTGATGATGTCAGGAACATCTTTAATGTGACCTTGCCATCTCCTCAAGGCTAGGATTTTATTATTTTATATTACACAGCTCAAAAAGCTCTTCAGGCCCTGCTGCAGCAGTAATGTTATTTCCCAGCAGTACTGGAAGCCATATGGTGACTATGGTTCAGTTCCAAGGTCAATCTGAAAAATCCACTGGGTCTGTGCAGGCATTCAGGATCCTGAGGACCTGCAGGGCTTGCAGAAGGGGATTACAGCTTGATGAGATCCTACAGAAGGATGCTTTCTACTTCTACCTACCTATCTCTCTCTCTCTCTCTTTTTCCTCTTTC
>NW_006159775.1:293221-309857 GCF_000334495.1 Tupaia belangeri chinensis
TCTTTCCCTTCCTCCCCATCTTCTCTCATGTGTGTGCATACATGTGCTTTCTAGCCTAAAAAAAAAACAAAAAAAACAGCTCTTCAGCTCCCACCAGTGTGTGTCATCTGAGTGGATCACACGACAGTGATACATTAATGAACAAGACCAAAGGGTTCACTGGTTCTCCTTCCTTTCTCATCAATCAGGCAGTTTTTCCTGGAGCAAGTGGAGCAACCATCTTCCTGGAACTTACTTCTCCTTAGAAATACTCTCTTTATCTCAAAACCAGTGTGTTCAAAGCTTTCCTTCAGTGAATCTCAATTTCCAAGTTCCCCACTCCTGCCAGACGCACTGCCATTTTCTAGCGGCCCAGATTTAAAACTGTGACCTCACCTTTGACTCCTTTTTTCCTACACCCAAAATGCAGTCCTAGGAAGCTATTCCTCAAAATGTCTGCACATTACCATTTTTCTCAGTTCCCCTGGAACTCTTACCCAGGCCTCCTCACCTCATAGCTGTAACACTGTGCTACCCCGTCCCCAGCTTCCCCACACCATCCATTTCTCTCTCCTCTACCACTTCATTCTGCACACTGAATGTTCTTTTCATCTGACTGTTTTAATGAGAAACTTTTAGCAATGCTCCCCAAATGAGTGTGTGTGTGTGTGAAAGAGAGAGAGAGAACACACAAGAGAGAGAGAGAGAGGGCTATGACCAGGGGTCTCCAAGCTTGAGATCTATGTAGGAGAAGGGGCACATGCCCACTCATACACAAGTACAAAGGAGGCCCAGAGATCTGAGATTAGCAACCTTGGGGCACAGTTTGTTTGAAGAATGCAATGCAATGCAAAGGGTCCAACAGAATAATAGAGCAGGGCAAGTACTTGTGAACG
The DNA here is from genome assembly GCF_000334495.1 of Tupaia belangeri chinensis. NCBI lineage: Eukaryota > Metazoa > Chordata > Mammalia > Scandentia > Tupaiidae > Tupaia > Tupaia belangeri. Next base: position 294,097 of record NW_006159775.1, read on the forward strand.
ACAACATAGACAGAGCAGCTTCCACCAGCATAGAAGGCATCCCTGAAGAACTGCAAAAAGGTCAGGGTTTGCTGGTCAAGAGACCCCTGGAGTCTCCCCAGTGGGCCAGAAGGGGATGTATACAGATACAGAGAGCAGGCTTTCTGTGTCAGGATGATGAGAACCCATGCTATAAAAAATTAATCATCTTACCCCAATTATTAGAATTCCAGATGTATGAAGATAAAATAATCCACACCCTGCAATAAGTCATGAGATGAACATCTGCCTCTTACCTCTGACTGGGGAGTTTAAAGATGGGCTCTCGTAAACAGAAGTGCTTTATTAAAAACACTTTTTTCTTTCTTTTAAAAAGTCATTATTTGGCTACAAATGCATCCTTTTCTCCTCTGGCTATGAGTCTCAAATATCTGCAAATATGTATTGCATAATGACCCTCTGGCAGGCTGCAAAATCACATCTCATTGCCTTTCATGGAAGGAAAATGACAAATTATAAAAACAGAACGACAATATTTTTCTGACCCAGTATTTCCTTTATCAACTTTGTGCCTGTATAAGACAAAGACAATATGATATCAAGGTAAACCTTTCAGGTTAAGAAAAATTTGACTCTTTGTCAAAGAAAATACTAAAGCCTCTAGCTTCCCTGATATTTTAATTTAATTTGAGCTGAGAAAAGCTATCACAGCTGTGTTGCACAACCTGTATGACAGGTTAAAAAGTTCATGAAAAAAGAGAATTAATGCACACATGTATTTTGGTACAAAAATTCTGGAGCCCACACAAAGTTTGTGCATCATATGTATTTTCCACGAACTTTGTGAAGATCCCATCATTTGTTTATGGAATGGACTGAGGCTACCTTCTCAAAACCTACGAGTCTGAGGTTGGCATGCCCATTCTGCCTCCAGATTCTTCACTTGGCAGACAAGGTCTGGAGGGAGGAGTGTCAGCAGACACTGTGTTGGTCTGGTAAATTAGAGGTGATCTCATTACAACTACACTGGGAATAATTTTGGCTCTGGATGCAGTTATTGACTTAGCAACTAGCTTAGAACTGAGCACACCCTGCGGGATGGTGGGAGGCCTTCAACTTATGTCAATAATAAATGGGACATAGACTGCAGGTGACACTGGCATTCTCTCTTCAATCAACACTGTGAGCTCAAAGCCCAGGCTGACTCTTGGCTCTATTTCCTGGTTCTCATTGCAACCAGCACAGTGTTGTACACAGGAGCCAGAGATGAGTATGGACCTTACTTTGGGAAAATGAAAAATGAAGACAAAGGTCCACACTGATCCAGTACTGATGACCCAAGAAGGCTGGGAGAAGCACAAATGGTCTACCTTGGACAGAAGGCTTGAGAAGGGAGACCCAAGGGCTTGGAAACTACAGGGTAAGCACATACCATGGATGCTACAAACTCATTTTGGAGCTTTTAATTTTATGATTTCACTGTGTTACTTAGAAATGCAATGAAAAAAATTTTTTTTTCCTTTTGGTGTTTAGTTTCTTTACAGAATGATCCCTCAGAGAACTCCATGAAACTTGATAATACCAAAGGCTCTGAGTTGAGAGAGATGCTTGTTTTACCTGTTTCTTTGTTCTCATATCTTTTTCTTTTTTTCTCCCATGGTCTCTTCCTCTTCTTTGTGCCTTTCTTCCCTGTCTTGTTCTGTTGGGATTACTATAACGAAATACCTGAGACTGGGTAATTCATGAAGAACAGAAATTTCCTTCTCCCATTTCTAGAGGCTGAGAAGTCCAAGATCAAAGAATTGGCTGGTGAGGGCCCAGTCTCTCTGCTCCCCAAATACAAAGAGACACCGCCTTGCCGCTGCATCTTCTGAAGTGGAGAAACACTGTGCCCTCACATGGGGCCAGATGAAAGGGAAGAGATGGCAAATGCTGTGTCCTCACAGAGCAGAGAAGGAGAGGGTGAATCCACTCCTGCCAGCCCTTCTTATAATGCATGAATTCACCCAGGAGGCCTCCCAAAAGGCTCCACCTCTCTGCACTGTTGCACTGAAGATTAAGTTTCCAATCCACAAATGTGGAGGAACACATTCTCCCTCCTCACATTGATTCTCCTCCCATCTTTCCTAATCTTTATTTTTTTTTTAAGTTTCTTTCTTTCCAGAATAATAGCGAAAAAGAGAGCAAGAGAGAGATGGAGTGTTCCCATGGCACCTGGATTCTTCGATCTCCTCCCAGCTTCAACACATCTCGATCATGGATTGCGTGCCTAGCATACTCACGGAGGTCTCCAGACACAGACTGGTAAACCCTTCTTGTGAATCATCTTTGTGGGTATCACATTTTACCACTGTGCCATGGTCCGGCCCTCATCTTCCACAATCTTGCCCTTGTTCTATTCCCTTTCCAGTGAGGAGCTATTTCCTACTGTAAGCATGTAGTTTTATTTCCTTTTAGAAATAGGGTTGATTGTTGATGTTTTATCATGGTCCAAAAAAACTATGAAAATTTCTTAATTCAGCTGTGACCTATACTAGAAGCTAGTTTTTACTGCAGAATTTCCTCCTATCCCCCTAGCTTTGGGAGTCCTGAAGACCATCCCTTGGGGAGGGAGCAGCTTCCAAATGAACATGAAAGTTAGGGAGAGCTCCCAGCAGAAGCGAGGGAAAAAACAGAAAACACTAAAACAGGATATGAGATACCAATCTTCCCTTGACCTGGCTAAATCAACCTAGTAGGCCCAACATTCCACTCAGTTTCTGAGGTCACATCAGTTTCAACATAGAGTCACTTCTATTTTCCATAGAAAATAATATCAAGGAAAAAAGAGGGGAAAGTGTCTAATTATGTTTCCTGAGGGGAAACACAGTTGTTTCCATTATGAAATAGAGAAAAAATTCTCTCATCAATAATACCAGGACAAGGAAAACCAGGGAGTTTACTAAGGATCTAGGACCCAGTGAGTATCTACACACCAGTGCTATCCACAGAGGAAAGGTCCTTCCGTCCATGCAAGGGCACAATCACCAGGATTCTGGGACGTCTGAAAAGATACAGCTTAAAACTAGATTCATGCTCTTCATAGAGTCAAACCACACTGAGTGTTCCTGAAGGACAGTAGAGACCTTGGGAAGCAGGTGATGGGAGAGGCTGGTCTAGGGGATGTGAGTCCTACCAAAGCACCACAGTGGCACACACCAGCCTCAGCAGGCTCGCCCAAGTTAGGCAGGCAGTGAACCAGAAAAGGGAATGATCTGGGCTAACCACATGCTCTGCAGACCCAAAAGCTATGCTGATTTCATGACGCCTGTTCAAGTCAAGGTAAAATTCTGAATTGGGGTCCTCAAGACCTTCCCTGACTGACCTTGTCCACTACGGCCACTCTGATCTCCTCCACGACACCACCCCTACCCTCACTGTGCTCCTACCTTATACCTGCTCAGGACAGGACTCCTTCTCAGAAGCAGTCCCTCCTCCAGCTGGGTTCCTAACTGTCCCTCCTGAGAAGACCATGCCAGGGCCTCATCCAGCTTCTGGCACCCTTTGAGGGATGGGACAGATCTGCTTCCTTGGCAGCACTTCTAGAGAACGTGAGGAACTCATGGTCAAGGCATGGCTGGGACGTGGACCAAGGTCCGTGGGAAAAAGAGCTGTATTTTCACAATCAAGCACTAATTCCTCAACTATAAAATTCATTTGACATTATTTACCTTGTGGTACACTCATGAGGATTAAATGAAATAATGTTTATAAAACACCTAGCATGGTGCCTGGCAAATCTTTAAAAAACATTGATTACTTTTATAATTAATGATAGAGTTAAAAATCTAACTCATATTCTTTCATCTGTATATAGAAAACTACATACACACATGCAAAACATACAAATATGTACTTAAGTAACTGGACATAGATGAGTGTGAAATACAGTTGGTATGTAGATACTATATCTCTACCACGTTTTCATTAACTAGTACAAAGGTGCTAAAGGTATTCACTTAAAGCTTAAGAAAAGGAAAAATACAAATGCATTAAAAGTCCATAAGCTGTTTACAGTGTAAGTGCATTTTCCAATCTATAAAGTGGTGGTACTCATCTGATCTGTGACAGGGCTTGAATAAAGTGGAAAAAGATTTCTTTCTGCAAAACAGTCTCATAGAGGATAAAAGAAACAGAGGTGATATACAAACTCAACAAAATGTTCAACTTTCTCTTACCTTTGACCCGATGAGAGTGTACAGCCACTGAATGGTTTCATTGTGGTTTATTACTCCATTCATCCCATCCACGTACAACATAATCTGGCCCAAAGCTACAGAAAAGAAGACAAAAAGCAGTGACGACATATTACAGATGTGTATGTAAATAAAATCTTCAATGATCATAATGTCAAACCAGATTTTCAGTCTTTAGACACACAGTATGTTAAGAACCAAATCTACAGAGAACCCCTGAGCTCTGAAAGGAGCTAAATATCATTTCAGCAGGAGAAGAGATGAGGGCTATTCTGAGCATCTGGAAGACACAATTAAGGCATCAAGTCCAGTGATTAGTGTTTCCGCGTGGTTTGATGTGTAAGTGTGTGTTTTCTCTTTCTGTATCTGTGTGGAGTCCCAGACAAGGCAAAGATATCTAAGAGGTGGTGTCGGGTTATGGCCTCCCACTAGGGCAAGAGGACAAATGAAATTTCCAAAGCAACTTGTCCAGTGCCCCAGTCTGTGGTCAGTAGGCCCCAGATTTTATGGGACCATCCTGAGCTAATGCATTTTCCCTTAGATAAGTGATAAGCATGTGCTTAGATAGTACATGTAATTTCTCTTAAAGATTTTTTTGGGGGGAGTCAGATATGATGAGAAAAAAAAAATCCTTTCTTACATACCAAGTACTAAATTCTTAGTGTAGAAAAATATAGTCACAATACATTCTCAGTATTTTCCAAAAAGAAAATATAAACCACATTATTTTTTAAAACACATAGTAACTCTACTTTTTTGCTCCATTGGCATCAAAATAATTTGGACTCTTAGATAACAAACAGAAGTTATATACACTAAATAAGCAGGCTTTATTATATCACATCCAACCTCCAAAATCATACCTCACCCATAATTAATTGGCATGGCTTTGACATTTTGGAGGCAGTATTTCCCGTTTATTTTTTGTTGCTAACAGTAGTAAAATGGCATCTCATTTTAGAAAAATACAGAACAGTAATTGAAAAAATTCATAATCCTGTATTGTTATTCATAATAATCATTAATATATTTTCTTATATTCATTTGCACACAAAATTCATATGTAAACAGTCTACATGAAATGGTGTTGATTGAAATGAGCAAAGTACACAATAGAGTATACATAATTCTAAGTATATAAATACATATATTAGAAAACTCAATGTTATTCTATCCAACAAAAGATGAAATAACCAAACCTTGTAATCATTCTAAGAAAAACTAAATATGTAAAACTCAAGAATTTAAAAAGTATTTGGACATAGCTTGATTCAACAAGCAGTATGGTTTTTGAAAAAAACAGACTTACAATCTGTTTTATGGCACAACACTGGAGATATTTCTACTATATTCAGGAATAATTTTTACATGATTCCCCACTAAGTCCATGATTATTTAACAATAAAATTTCACAAGTCATGAAAAATAATAAGTGATGGAGTGGTTGGAAATAAATACGTATTATTTACAATTAATATTATTCCTCCCTCTACCCAAAACAACCTGGCAAATCTCCAGGGAAGGGGACTTTACTCCACAGTCCTTTCCCTGTTCTAAGTCCCACTACTGAATAAGTCAATTTGGAGTCATATTTTGATATCTTCCTCTAGCCAGCCTAAAGACCCGGAGAACAGAAAAGGCAGACCACAGCCTTCTGGAAGGTACTGGGCAGGACCATCTCCTCAGGGCTGGAAAGTCAGCAACAGGGTCCACCCTAACTGCTCAGGGTCTCTGCTGATGCACAAATTCCTGGGAAGCCAGCACACTGCTGCAAAGAACGAAGGGCAAATTAAGATTTAAAAGCCAACCCGATCTGTTTCCTTCCAAGATTTTATTAACTGATCATGTTGGAAAAGGTGTCACCAGAAAGTTCATGTCTTAATGGTATCCACGTTTCTGATTACTCTCTTATTATAATATTTTTATAATCAAAAGCTTTCTACCAGTTCCTTCATATTCTAGCCCCAATGCTATGGCAACGTTTCCCTCACTCCATACACAAGATGGTGCTAAATTGACTCAAGAGAGTTAATTTTTAAGGATTTTGCCACAGGGTGCATGTGCTCCCAGAAAAAGACAGAGACAATGAGAGGGAAAGCAAGAAATCACCCCCCACCACCCCAGGAGGAATGGCCATGCTGCAATCCGTTCTCCTCCAGTCTCCTCCTGGGATTTTGGGCATGTATGCACATATGTCCAGCATGATTTCTAAGCCATCAGGTCTGGGACTCAAATCACAGTCAGCCATGTGGGAGTCCAGCACCTTAACCATTATACCATTTGCTGGTCCTTCAAGAGGGTTAATAACTGCACTAGGATTCAACAGTGAAAACCTACCTATCTAACCTACCTAAATGTGGATTTACAAATAAAACCCAGAAAGAAAGAAAAAAAAAAAAACATAGACCTGAAAATACATTGCCTGGGCTACAAGACCATGAAAATTAGAGATATGTACTTTCAAGAAGGATGAGGAGGCTGAGCCTATCAGAACACAGTGGAGGGAAGCATCACAGGCTTGAAAATAAACTGTGCTGGGAGCTGGGTGGTGGCCAGCAGTAAAATGTGAACCTCTCTCTGCAAGGCAGATCCATATGGAAAGGTAGCAGGTTCCAGCCCAGAGACCTTCCCAGGAGTAGACTGTAGCATCAAGATCCTGTTAAAGGTGCTCAATTTTGGTCTGTCTGCTTTTGTCTCTCTCATGGGTTAAATAAATTTTGAAAAAAAAAAAAAAAGAGGGTCAGCTTCAGAGCTGGTTAAGAGAGCCAGATCCTACATGGCCAACCACAACTGAATCCCAATCCCTGTAGCTTAAGAAGTACACCAGTAGCATGTGTGTACATGCCCAAATTCCTGACAGGAAAGAAGAATGGAGAGAAAGTGCTTGCGGAATGACCATCCTCATTGAAATGCTGATTTCTGCTTCTTTCTCTGGTGACCTTATGCATCTTCAACAAAAGGAAGAAAGGAAGGAGGGAGAGAGGAAGGAATTGCCCATGGACATTTCTTATTCTGTCACTTGTAGAACTTACTGTAGGTTTATTTATTAATTTTTCTATTTTTCACTTTCCTCATCTCAAAAGTGATGGTAACATTGTAGTACCTACTCAGCAGGGATGTTGCAGGGGTTGAGTCATAATAGTACCTGGCCACGGTAAGAGCTCAATAAACATTAGTCTTATCTATGACCTCACTGAAATCAAATACCAATTATTTACTGAGTACAAGTACATGCCAAATGCATCTCAAAGACACAAAGTGGAGGCCAGATGAGTGGCTCAGCAGTAACAAATTGCTCAAGTGATACTGAATCTCCATGGAAGGTCTTGTTTAATTTTCCAGTCAACCAGTACCTGTCCGTATGTGCCCATGGCTGGGAAGGCTTGAGAGGGGAGGGGGTGGTATTGAGACCTTGTTGAGTGTGCTTGTCTCTCATCTCTTTCTTAAAGAAAGAAACTTTAAAAAAAAAAAAAAAAGGAGGAGAATTAGCTCCCCAGACTACACTACTCAGCTCTTAGTCATGAGATACGATGGAAAATTGGCCTGCCTAATCTGAAGTCACAAAGCTTTTCTATGTTTTTTTCCTAAAAATTCAATTTTTGTATTTAGCTCTATGATCCAACTAGAGATAATTTTTGTGTAAAGGTTTAGGTTGAGTTCACTTTCTTCATATAGATATTCAACTGATCTAACACCATTTGTTAGATTGTTCTTTCTTTTTTTTTTTTTTTTTTTGCAAACTTGCCAAAAATAGTTGACTGTATTTGTGTGAGTATTTATCTGTTCCACTGGTCTGTCCTCTGCCAGTACCACATGATCTTGACGGCCATAGCTTTACAGTAAGTCTTAAAATCAGGTGGTATGATTCTTATTATTTCATTCTTTTTTTGTTTTTGTTTTATTATTAATTTTATATATCCAATTATTCTATATCATTTCTGCCTGCAAATCGAATTTTCCTAACTTGAATATACTGAATATTAGTCCAGTTAAAGATATTATCATATAGGGACCAGCTGATGGTGTAATGGTTCCATTGCTAGACTTCCACATAGTCAACCATAGTTCGAGTCCCAGAGCTGGTGGCTTCAAACTCAGGCAGGGCGCATGTGCATGTGTGCCTAAAATCCCAAGAGGAGAATGGAGGAGAAAGGATTGTGGCATGGCCGTACCCCCCAAGGGAGGTGATTTGTCGCTTTCTGTCTCTCTGGGTCTCTCTCTCTGGAGAGTGCACATGCCCTATAGCAAAAATCTCTCTTAAAAACAAAAAAGACATCATTCACATTTTCACCAGATAATGTCCCCTTTTTCTTTTTTGAAAATGTTTGTTATGTTTCTTCTTTTCCTTTTTCATATAAATTCCAAAAGCAGTTTCTCTAAATTGACAAGAAAACTTTCTGAAAACAGTGTTAATCTGTACTTTGGAAGAACTGACATCTTTCCTATGTTAGATCTTCTACTATATAAATCCACTATGTCCATTTATTTAGAACTTCCCTGATTGCTTTTATCACTCTTTTGTATTCTTCAACTATAGATCCGGCCTCTTTTTTTTCCTGAATTTATAAGTAGTTCACATTCTTATGAACTATAGCAAACAGAATTTTAAAAAATTTTAAATTCCCACTTATTATTAACATATGGAAATAAAACTGATATTTTGTATTGACTTTGTATCCTATTTGTTATTTCTAATTCTACGAATTTTTGCTCTTTTGTTTTATTGAGTCCCTAGGATTTTCTACATAGGCAATAATGCTTCTGTGAACACGAACAATCTTATTTCTTCCTTCCCAATCTGTATACCATTCCCGTTCATTTCCCACTGCATGCCCCGCCCCACGGCCTCAATGTACTAGTTAAGACTACTCAATAGGCATGATGTGATGGACATCCTTGCTTTGTTCCTGATGTTAGTGGGAAAATATTTAGTCATTCACCATCACTTATGGTATTAGAAGCAGGATTTTAAAAATTGCCTTTAACCGAAGTGAGAAAGTTTCCTCCAATTATAGTCTGCGAAGAGTTTTTGGATTCTGAATGGATGATGCATTTTGTCAAATGATTTTTCTACATCAACTGATAAAACTATGTGGTTTACTTCTTCAGATCGTTAATGTGGTGGTCTACACAGACTGCATTTTAAATTAAATAAACACCACATCTCCTTTGCCTATGGCATATTATTAATTTTGTATATTGCATATGCTAATATTTGGTTGAAGATTTTTGCATCTATGTTCATGATGGATATTGGTCTGTAGTATCCTGTTTTTGTCTGGTTTTTATATAGTAATGCTGGCCTCATAAAAAGAACTGGGAATCATTTCCTCCTCTTTTCTGGAAGAGACTGTGCAAATTTGGTATTATTTTGTCTGTAAGTTTTTGGTAGAATCCTCCAGGAAACCATCTGGGCCTAGAGAATCTATTTTCAGAAGGTCATAAACTGAAAGATGAATTTAGTAGTTACGGTAAATAACAATTATAATAATAAGGCTATTCTGGAAACCTATCTCATTTTGGATGAGTTTTGATAGTTTGTGGTTTTAAGGAACTGATCCATTTAAGGAGTTTGTTCATCTTATCCAAGGTGATGATTTTATGTGCACAGAGTCATTTATAGTATTTTGTTATTACTCGTATGTCTGTGGGGGTCTTACCCCTTTTCATTTCTAATGTTGACAAATTTTTGTTGTTGTTATTCTTGTCAATTTTTTTCAAAGAACCTTTTTTTTTTTTTTAAATTTGACAAGAGAGTGAATGCACTCACCAGAGAATGAGAGAGGGAGATAAAATCAAAAACACCTCCCTTGGGGGATGGTTACACTCTCTCCTCCTCCACTTCTCTCTTTCAGGATTTTTGGGCGGGCACACATGCACGCACTCACACACACAGGCATGCATGCACACACACAACATGTTTTGCAAGCTGCCAAGTTCAGGACTTGAACCAGGCAGTTGGTCATGTGGGATCTAGCCACCTTATGCACCATGCCACTTGCTGACCCAGATCCAACCTTTAGTACTACTGGTTTTTCTCTGTTGCTTCTCTGTTTTCAATTTCATTCATTTCTACTCTTATTGTTTTCTTTCTTCTATTTCTTTCTTCTCTTACTATTTCTTCCTTTCATTCAAATTATTTGGATGTATTTATTTTTTTCTTACTCTGGTTTCTCAATGTAGGTGTTTTATTATTGATGAGAGTGTTTTCTTTTCTAATATAAGCATGTAATGCTAAAGAGTTGAAGTATTCCTTCCATTACATTCCACAAGTTTTAATGTGTTGGATTTTCATTTCATTTAATACAAAATATTTTCCAATTTCCATTGAGAATTCCTCTTCAACACATGGATGATTTAGAAGTGTGCTAATTTCCAAGTGCTTGGACATATTCCTGTTATTATTCTGTTGTTGGTTTATTTTTTAATTCTATTACAGTCAGAAAATATATCAGATGACTTCAATTCTTTTAAATTTGTTATGGTTTGTCTTATGACCCAGGACATTATCTATCTCGGTAAATGTTTTATGCCTATTTGAAATTAATATATATTCTGCTACAATTAGGTGGGAGTTTTCTAAAAATGTTAATTAGTAACTAGGTGGTTGATGGTGATGTTCAATTACTTAATAGCCTTATAAATTTTTAATCTACTGGTTCTATTGTTTACAAAAAAAGAGTTGAAGTCTCCAACTGTACTGATTTTTCTGTTTCTTATTTCAGTTCTTTTAGTTTCTAAAGCTCTTGTTTTCTGGCTGAATTGACCCTCAGTATAATGTCAACTTTATTCCTATTTTCTTTGTTCTGAAATCTACATCTTTAATACTGAAATAGTCACTTCAGTTTTCTTTTGATTAAAATTCACATGTCTTATTTTTGCATCCTTTTGTTTTTTAACATTATTGTTTAATTACAGGGGACACGTGTATATGAGATAGAAAGCACCCCTACCCCACCTCAATGGGGACTAATCACACCATAATCCTTTCTATTTCTCCATCTCTTCAGGATACTGGGTGTGCATGCACATGGCTGGCATGATTTTGGAGCCTCTGGGGCTAGTACTTGAACTGTGGTCGGTCATGTGGGATCCAGCTCCCTCTGCACAGTGTTTAACTGCTGTGCTATGGGGCCAGCCCTACATCCTCTTGCTTTTAAACTACCTAGAGCATTAGAATTAAAGTGGGCTTCCTGTAGGCAGCATTTAACTGGGTATTTATTTTATCCTCTGGTCTTTTAATCAATCATAAAACTAGTCATATCTAATATAATTATTGATGTGTTTGAATTTAGGTTTATCACTTCCAATCTACTACTGAGCTAAACAGTTCATTTGGTGGGCTTTTTACTTTGGTTAGTGTCTTTTTTTATTTCTAAGTTTTACACTGGGTTCTCTCTTATGTTTTCCCTGTGGAACTTACTATCTTTCTATCCATTTCCAGTTTTTTTCATTGTTACTTCATGAAGCATTTTCATAATAGCTGCTTCAAGAACTTTTTATCAAATCCAGTATCTGCATCACCTTTGCTCTGAGGTCTGCTGATTCGTCTTTTCCCAGGCAAGCTGAGATTTTCCCAGTCTCTGATATGCTAAGTAATTTGCTTCATATCCTGGATATTTTGAAAATTATGTTATGAAACTCTGAATTTTATTTAAAATTACAGAAAATGTTGACATTTTTGTTTAAGCAGGCAATTACTCTGGTTCAGTTTGAGCCACCAGTTCCGACCTCCCTTCCGTGGGTTGTGGTTCTAACACGAGTTCAGTTTTCAAAGTCCTTGCCATGTCTTTTGGATCAGTCCTGTACACGGACCACAAAGTAGCCAGTCTGGGACCTGAGTAGGGGGCTATCTGGTCAAAGCCAAATTCATATATGCGCAGTTTGTGGTGACCCCAGGGGTTCCCACAAAACTTTGTGGGTCATGTTCTTGAGTTCCTCCTTTTCCAGAATCTTCCCGATACTGTTAGGTTCTCCAGGGCTACCCTTCTTAGTCCTTCAGACAGCTGGGTCATTATTTAAGCTCTCAGCCACTCATGTTCTGTGACTATATCCATATTGGGGGCCAAGCAATAGGAGAACATAGAGGGAAAATACAGATCACAGCTCATCCCAGTTGTCAGGTTTACACGCCACAGCCTTGGTTTTCACTGCCTGAGGCTCTTTCTGTTCCCATATTATTACCACAGCTGTTCTCATCATGGGGTTACCTGGGGACCAGGGTGCGAGCTTAAAAAGAAAAGAAAACAGAAGGCTGAATTGAGTTGGTTGTACACTATTAAGATGCTACTAATTGAAATATGAGGCCACATGGGAGGCCTGGGTTCAATTCCCACCTAGCAGGCTGAGTGGCGTAACACACATCTGTAGCTCTTGCTAACCAGCAGGCTGTGACAGGGGTACAGCAATATGGTGATTCCACCAGCAATCTCTGTCTCTCTCAGAGGATAGAGGGAGGGAGGGAGAGAGGGAGGGAAAAATGGAAACGCTGTTTGGAGTCCCATTTCCTCCTCTTCTCAAGTCAAAGTAAAATGATTTTTCTAGAACTTTCTGTTCACACCAATGCCTACTTCTGGATTTTAGGGTCGATTTGAATCCAGACCAGAGAATCACAAGGAAACATGTTAAGAAGCACCTGCAGCAAAAACCTGAAGCAAACAGAAAAGCCATCAGTTCAGTGCTACTTCAGATTCTAGTCTTCCCCAATCTGTCTGCTACAATTTACTCTTCAGAGTATGCAAACTGTTCTGTGTATCCCCCAGCGCGCACACACACACACACACACACACACACACACACACGCAGGTTCTATAGTCACATTCAGTGGGACAGATGGGGGGCACGCACACTTAGCTCCACCTCACCCGGAATGGTTTTGCTTTTAGAATACGAACTCTAGCAGCAACACGGAAAGTGACCTAGAGCAAACACGCCCTGTGGCTGGGATCCACTTACAACTCTGCCTCCTCAGTTCTCAGTCTTTATTCTTCTTCCTTCCTTTTTATTTTCTCTTCTGTTTTAGAGATGGAAGCCCTTTAACTCCAAGAAACTAAAAGGAAGCCTAACATAGACACCACTGTGTCGCCTTTCAACGAACCCCTCACACATTCTTCCCTTTCACTCTATATACCACAGTGAAATTAAGGTCTTTTTTGTAAATGGGTACAGAGATTCTAGAACTGTTACACCTTCTTATAGAATTTATATAATTTAGTACTTTGTTTATTTACTTACTTATTTTCAGGTTTTGCCATAGACTGTGTGTGCACTCGCCAGAGAGACAGAGAGAGGGGAAAGTGAGAAATCACTCCCTGGCAGGATGGCCACACCACATTCTTCTCCATTCTCCTTTCAGGATTTTGAGCATGTGCTGGCATGTTTTTCAGGCCTCCGGGTCCAGACTTGAAGGATGGAGTCTGCCAGGTGGGATCCAGCACCTTAACCACCATGCCATCTGCTCCCTCCAGGCCTAACTTTTTTTTAAAGGTTTGTGTTTGTTTGTTGTTGTGTTTTGTTGTTGTCACAGAGTACATGCACTCAATAGAGAAAGAGAGAAGTATAAGGGAAAGTAAGAAATTACCCTCTCCTCCTGGTAGTGGGGGAGTGGCCATGCCGTAATCCTCTCCCCATTCTCCTCCCAGGATACTGGGTATGCACACACATGTACCAGGTGTGAGTTCCAAGCTGCCAGATCTGGGACTCGAACCATGGATGAACATGTAGAAGTCCAATACCTCAACCATTACGCTACCTGGGGGTTCCAGGCCTAAATATTTTAATGCCATGCTTTTAAAGCACTGTTAGATGTATATCACAAATTTTACTACGAACCAGCCCTTCTTCTGTATCACGCTTTGGCTGTCACGCTAAGTATCCACCTGCATATTTTGAGCCTGTCGTTCCACTACGAAACAAGATTCCTCTCACTGGGGTCTGACTACTTTATCCTCCTTTGCGTCCCACTTCTGAACTGGGTTCTTTTACAAAAGCCACATGAAGGAAAGACTATTCCCTGCCATTCTATCAGATCAGATATTTTACCATTTGACAATATGAGCAGAAAGAACTCATTACTTCTACCAAAAATACAGAAAAAAATAGACTGAGGGTATAAACAACTTTATTAGAAATTACCTTTTCAACGGCGCAGTATTTTGCTACAAGCAAACACCAGTTGTCACTAGGGTTTTGGGTTGGGTGGGCGGGGACACTGCGATTGCATGACACGTGAAGAGCGAGGAGACGCTGTGCTGTGAGTACAATGGGTTCTTCCCTGAAACCAACACTAAGCACCAGGATGGGCACTGCCTTCTTCACCTAGAACAAAGTGGGGCTCTGACAACCTGCAGTGGCAGTGATTTTTACTCAAAATCATCTCCAATGAAAAATACAAAACAAAACCAATACTATCACTTGAACGTTATCATCTAGGAAGGGCTAATTCATCCTAAAGAAGGGATTTCAACTCATTTTAATCTGACCATTAAAACCCACTCATTTTTTTGGGAACCAGCAGTTAGCGTAATGGCTATGTCGCTGGACTCCCACATAGTCTACCGCAGTTAGTGAACCGGACCTGGTGGCTTAGAACTCACGCCGGACGCATGTGCATGCGTGCCCAAGACCCCAAGAGGAGAATGGAGGAGAACGGATTGTGGCGTGACCATCCCCCAGGGGGTGATTTCTCGCTTTCTGTCTCTCTGTCTCTCTGTCTGGCAAGCGCACGTGCCCTATAGAGAAAAAAAAACTCTCAAAAAAAAAAAATCCCACTCAGTTTTTAAAATTTTCCTAGTGGGAACACCTACATGCCAGAGAGAGACACAGAGAAAGTGAGATGCCCCCATGGGGCACGGTCAGGCTGCAGTCCCTTCTCCATCCCTCCCTCCTTTCAGGAGTTTGGATGCACACATATCTGGCGTTTTTCCCAAGCTGCAGAGTCAGGGGCTCAAACCACATGTTTAGCCATGTGGGATCCAACCACCTTAACTGCCATGCCACCAGCTGGCCTGAAAACTTATTCTTCATAACTAGGAAATTTATCAGTCCTTAATTTCTATTATTCACCAAAGCCTGCAGTACACATTGCAAAGAGATTGATAACATTGGCATTCTTGCAACTAAATGAAGAGTCTGAGTTATTCTCTTCCACCTAATTGTTCCCCTAAATAACAAGCCCTGGTCCAGTTTTCCCTGAGGGCAACTGTCAAAGAAATACTCTTTTAATGCTGATTACTGAATGAAAATTAAGGAGAGTAAGCTGCCAGTTCTAGGCTGGAGACAAGAATTTAATCAGCACCAAGAGCTCCAACAAGGTGTCCAAGTTTTGAGTCACTGCTGACATGCAACAGTGTTTGCAAACTTCTTAAACATTCTTAGAAAAATAACTAACCTCTCTCTACCCCAGAATGCCTATTTCCTAAAAAAGTTTCCTAAGGTAAATTTTATATGAATCAGGCCTCAGATTGTCTTTTGGCACCTGTGAACTTAATCAGTAACTCTTGGAGGATGACGAGGAGGACCTTCCACCTAAGACCCCCCTGAAGAGCG
>NW_006159775.1:309875-344447 GCF_000334495.1 Tupaia belangeri chinensis
AAGAGCGTCCTTAAAGTCATTCTTTTGAGTGACCTTCCTTCCCACCAGGACTTTTGCAGCCAATCTCTCTGCAGATCTTCTCTCATCTAATATACACAGAGGACTCATGCATTTCTTGGTCTATTCATTTACCTTCCCACCAGCAGTGAAGTTTCAATACCAGATTCCCATCCCTAAAGGTTTGAAAGAAAACCCTGGCCAGCCACCAGCATGGAAACAACCTCATTACTGTGGCTGTGGTGGCCTCCATTACACTATGCTCTCCAGTCTCAATCTTTCCCACTCTACATTTCTCCATGTTTTAGATAAGGGGTAACCAAAGGAATGCAAAAAAGTCTAATAGATTAGCAGGTTTTGAACTTCTAAAATATGTTGGCAGACTCCTAGTTTCTCTATGGAAAGAAAAAGAGTCATTTTAATGATCTGTTCTATAATGATCTTGCAGGACTTGCATCAGTGAAATACCAGTGGAGGCACACAAGCCTCCCCAAGCATCTCAGAGCCAAAGGTAGAATGAACTCGGCAAAGTCAGCAGTGGCCAGGGCTGTCTTACTCACTCTCACATGCTCAAGTGCAGCCTGGCCCTTCCCACGGGGCCCTGGGATGTCGCCCTGAGACAAGTGATCCTAGGGAAGCAGCTCCTGACCGAGGAAGGATCTGAGCAAGGGGCACATAGCTGGGGTACCTGCCCATGAATGATGTTATCTTTGATTTTGCTTTCTGCAGTTTCAGTCACCAAAGGAACACTGATAAGATATTCTGCATGAGAGAGAGACCATATTCATGTAACTTTTATTATAGTATATTGTTTAATTGCTCTTTTTTTGAGAGAGAGATTTTTGCTATAGGGCACATGCACTCACCCAAGAGAAAGACAGAGACAGACAGACAGACAGACAGACAGACAGAAAGCAAGAAATTACCCCCAGGGAAGATGACCACACTGCCATCTCTTCTCCATTCTCCTCTCAGGATTTTGGACACGTGCATGCACACACACAATAAGCCTGGCATGAGTTTTAAGCCACCAGGTGTGGGACTTGAACCACAGTCCAACAACGTGGGATGTGGGAGTCCAGTGACATAACCATTATACCATCTGCTGATCCCTTAATTGCTCTTTTTATTATTGTTATTTTTAAGCTCTTCTTAAAACCTGATATATCAATTAAACTTTATCATAGGTGTGTGCATACAGGAAAACACACTCATAGGGTTCAGTACTATCTGTGGTTTCATGCACTCATGCCTTACAATGTGGGTAAGGGGAGACTCCTGTACCTGCTTACTGGGGTGACCCAAGCAGTAGACATGAGGCTTGGGGGGTGATAAGCACAGGGAAAGTGAAAAGAGCTCTTTAATACCCAAATTCAGAGAAGGGTGGGGTTGGCATGAACCTGAGGCAATAGAGAAGGCTTCTTGGAGGAAGATGATGGAAGACCTATCTTACAGAATGAGGCACACACAGCTGGGATGAGACAGGTGAACTTCTGCAGCACAAGAACACAGGTGCATGATCAGTTCACCTGAGTGCTGCTCTCAGGGCAGGATGGCTTCAAGGAAGACTCGGGACTTGGGCAGGGAGGAGCTGGTTTGTATGTTGCCTTCACTGCTTCCTTGCTTCTTTAAGTTCATTTATTTATTCCATGAGTGAGTGAGACAGACAAATAGCCAGAGAGACAACACCCTCAACAGGGTCTTGACGCTGCACTCCATCTGCACCCCAACCTTCAGCCAGCCCCCGATCACAGGCACGCATGCCTGACATACTCAGGGAGGTCCCCCTACGTGAACCAGGAATCTTCCCATGTGAGATCTCCTAAGTGCATTTTACCTCTATGTCATTGTCTAGTCCCTATCATTTCCCACTTCTAAAAAGTGTAAACTACTCCGCTTCCAGATCCTCAGCTTACATGTTTGTAAAGCGGAATACAAGTCTAACCTGGATCCCACCTCGTGAAGATGAAATGAGATTAGGTATCAGCGCAGCACAGAACTGACGGTCAGGCAGTTCTTGTTAATACAGTTATGGTTATTAGCCTCTCTGGATTTCATTGTGCCAGCTGAGAGACACAGAGGCTTAACCTGAAGACATACAGAGCTCCCGTGCTCCACGGGTCTACCTTGGGTAAAATTCCTCCACAGCGCCTCCAGGCATGTAATATAAAGGACTCGGCACTAGGGGGCGCGCTTCTACTAGGTGTTCTACATGGAATCAGGCTTCACAGACCTAACTCCACAAATCCGATTAATATACAATTCTTTATAAATCGGGTCTCTGTGTGAGTCGAAGTTATGTAAAACAATAAAAATATATATTCTAGTATATTAATTCTATATCTCTATTATGTCACACCTTTAGAATTTAACTCCAACCCTCTATGCCAGTTTACCAAACTTCTTAACTCACTACAATTCCACCAACTGCTGTAAATATGCATTTACGAGCACCTGCCTGAGGGGTTTCACTACTAAACCCATGTGGGGTGTGGCCCCCTAAAAAGTCCATAGAATGTGTGTCCTGATGGGCAGCATCCCAGGCACTGAGCGGGCTCTGAGTTCCTAGGTCTGGCTGCAGAGAATCATTGTGTTGGTGGAGCCTTCAAGTACTAGCTCCCCATCCCTCCCCTAACCTGGTCCTCGCCTCTAGCACCTGACCTCAATGGTCATGGGTGTGAACCTGATGCTGGTCTTTGTCAGTGCTCCACAGGTAGCCTGCTTGCCCAGGCACAGGGATGACATTAAGCCAAACTGTTACCCAGGAGTGGTGCTTGGGTCAGGGCTCTCTCCAGCCAGGATTTTTTTGTAACTGGGCTCAGTATCAGCACCTGCTTCTAATCAAAACCAAACTCAAAGGCAAACACAGGAAAAACCCAAGTTCCCATGTCCCGAGGATGAACTTTCACACTCTCCAATGAAGCAGAGAATATAGACAGGGACAAGTTAGGCAGCTCGGGTCCCCTCAGCCCAGCCTGCTTCCCCCTCCCCCAAACTGCAAAGTGTTGGAAAGGACTCCAGACATCATCAGTGTTCACCAAGAGATACAGTTACATTTTCTGATACAGTTTCAAAATTTCAATTCTTAATCGTTATTTAAAAGTTATAACATGCTGGAATACAGTAAAAGTGTTTTAAACAAGATGATCTCTTAGCTTCTTCTCAGAGCTTTCTTATTTTACTGTAAACCTCAACAATGGGACTTCTAAAAAATGAAGTCACTTGCTTAAGAGTTAAGCCTAAATTATGTACAAGTATGATGAGCTTTCCCAACTTTTTTGAATGCCAGAGGGTATGTGTGCTAAGGGGGGAGGAAGAAAGCGCTCCTCAGTCGGACACAGTCGTGTTGCAACGCCTTCTCCTCCATTTCTCCAGCCCTGCTGGGGTTTAGGGCACACATGCACCCAGCCCAGGATGTTTTTCAAACCACTATGGCTAAGATTCCAACTATAGTTGACCACGTGGGATCTGGTTCCCTTTAACCACTAGGCTAGGGGACTGCCCCTCAACGCTTCTGTTTTTGCTTTAGAGGTTTGTGGCTGTTTTGTTTTGCCATAGGGCATATGTGCCTGCTAGGTAAACAGCAGTGAGAGGGAAAGTGAGAAATTACTCCCCAGGGGTGATGGTAATATCACAGTCCTTTCTCCTCCTGGGATCTTGGGCATGCACGCGCACACGCCCAGTGTGATTTTCAAGTCACCAGGTCTGGGACTTGAACTGCAGTCAGCCATGTGGGAGTCCAGTAACTTAGCCACTACGCCATCTGCTGACCTCTAGTCCCCAATGTATTTTTTAATTACACTAACTTTGCATGTATTTTACAACCTAGAACAATACCTGTCAGAGAACCAGAGGCACTCTATTGTGATCATACTCAGTCATCTGTTAGTTCTAAATTGATGATGTTCAAAGTTAAAAAATGAAGACAAATAAAATTTCCATTAAAAGAGAAAAATAATCAAATCTGTTGATTACGCATTTCCACTCTATTATTTTCTTTCCAAAGACTTAAAATATATATGGGTACCTTCAGATGTATAAATACATTTAATAGAGGAATACATTTTAAAATCCTATCAGATAATATAAATCAACATTAGGCTAAGTGGAATAAACCAGACATGAAGGGTAAATATTGTATGATTACACTCATGTGAAATAACCAGAATAGGCAAATTCACAGAGACCGAAAAGAGGTTAGAGGGAAGGGAGGCTGAGAAACTATTGCTGAGGTGATGAAAATTTTTGAACTAGATAGCAGTGAAGATGGTATCACATTTGGAAGATGCCACTGACTTGTGCAATGAAAAGTCGTTAAAATGGTTTTATTTTATATATGTGTCCATACACACAGACATACACACACACATAAAATCACCAAAACAAGTCTAAATAAAATCTTACATAAAAAAATTACTTGTCCAAAAATGAATGCTCTATAACAGAAAATCACAGAAGCAGCTAACACAATGCTTTTGGAGTGGGCTGACCTGGCTTCCCGCTGTGGACGTGTGCTCAACAGTTCTGGGGTGTTCCTTGTACACAGTCCTGACCCCAGGCCAGCCCCTGCAGAGCTGACCACGGCAGCAAAGCTGCACAGCCATGGATTTCACCACCCATCCTGTGCTTGGCCGACGCATTAGATCCCATTTATTTAACAGCTATTTCCTGGCTGCTGTAATTACATGTTGATTAGACCAGAATTGTTTTGCCAGCCTAATAGTCATTACTGGCTGCCACTGAATAGTATTTTGTTTTCAACTCTATAAATATATGAGCACTTCTCATGTCATCAGCTACTAAAACTCAACAATGTTTTTGACTGTGTATTCTCAACAGAAGCAAGAAGCAAGAAAATGGGTCAGCCCCACGGCCTAGTGGTTAAGGGAGCTAGATCCCATAAAGCCAACTGCAGTTCAAATCCTGGCCCTGGTGACTTGAAAAACATGCCAGGCTCATGTGTGTATGTGCCAAAAATCCTGACAGGATGGAGAAATAGAAGAGAAGTGATTTCGGTATAAATATTCCCCACGGTGGGGATGCTTTCTCCCTTTATTCCCCTCTCTGTCTCTCTATGGTTGAGTGTGTGCATCCTCTGGCCATTAAAAAAAAAAAAAAGAAAAAGAAAACTGGTTCCTGGGGACAAAAATACTTGTTACACCGGTTTATGGTCCTCTACAGGGACACAATGTATAATTAGATACATAGTACATCCATGGGATCAAAATTTCATGGAGGCTAGGGAACAATTCTTTTTTTCAAAAAAAGGAAAAAATGTATCAAAAGACTCCTTAAAGAGACAATGAGTGACCAGCAAGTGGTGTAATGGTTACCTTGCTGCACTCCCACATAGTTGACTGTGGTTCGAGTCCCAGACCCGGTGGCATAAACTCACACCATGTGTGTGTGCATGCCCAAGATTCCGAGAGGAGAAGGAAAGAGAAGGGATTGTGGCATGGCCATCCCCCTTAGGGGGTGACTTCTCACTTTCGGTCTGTCTCTCTCTGTCTTGATGGTGAACACACGAGCCCTATAGCCAAAACCTCTCAAAAAAAAAAATGATGAGAAAAAGATTGACAATGTTTTATACTCTATAATTAAATATTTTCCTTAAAGCATAAAAAAGTCAGCTATCCACATACACAAACACTGTAAAGATTTTAATGAGAACTATGGTAAGACTTTGCTACAGGCTTTTCTCCAGTCTTTCCAGCAGTGCGCTGCTATCTGGGAGGAGTGTCATCTTCCATTTGGTCTAAGCTCTCTTAGCTTTTAAGACCGACATATGCACTTATCCAGACAAGCAGTCACAGGCATTTGTTAAATGCCGGGCACTCTGCTGGGCCCATTTGGCTAGAACCACATTGGCCAAATGGACACAGCACCCACTAGCTAGGAAAGTAGGACACCCTCATTCCACAACAGCCTCTAAGGGAAGAAACCAGAGGTAGGCCAGGGTAGAGTTCACAAGCATGAGCTCTAAAGCCAATGACATCTGGGTTTGAGGCCACCTGGCTTTGCCTCTCACTAAAAAAGCAACTTCATGCAAGTGACCGACCTTTGGTGCTTCAAGATCCTCCTTTGTAAAAAAGGAAAATTGTGATGCCTCTCATCCCCTCTCTGGGTGACGCAGTGAGAATCAAGTGAGAGATGACAGTACTCATTCGTCTCTTGTAAGTTCAAGCACCTAAAAGCAATGCCTTAGCAACTGAAATAACATGACAATTAGCAAGTACAGATGCTCCTCAACTACCAGGGGGTTACATCCCAGATAAACCAATCATAAGTAAAAGATATCACTAAGCTGAAAATGTACTTAGTACCCTAATAAACCCATTGTAAAGTCAAAAAAGTCTTAAACCAGTGACTATCTGTACAGTTACCTGTCAGGGAGAGGAAAATCCTCACCTGGTTCCAATCAGTGGATACAATGTATCCCCCAAACCCTCAATAGTCTTCATTCTAGGGCACTGCAACTATCTTTTAGGCCAGCTCTGGCTTCACAGTAAGCTTACCTATGAAAGGGTTCTAGCAGGTTAGATGCAAAGCCCAGTTTAGGACACCCTAGGATAGAAAGGAGCAGCAACAGGAGAGCTTTCAAGTGAAGAATTGAAGCAATGTGCATCCCATTCTATTTTTTTTTTTGAAAGAATTATTTTAACTTTATTTATTTTAATTTAACCAGGGGTGTGGGGAGAGAGACTGAGAGAGAGTGAGAAAGTAAACTGCCAGGTCCAGGACTCGAACCACAGTCAACCATGTGGGAGACCAGTGCCCTTAACCACCATGCCACCTGCTGGCCCTATCCCCTTCTCTTTTAATGCTAATTTAAATAGCCAAGATGAAGCACTCACTCTGGGTGCCCAAGGATACACTGAAAGAAGTTACTTCCTCCAAACAGACCAACAAGCTGTGAAGTCTGCTGCATGTGGAATGTAATCCCAGGGGTCTAGATGGAACAGGCCATCAAAAATGATGCCTCTCTCCAGTGTGCTGAACTTTTTTTTACATGGACATGAACAATGTGGCTATCTTTTCCCCTGGATCCAGGCCGTAAAGACATGTAAGGCTCAAACACACATCCCCCCATGTACAGATAATACAATTCATGCCACAGGACAGGAGTGCTAACGAAGCATATGCTTCAGTCACTTCATGCCACAGGCCCCATCTCAGACCTTAGGAAGGGCCTTAGCAATATGTCGTATCCTTCCTACATTTTTATACAATTTTGTCAAAAGAAGATACTTTAACAGCATTCAATTAAGGCCATGATTTTCATCCATGATTTTCCTCCATCACACTCTCTCTGGGGTCAGGATGAGATAATGATTATAACCAAAACAGGCAGTTCCTCACAGAGCACAAATCTTACAAAGGAGGGGAAAAGCCATCATGCAGCTCTATTTAGAATGTCCGTGTGTTTTGCCCACGCAAGGTGCCAAAATGCAGTGTAGAGAGGTAGAAGAGGTGGAGGTATTGGTAGGGTTGCAGGTGATGGTAAAGAATCAGTCAATAGGGACCAGTAGTTGGCGTAATGGCTATGCTGTTGGACTCCCATGGAGTTGACTGCGGTTTGAGTCCTGGACCTGGTGGCTTAAACTCACATCGGGCGCGTGTGCATATGTGCCCAAGATCCAGAGAGGAAAATGGAGGAGAAGGGATTATGGTGTGGCCATCCCCCCTGGGGGGTGATTTCTCACTTTCTGCCTGTCTCTTTCTGGCAAGCACGCATGCCCTATAGAAAAAACCTCTCCAAAAAAAAAAAAAAAATCAGTCAATAATAACCATATGCAAAGCAGCTTCTACTCAGAAAAGCAGGAAAGGGCAAAGTCTGCTAGTCCTATTTCAGCAGCCTCCTAGGAGTGGAGACAGGATTGATGCTGCAACCAGGGCTGCTGCTCATCTTTCTCTAGTTCCTCTTTCTGCTGAGCCAGAAGAAACGGGAGCAGAAGGAGGGACCCTGGAAGGACAAATAACATGACATTGCCAGTAGTCAGCTGGTGAGCGGTCTTTCAAAGCCAGGTGATTACAGACCTCAGGGTTTTGAAAACTTTTTAATGTTTTGGAGAGGTTTTGTTGTTGTTGTTGTTGTTGTTTTTGCTATAGGGCACGTGCGCTCACCAGACAGAGGGACAGAGAGAGAGAAAGCGAGAAATCACCCCCCGGGGGGATGGCCACGCAGTGATCCCTTCTCCTCCATTCTCCTCTCGGGATCTTGGGCATGCACGCTCATGTGCCCAGTGTGAGTTTTAAGCCACTGGGTCCGGGACGCGAACCACAGTTGACTACATGGGAGTCCAGCGACATAGCCATTATGCCAACTGCTGGTCCCAAGGGTTTTGAAAACTTTGAGTATCATCCTGCCCTAAAACCCTGAACAAGCTCCCAAAGAATCCAACTCTCAGAACCTGTCAAGAAGCATTAGAAAGTGGTGATTGACTATGATCCGAGGAGACAGTCAGGAGAGAGAAGGCACTACTTTGCAACAGGGGAGGATGACTGGGTGTGTTGCAGCCAGGTGACCCTTTCTGTCATGTGAAAACATTGGTGGCAACAGGACAGCTCGCCAGAGGAGGCAATACTGAAAGTTGAGCACAGCTCAAGGGTCTGAAAATGAGTGAGAGTTTATAGCTCCATAGGAACACAGGTGAGGTGAAGTCAGTCTACAGTGGGTCCAACAGGCCATTTCCAAAAGCCTCTCATTACACAGCGACTCTGCACAAGGAATCGGTTACAGATGGTGCCGAGACAAACTCTGGAATTCTAAGAGCTCCTCCCCCAGTGCCAGAAAACGATGGCATAGCTATATAGAGAAACCACAGTGGTTCCAGACTGTCATTTAAGTTGCAGTTGATCTGATTAAAAATGCCAGTTATGGTGCTTTTCTTTTTAAGAAACACATGAAAAAGATTTTACTACATACCTGGAGATGTAAGGCATGTCTTCTTCCAGAGAACAGGTAAAACCAGAGAGGTTATGAAACCTAGCTCCATAAAGCATAATTATGAACCCACAAACTTCAACTTTTCTCATACTTATATGTGCTATCCTAGAGAAACTCACACGCACGCACGCACACACACACACACACTTAAAGAGACAATGAGGATTTTGATAGCATCAGTGTTCATCACAGTCAAAAACTGAGGTAGCCTAACTATCAAAAGGGAATGGGCCATGAAACTGTGTGCATTCGTGCATGGAAATACCAAACTGCAACAGAAGCCACTCACATATAATACTGAGTGGACATATGAAGTCACCAGACAATCCAAACATTTGTAAGAAGTCGGCAAACACAAAGCAGTAGTACAAAAGTGACTGGTAGATGCAGTAGTCAGCATAGCAGCTATTTCCCAGGGAGGAAGAAAAAGAAGATGCGTCTACAAAGTGTTACACCAGGGACCTTCACTCACGTTGTTCAGATATCTTCAACGATAGGTCCACAGGTATCTTATTCTTTATACTGCTTTGAACGCTTTTCATGTTTTTGTTGGTTTTTCTGTTTTTGTTTGTTTTGGGAGAGGTTTTTTGCTATAGAGCATGTGCATTCACAAGAAAGGCAGAGAGAGAGAGAAAGACAGACAGAAAGACAGAAGGCAAGAAATCACCCCCCAGGGAGGGATGGCCACACCACAATCTCCTCTTCTCCACTCTCCTCTCAGGATCCTGGGCACACACGTACACACGCCCAGTGTGAGTTTAAGCCACTGGGTCCGGGACTCAAACCGTGGTGGACTACATGGGAGTCCAGCGACATAGCCGTTATGCCAACTGCTGGTCCCCTAGTGAATATGTTATTTAAAGCAGAAGAAAAATACTTGATCTACCTCCCCAAAATGCTATTATCAATTTTTGTATTCTGAGTCTTTATCCACATGAATTTATACTTTTATAGGCTATAATGATATAACAGAATACTGAGACATATTTTTAAATAATTTTATATTAAGTATTAAGCATCTGTAATATTGAGAATTTCAGAAGGTATCATTTAAAAGAAACCTCTAAATTCACTACATAAGATATACCTTAATTATAATCACTCTTTTGTTATATGGAATCCTTAAAATTTCCTATTATATTGGGGCCAACAGGTGGTACACTGGACTCCCACATGGCTGACCATGGTTCGAGTCCCAGACCTGGCAGCTTGCTTTCTCATTTTCCTTCTCTCTCTCTCTCTGGTCAAGTTAAAAATAAATAAATAAATACATAAATACATAAATAAATTTATATAAGAAATACTTCTTTTTAAAATTTTTCCTATTATAAATCATTGTTTGAAATATTTTATATATTTTTCTTTTTATAATTATTTAAGATATGTTTCTATAGGTAGAATTATTAAGCCAAAAAGTTTGATTGTGTGTGTGTATATATGAATCATGTATATTGTTAATATATTTTAAATATAAATGGTTGTAGGATGTCTGTGTTTGGCAAAGATTAAGCAACAGGATCAAATTTCTCCTTCTCCCTGAAACATAAAAAGCTAGACTAAATATAACCACTATTTTTTAGCACACTGAACATCAAACAACAGAGTATATTCCAGAGAGCTGGAAAACAAAGGAGGTGAGCCCTTGACTGGCCCCACTCACTGCCTTGAGATGATTCTCACATCATAACACAGAGAAGGGCAACCTTGGCACAGTTTATCACAATCCTCAAGTTGGGGGCCTTGGGAGAGCAAGGCAGATGGAGTTCACCAAACAGAACAAAAGAGAGAGATACCCAGAAAAAGAACTTAGAAAACTATACAAGATTCCCTCTGAGTTAGCAGAGTACTAATCAGAATAGGCAGGTACCTGAGAAGCCAGGGAAGGAACCAGCCAAAAGGATTGCAAAGAAAATCACCTAGTACTCATACAGAGTTATTCTTACCAGCTAGGCTTTAAAAATCTCATATTCATGGGGCATTAAGTACACCACTCAAAAGGACCTTGATTTAGTTGTGGGGGACAATTAATCCTCAACTAAATGCTCTTCTAGTCCCCCTAAGAAATCTTAAAAGCAATTCACAAAAGGGCCAATATGTTTTCAAGTATGTTAATAGTGTCCTAGAACAAGCTTTTAAAATATTTCTTTTTATTTTTTTAAAAGAGTTTTTTGTTTGTTTGTTTGTTTGCTATAGGGCACATGCGCACACCAGAGAGACAGAGAGAAACAGACAGCAAGAAATCACTCCCCAGGGGTTATGGCCACACCGCAATCCCTTCTCCATTTGCCTCTTGGGACCTTGGGCATGCACACACACACACATGCCTGGTGTGAGTTTTAAGCTGCCTGGTCCAGGACTTAAATCACAGTCGACTACGTGGGAGTCCAGTGACATAACCATCTGCTGGTCCCAACTTTTAAAGTATTTCAAAAGAATACAAAAATATCAGCATGTACACAAGGTACAAGTTATAGTCTATGGAATTAAAAAAAATTACAAAATATGCATGGAAACAAGATAGTATGACTCATTTAGAAAAAATTTATTAAAACGATTATTATAATGACCAAAGATATTAAAATAGTTGTTATTAACAGCATTTCATATATTCAAAATGTTAAGTAGGAAAATAAAAACTATTAGGGACACCCAAATTGAACCTTCACAGATGAAAAGTACAATTTCCAAGAAGAAAATCCTAAATACCAAACAGTTATGCTAAAAACAGATGAAGAAAATTTAAACACAAAGGAGGTGTTGTGAAATTGAAAAATAGCAGTAGAAACTATGCAAAATTATAGAAGAATTTTTAAAAAGAGTATCAGTAAACTGCACTACATGCTATTGGAATCTCTGATGGAAAAAAAATAGAGGAGATAAAAATTATTTCTTCTGGAAAAAGTAATGGCTGAATATTTTTCAAATTTGATGTAAGTTTTAAACTAACAGATCTACAAAGCTCAACTTAACACAAGCCAAAGAAAAAATGAAGAAAATCACACATACTCAGATCATAATCAAAATTACCAAAACCCATGGTTAAAGAAATAATAGAAGACTGTGGACACAGATATAGAAGAATTAAGATAAAAAGCGGATTTCTTAGTACAGTCAATAATGGTGACACGGAAATGGAACATTATTTAAAGCACTTGAAGAAAAAACCATCAACCTACAATTTGACACCAGGCAAAATATATTTGAAAAACAAAGAGGAAACAGATTTTTTTCAGATATTCAAAGGTGAAATAATTGATCAACAGCTGACCTACACCACACAGGAGTCCTTCAGGCATGTGGAAAATAGTGACAGAGATACGAGTCAACAAAAAAGAAGAGAGTGGGAAAAGGGTAAATACATATTTTTTTATTATTTAAATTTCTTCAAATGATAACTAGCTACTTTAAAATTTTTGTGTATGTAAAAGGTATAACAAGAGAAACAAAGACTGGGAAGAGAGAAGTAACACTGTTATTGTAAGTTTCTTACAGAGGAAGGGGTCTATCATTTAAAGAAAGCCTGTGATAAGTTAAAGATATATACTGTAAACTTTTAAAGAAACCATAAAAATAACAGAATTATAGCTAAAAAGATATCCTAAAAATACTCAAATAAGTCAAAATAGTAGAAAGAGAAAATATAACCAAGTACATATGGAACAAATAGAAGACAAATAGCAAAATGATAGGTTTAAGTCTAGCATATCATTAGTCATGCTAAGTATAAATGATCTAAACACACCAATTTAAAGTTAGATTGGGTAAAAAGCCAAGACCATTGCTACAAAAAGTGAGCTGTTCATATAAAGGGAAAAAAATAGGCTAAAAATAAAAGGATGAAAAAGAATAAGCCCTGCTAACACTAATCCAAAGAAATTTTCAGTGATTATATTAATATCAGACAAAATAGATTTTAGAAAAATAAATATTAGTAGAGATGAAGAATGTCATTTTATAATGATAAAGACATGAATTTGTCAAGAGGAAGTAACAACGTTAAACTTCTGTAACAACAGAGCTTCAAAATACCTGAAGCAATAATTAGTAGAACTAAAAGAGTAACAGAAAAACCCGCAATTACAGTTAGAAACTTCAACACTACTCTTACAGTAACTTATAGAAAAGTAGAAAAAAATAAGTATACAGAAGAGTATAACGACGGGAACCAGCAGTTAGCGTAATAGCCATGTCGCTAGACTCCCACGTAGTCGACCACAGTTCACGTCCCGGACCTGGTGGCTTAGAACTCACGCCGGGAGCATGTGCGTGTGTGCCCAAGATCCTGAGAGGAGAATGGAGGAGAAGGGATTGTGGTGTGGACATCCCCCCTGGGGGGTGATTTCTCGCTTTCTGTCTCTATGTCTCTCTCTGTCTGCCTGGCGAGCGCAAGCGCCCTATAGTAAAAACCTCTCAAAAAAAAAAAGAGTATAACAAAACTATCCATCAACTTGACTTAGCTGATATTTATAGGCTATTCCATACAACAATAAAATGTACATTCTACTTGAGCGGCCATGGACAGACTAGATTCAGGCCCATAAAAATAATCTCAAGATATTTAAAGGATTACATTCACTTTACAAGCTAAGTGACATATATGATTGAATGTATAAAAGAAATTAAAATTAAATTTAAAAATATTTAAAGGATATAAGACATATAAAGCATAATCTCTCACCATGATGGAATTAAATCATAAACAAATAACAGAAAGAACTCTAGTAAATCCCCAAATATTTTTATAAGTAATATACTTCTTTTTTTTTTAACATACTTCTTTATAACCTAGGGGATAAAGAAAATAACATGGACATTTAAAGGATTTTGAAATGAAAATACAACATATCAAAATGTCTGGGATGCTGCTGAAGAGCAATACTTAGAGGGAAATGTAATCACACTAAAGGTCTATATTATAAACAAAAAGGTCTTAAATATATGACTATAGCTTTCATCTCAGGAAAACAGAAAGAAAGAGAGAGAGAAAAAAAAAGAGTAAGTTAAGTCCCACAGTAAACAAAAGAAAGTAATGGGGCTAGCGGGTGGCATGGTGGTTAAGGCGCTGGACTCCCACATGGCCAACTGTGGTTCAAGTTGCAGACTTGGAGGCTTGAAATGCACACTGCGTGCATGTGTGTGCATGCCCTAAATCCCAGGCGAAGAATGGAGGAGGAGGCATTGTGGCGTGGCCATTCCCCAGGGGGAGTGATTTCTCACTTAGTCTTTTTCAATCTCTATGGTGAGCACATGCGCCCTATAGCAAAAATCTCTCATTAGAAAAAAAAAGAAAATAATAAAGACAAATGAATAAAAAAAAATTAAAGGAATAAATCTGGTTCTTTAAAAAGACCAATGAAATTGATGTATTCTAGCCATCCTAATCATAAGAAGAAAAAAAGAAAACACAAATTACGAATATCAGACATGAGATAGATAACACTATAGATTCTGCAGACATTAAAATTAGAAAATATGAACTCCATGCCAGCATATTCAACAACTTAGATAAAACAAATTTCTTGAAAGACATAAACTAACAAAGTTTTACGC
This sequence comes from Tupaia belangeri chinensis, assembly GCF_000334495.1. Taxonomy (NCBI): domain Eukaryota; kingdom Metazoa; phylum Chordata; class Mammalia; order Scandentia; family Tupaiidae; genus Tupaia; species Tupaia belangeri. Next base: position 324,370 of record NW_006159775.1, read on the forward strand.
AAGAGCAAAGATAGCCTGAATGTCCCAACATCTATTCAAGAAGTTGTTTATAGTTAATTTATATACAGAATGAGAACTCCAGCTGAGAGGGCTATATTGGTAAATTCTATCAAACATTTAAAATACCAACTTTACTCAGTCTTCCAGAAAACTGAAGAAAAGCAAATATTTCTCAACTTATCCAATGATTCCAACATTACCTCAAGAACAAAACCGAAGACATTAGAGGAGAAGAAAAACACAGACCAATATATCTTATGAAAATAGATACAACAATTTCAAGTTGGCAAATCCAATCCAACATATATGAGGAAAATACATCATGACCATGTAGAGTTTATCCCATTTAAACAACTTTAAAATGAATCAATGCAATTCATCATTATCAAAAACTTTTTTTAAAAAGCATCTCAAGGGACCAGCAGTTAGCATAATGGTTATGTTGCAGAACTTCCATGTAGTTGACCACGGTTCGAGTCCCAGACTCAGTGGCTTAAACTCACACTGGGTGCATGTGTGTGCATGCCCAAGATCCCAAGAGAAGAATGGAAGAGACAGGATTGCCGCGTGGCCATCCCCCCTGGGGGTGATTTCTCGCTTTCTGTCTCTCTGTCTTTCTGGTGAGCACATGTGCCCTATAGAAAAAAATCTTTCCAAAAAAAAAAAAAAAAGGATTAAAAAAGCTACAATAAACAAAAGTGGGTATTGGCATCGAGATAGACAAATAGATTGATGCAAGAGAACAGGAAATCCAGAATTATCTCATTAGCAAAGGTGCAGAGACAACGCAGTGAAAGAAAGATAGTTTTCTCAACAAATGATGCTGGAACACTTGTTAATACATAGGCAAAAAGCAAAAAAAAAACTTTTATCCAGACAACATGTAAAAATTAACTCAAAATACAGATATAAATTTCAAATCTTCTAGAAAAAAGATTAAAGTAAATCTCTGTGTCACCAAATAAAAGATTTTTCAGATATAACACTAAATTTCTATTCCATAAAAGAAAAAACAAACTGATCTGACTTATTCAAAATAAAAAAATGGCTATTCTTTGACAGACACTGCTAAGAATTAAAAAATAAGCCTTATAGACTGGGAAAAATTTTTGTAAATATCTGATAAAGGGCTTATATCCAAAACATTAAAACATGTCCAAGCTCAATAAAAAATTAAAAAAAAAACCTTTGCATGTGTGTCCGTGTCCAAGATCCAGAGAGGAGAATGGATGAGAAGGGATTACAGCGTGGCCACCCCTCCTGGAGGGTTGATTTCTCACGTTCTGTCTCTCTGTTTCTCTGTCTTTCTGGCAAGTGCATGTGCCCTATAGCAAAAAAACTAAAAAAAAAAAAAAATGGTAAAAATATGAAATAAATATATCTAAATTTTAAAAGAAAATCAGTAAATAAATTTAGAAAGAAAGTAAGAACTTAGTAAAAAAAAAAATGGCAAAAGTTTGAACATTTCACCCAAAGAAGATGGGTGGATGGCAAGTAAGTACATAAAAACATGTTCAACACAATGAGTCATTAGACGAATGCAAATTAAAACCCTAACAAGGTACTCACCTAGTAGAATGGCTAAAATTAAAACAGACTAACATACTAAGTGTTAGTAAGGATGTGGATGAATGAGAGTCTCATAAGTTACAGGTGAGGATACAAAGTGATAAGTTTCATACAGAAATGGATGGTTATCTGTTGATACATGTATAGTATCTTCAGTGATGTGTATTCATGTTGGGTAAATTCACTTTACAAGTTGTAGTGATGTATAGTGATTGAATGTATAAGCTAAGTTAAAATAATTAAAAATAATAGGGGACCAGCAGTTAGCGTAATGGCTATGTCGCTGGACTCCCACGTAGTCGACCGCAGTTTGCGTCCTGGACCCAGTGGCTTAAAACTCACGCCAGGCCCGTGTGTGTGCGTGCCCAAGATCCCGAGAGGAGAATGGAGAAGAAGGGATTGTGGCGTGGCCATCCCCCTTGGGGGGTGATTTCTCGCTTTCTGTCTCTCTCTCTCTCTGTCTGGCTGGCGAGCGCATGCGCCCTATAGCAAAAACCTCTCCACAAAAAAAAAAAAAGTAATAATAAAAAATATAGTGATAAGTCTCTGGAAATATTTGTCAGTATTTTAAAAAGCTAAACATATACCTACCTATGATTTCACCATGCCCTCTTAGGTATTTATCACAGAGAAATGAAAGCACATGTCTACATAAACACTTCTACATACATAATCATGACATTTAAGTGTTCATAAAATTGGAAACACCCAAAAATCCATCGACATGTGAATGAATAAACTAATTGTGGTACATCTATGCCACAGAATGCTATTTAGCAATAAAAAGGAAGGAACTGCTAGTAACATGCAACATGAACGACAAAAAAGTAAATGTGCTGAGTGAAAGAAGCCAGAAAATAAAAGAATGCATCTTATATAGGCCAACATATATAAAATCTAGAAAATATGGGACCAGCAGCTAGCATAATGGCTATGTCGCTGGACTCCCATGTAGTCGACTGCAGTTCGAATCCCGGACCCAGTGGCTTAAACTCACGCCAGGCACGTGTGCATGTGTGCCCAAGATCCTGAGAGGAGAATGGAGGAGAAGGGATTGCAGTGTGGCCATCCCCCCTGGGGGGGGGGGTGATTTCTCGCTTTCTGTCTCTCCGTCTCTCTCTGTCTTCCTGGTGAGCACATGCGCCCTATAGCGAAAACCTCTCCAAAAAAAAAAAAAGTCTAGAAAATACAAACTAATCTTTGTTGACAGAAGGTAAGTTGTTGCCTAGAGAAAGGACAGATGGCACTAGAGGTGAGAAGGACCAGAGAAGACTACAAGGGCACTTCTGAGAGTGATGGATACATGTACTGTCTTCTCTGTGGTAATGGACTCATCAGTGTATACATATGCAGACATCTTCAAAGAGTTCATGGAAAATGTATATTATGAAAAGACTATGGGACCAGTGGTTGGCATAATGGCTATGTCGCTGGACTCCCATAGAGTCAACTGTAGTTCGCGTCCTGGACCCGGTGGCTTAAAACTCACGCCAGGTGCATGTGCGTGCGTGCCCAAGATCCCAAGAGGAGAATGGAGGAGAAGGGATTACAGCGTGGCCATCCCCCTTGGGGGGTGATTTCTCACTTTCTGTCTCTCTCTGTCTGTCTGGCAAGCCACGCACCCTATAGCAAAAACCTCTTCAAAAAAAAAAAAAGACTATGAAATCTTATGCATGGATTTAAAAATTTTTTTGCACCAAGATAAACTGTGCTTTGATTCCATTTTTCTCAGAAACCTTTTAATTTTTATTTTTGATTTCTTATTCACATTTAATTGTTATACATCTCTCTAGTACACAATATGGCTTTTCAGAGTAGATGTGCCATATGTGACAAATCAAGGATAACCCTCCTGCACTGCTGGTGGGAATGTAAAGCAGTATAGCCACTACAGAAAACAGTAAGGAGGCTCTCCACCGATGTTTCAAGGTCCCCTCACACGTCAAAACTTTTCAAAATTTTAGTATTTAAGTATGTGCAGATTATTGTCCAATACACCTCAAAAGCTGTTTTACAATACTAATAGTTGCACCTAACAGAAAAGAAACATTTGATAAAAACTAACACCATTATAACAAAGTACTCTCCGTGAATCAGTTCAAAATATTTTGCTATCTCATTTAGATATTTTTGGATTCCCAGAGCTAAATGTGGTACCTGGTAAAAACTGTTGACTTTCAGTAGATGTTTCCTTAGTAAATAAACAAACTTACTTTGTTTTAAACAAATTTCTCTCCTCCTGTCTTAATCCTTCTTTTCCTCTGAGTCAAGCTCAAAACTACCTACTTTATGAAGGACCTTGCTCTAGAGGGGCACATGCTGGAATAACAAGGTCACTGCCAGAGTAAAGGACACAGACACACTGAACTATCCCTGGGTGACAGGCTCCCACAACATGACTTTCCTTTCCAAATTACTGTAATGTTTCCTCCCTCTATATTCCTCCCCCTGATGTTCCCTTTCTTTCTTTGTCTTATATTTGAATAGGTAAATTCTTTAAGTTCTTTGTCCTTAGTTTTAAAATTACATGGTTTAACCTGTGATGAACCAAACTCACACAAAGAAAAACAAAACAAAACTATCCTTTTCCACGTTTGGTGATCCTTCTTTAAGTTGTAGCTGCTGTTATGATTTGAAGAGAGAGAATGGGGAAGTTTTCCACCCAGGTCAATTCCACAAAGCTTGGACGTAACCTGTGACTAGTGGCTAGGCTAGCCTTTTCTGTGTCTTATCCCCCCACAAGGATGCCACCTCCCTCTAATGTCAGTCTGTGAGCACAAAACCCAGTTACCAACCTTCTCCTGCAGGGGGCCAGGAGGAAAGCTCTTCTCAGGAGAGTAGTTAGGACAGAAAGGAGACAACTCCTTCTCTAGGGTCAGCTCTGTGAGATACCATGAAGCGACACTATTACAGAGTTCGTATTCCAAGAGCAACATTGACTTGCAAGTTCTGAGATCTCATTTCTCACTTTGAGGTTCTATTGCGATTTCCCCACGAATGAGAAAAAGATGGAAGGATTGAGGTAGTCAGTATTTGAGACTCTAAAAATCACATAAGGTAAGTAAGTATTCATGTTGCAACCTCTAGCCATAAATGCCGTGTCCCCTTGTGACAACTATTAGGCCAAAACCTCAGGTGCAATGGAAACACCAAGACACAAACAAATACATCCATCTAAATTTGAGATCCCAAAGTCCAAGTTACAAACGATTTGCCTCATCTTGCAACAGAAGAACCCAACTATCCTTAATGACCATCCCAGCCTGCCACTCTCCCTTCCTGGGGTTGGCTACAAAACAGGGGGAACTTCCTAGAGTTACTCATTAATGCCACTGCCTCTGAAGAAAACAATAGACCAACATCTTGAAAAGTTAACCCTCTCCCAAGATAGCCATTCCCTGTTGACTATACCAAAGCTTAAGTGAGCCAACCATCACAAACAGTTTAAAGCAGTCTTAAGGTTGCCCAGGTCAATTTTTTAAATTAATATCAGAACTCTGAAGTGCAAATTTCAAGAACTGTTGCAAAGAGCCAGAAAATTATGAGTAAATTCACAGATGTGGAATGAAAACAGCCCAAATGCCACTAAGTACCTTAGCAGCGAATATATGCTAGGGCTGGTACGCAATCCCTACTTGCGGTAACATTGAAAACGAAGGATCACCAGAAACACCTCAAGATGAAATGACAGCCTGAGAAAACAGACTGAACGGGATTTCTTTTTCCTGCGCATCTAGAAAAAAGGGCTTCTCACAGTTAGCTCTAGCATGCACTTCTCCGTAAGGGCAAACCTACAGATTAGAGAGCGATTTCACATCAGCTGCATTCCAAAAGCCAGGTCCTACATTACATGTGAGTCCTGTCTAGAAAAGAGGTTTCCAAGGCAACCCCCAGCAACTTCACACAAGCTGCTAGCTCTGCTACATGTTTTTTCAATCATTGCAGAGACATGAATCGGTTTTTAAACAGTATTTTTTTTTTTACATCAAAGTAGCAGGTTTTGTTTTGTTCTGTTTTGAGAGAGAGGTTTTTGCTATAGAGCATGTGCATTCACCAGAGAGAGAGACAGAGAGATGAAAAGTGAGAAGTCATTCCCCCAGGGGTGATGACTACATTACAATCCCTTCTCCTCCATTCTTCTCCTGGGATCTTGGGCATACATGCACCCATGTCTGGCATGATTTGAAGCCACTAGATCCAGGACTCGAACTGCAGTCAGCCATGTAGGAGTCCAGTGACATAATCACTATGCCATCTGCTGGTCCCCAGATATTTTCTTTAAAACACAAAGGCATATGTAAGGTTTTTATCCATTTTCACATGTCAAAGAAGCAACAATTCAATGGTTCATGGCAACTATTACTTAATGAGAACTAAACCACTGGTATCACCCAAATCCTTGACCTTCTACATGTTTCTGTGCCATGGTGCCAAACCTCTCTTTCAACAGAGTCCTCAAAGATAAAGCATAATCCACATCAAGGAAAAGGCCCTTTCCTCACACATACCAAATAAACAGAGAGAGAGAGAGAGAGAGAAACTGTTTCTTGAACTTCAAACATTTTCATGCAAACCATCACTGAGCTAATATGTTTTCAGTAGTATCACTAGTTGCCAAGGATTCAGAAAACTTCAAATATCATTCCTTTTTACTTTGTGGATGCAGCAGAACCTCCAGCTTGTTCCATTCTTTTGGTGAAACATAATCTTTTCATGGAGGCCTTCCTTCTCCACCCTATATAAAATAGCACCTGCCTTCCTCACACCCACCATTCTTTCCCCATACCCCACCTTAATTTTTCCACAGCAGTTATCAGCACCTGTCATCATTCATGTATCCTCTGTTTCTGTCTGTCACCTTGGCTGGAATGCAAGCTCCATGAAGCAGAGCCATGTCTGTTTTGTTCACCACTGTATGCACAGATCTTGGCTTATTGAGCACAAGATGAATTTTTTGACCAAAAGCAGAGGATAGGAAAGAAGAAGAAAGGGAAACAGGGGGATAAAGGGTGATAGAGAGAAGAAGAGAGGTGAGACAGAGAGGAGGACAAGATGAGCAGGATTTTAAACTCCAAAGCAAGTTCACACTACCAACTCTAGTATCATTATAATATCTACAATGAGATACTCTGCAGGCATTGTTTCATTGAATCCTCATGACAACTCCAGGTAGAAAGTACTATTATCCTAGGTTTAAAAATCAGGAAACTAGACTTAGAAGGTTTAAGTACTTTGCCCAAGATTTTAATCTTAAAATATCTCAACTTCTGAAGACAGGCTGGCTTATGTTTATTTTTTTTAAAGTTATCATCATCTGCACAATTTCTGTTGAAAGATCTATATGCTGTTGCTAAAATGCCCATTTCTCTGTTCAAAGAAAACACCTGGGAAGATGTTGCGAGAGGAGGAGAAGATATACTTGAGAAGCTCCACTAGGAAGGGGAGAGTGGCACTCGCCAGCCAAGCTCCAACTTGTCTATGTACACTCACCTGGTTTTGAGGTTCCCCCCAAACACACTGATGGCTCCACAATGCTGGCTGGCTCTCCTTGGCTCTTTTCAGCTCTTTCCTTTGCAGCTCGCCAAAACTTTTGCCAGTCCAGAGGCACTGAGAGAGCTGGCTACCGTGACCGGCTCTGCAACCACCCAACTTCCGAGTGACTCAAGGGCCCAGGCACTGCACACCAAGGGCTACCTGAAGACGCAACCTGATTCATCAGGCTCAGGGACTGCCTGGGCTTTAGCCCTAACTAATAAAGCATTTACTCACAGACGAGAGGCAATTAGATGGGAAACAAACAAGAAGTAAAAAGGAAAGTCAACATGAGGTGAGCAAGCAGTGTATGCTCTTTATCATTTACAACCTGAGTGGGCTGAGCGTGGCTCTGCAGTAAGGCGTGTGTGTGGGAGGCCAGGCAGCCGTCTGCACTGCCTTCCAGCATGAACTCCCCAAACCCGCCTCTCTCCTGGCAGACAGTCTAGTCAGGAGCCCTTTCTTCAAGTCTAACACCCTCCTGGCTGTAACATTCAAGGTTGCTACTGCAGAGAGGGGGGGAAAAATATATATATATATGCACATATATATATGTGTGTGTGTGTATATATACACACACACACACACACACACACACACACACACACACCTGCCTCTCTAGGGAACAGTCCAGATTTTCTAGTCCATGTGACATATTTAATGAACATCTACTATGTGCCAGAAGCCCATAAACAGACACTCAATCCCCTTTGTATGTTTTGTTTGAAGATTTAACTTGCTATAACTATGTTGAACTTTTCCCAACTGCCAGACTCCAAGGACAATTAATCTGGAGTTTCAGACCCAGTTCCCAGCTTCTATCACAAAAATAACTGAAAGAGATTAGAAGCATGATCTGTGTCCATGAGCAGTTTTATTTTAAGAAGTGGAATTTTTTAAAGTTAGCCACTTAGTAATATTATCAAATGCTAGTTTACAGAGTAAAGAGAATAAGTTTGGGGTAGAGCAAGCTCTTTCTCACATGCTAATGCCTTTTTCCCACAGTGCTTAGCTGGACCTCAGCTTGAGGCCAACATGCCAGACCTGCTCCCTCACCTCCAGCTGAGTCCCTGGGGGCAGAGCTCCTGGCTCTGTAGAACCTTGGGCTAGCTGGGTTTCAAAGTCTTTCCAGCATCTGGAAACTTGGAGATGTTCTCTTTGCTCATCCTAGGTGAATTAACTGATTGGGTAGTCTTCTTGGCTAACTGGCCCAACAGGCTATCAAGGAAAACACCATGTAATTTAGCATCTTGATCACAGATTTCTCTGCTAGTGGGTATAAAAGAGGAGCATATATGTCAGGGTTTCCTGAGAAACAGAATTAATAGGCTGTGTTTATGTGTATAGCATACAGATATGTATATATAAAGTATGTGTGTGTATATATATGTGTGTGTGTGTGTGTATGTAGAGACAATATATGTGTGTATGTATGCATGTGTGTGTATAAAGAGATTTACTTTGAGGAATTAGTTCCCATAATTATGGAGGCTGTCAGATCCAAGATCTGAAGAGTAGGCTGGTCGAAGACCCAAGGAAAAGTAGATACTATAATTCATGGCAAAAAGTCATTAGGCTGGCGGCCCAGGGAGGAGTCAAAGTTGCAGTTCATGTCTTAGGGATAGCTGCTGCAAAACTCCCTCTTGTTCTGGAGAGATCAGTCTCTAGCTCTATCCAAGCCTTTGCCTGATCAGATAAGGCCTACCCATATTATGAAGGGCAGCCTAGCCAAGCTGCTTTACTAGAAGTCCATTGATTTAAATGTTAATCTCACCCAAAAACACCCTCACAGAAAGTATGTATTTACCAAGTAAAAAGTTAAATGCTATGTTCTCTTTGCTCATCCTAGGTGAATTAACTGATTGGGTAGTCTTCTTGGCTAACTGGCCCAACAGGCTATCAAGGAAAACACCATGTAATTTAGCATCTTGATCACAGATTTCTCTGCTAGTGGGTATAAAAGAGGAGCATATATGTCAGGGTTTCCTGAGAAACAGAATTAATAGGCTGTGTTTATGTGTATAGCATACAGATATGTATATATAAAGTATGTGTGTGTATATATATGTGTGTGTGTGTGTGTATGTAGAGACAATATATGTGTGTATGTATGCATGTGTGTGTATAAAGAGATTTACTTTGAGGAATTAGTTCCCATAATTATGGAGGCTGTCAGATCCAAGATCTGAAGAGTAGGCTGGTCGAAGACCCAAGGAAAAGTAGATACTATAATTCATGGCAAAAAGTCATTAGGCTGGCGACCCAGGCAGGAGTCAAAGTTGCAGTTCATGTCTTAGGGATAGCTGCTGCAAAACTCCCTCTTGTTCTGGAGAGATCAGTCTCTAGCTCTATCCAAGCCTTTGCCTGATCAGATAAGGCCTACCCATATTATGAAGGGCAGCCTAGCCAAGCTGCTTTACTAGAAGTCCATTGATTTAAATGTTAATCTCACCCAAAAACACCCTCACAGAAAGTATGTATTTACCAAGTAAAAAGTTAAATGCTGACCCAGGAAATCTAATGGAATCATCAGTACAATTGGGTAGCCTTTCCTTTAACTTCTTCTGTTTTTATTTATTTTTTTTTAATATTAGTGCTAAGATACTGCCTATTGTTTTTCTTATACTTTACCAAAATGAAAGTTATTTTTTTCATTCCTTAAGAATAAAAAATTGAAGCAATTTGAATTTATAAACATGATAAAGGTTTCCCTATCCCCTTGACATCCATGGGATGAACAGTACATTCACTATAGAACTCACAACAGGTTGTACTTCCTGTTTGGGCTCCAGCTCTGATCCATCTAATTTGCCAGGACATCTGGCTTCATAAAAAGACAAGAATGGTACTCACTCTACAAAGAGCTGTGGAGAAACCCATTAAAATCTTCCTCATTACAAACAGCTCTATCTGTGGTAGGTTGGCCTTTTAATTCCAGTGTTATAAACTGGGATCTAAATTTCCATTTGTAAAACAGCTTTGATGTGGGCTACTGAGGACTGGACCAGCGAGGTGGCTATTGCCTGGGTGCCTTTAGATGCTGGCTCAATCTTCTCCTCTTCCCATGGGCTACTGTACCAGTCAGGGGATTTGTAAGCACAGGGTGTTGTTATCTGAAGGTTGCGAAGTACTAAAGGGGCATTATCTGCTCAGAATTCTCAAGGTAGATTATCTGGAGATTTAGTACAGTTCAATTCTGAGGTTCGGTTCCAACTCTGTCCCATAAAAATACATGTTAGATTATATGTCAATTTTCAAAGACTGAAATTTAAAAAGATTGGAACCAGTGAATGGTGTAATGGTTACATCACTGGACTCCCACATTGTCAACTGTGGTTCAAGTTTTGGACCCAGTGGCTTAAAATTCACACCAGACACATGTATATGTGTGCCTGAAATCCCCAGAGAATGGAGGAGAAGGGACTGCAACATAGCCATTCGCCTGGAGGGTTGATTTCTTGCTTTCTGCCTCTCTGTCTGTCGCTCCAGTGAGCACACATGCCCTATAGCAAAAACCTCTCTTTAAAAAAAAAAAATGAAAGAAATTTAAAAAGGTTTTAGGAAACGACCCACCCAGAACCTCAACCATGTAACAACTTCCCTGTTATTCTAATGTCCTGAGGCTCCTTCTACATTTTACTAATTAACTACTCAGTCCATGTCTCGCTTTATTTGAAATGAGTAAACACACCTATACATTTATAGCATGTTTCAGATTTTTGACTGCTAATATTGAAAGCAAAATAAGTAAAATGAATGAATGAATTAAATGTATGTGTGTGTCTGTGTGGAGAGAACATTTCATTTTGGTAAAGTGCAACATTTCTTTTCATGTACCTTTGAAAGGGGGAAAAGGAAACAGAAAAACGCTAACAGGAAAAAGAAAGTAGAAACAAACATATTTCCCATTGGTGAAGACAAGCCACACTGAAGAAGAGCATTAGGGGAAGTAGAGGCCAATGTGAGTGTGAACTGGACTGACCATATGTGCTCTGTCTGTCCACCAACATGGGACTGGAAACAAGAATGTCAAATGGAATAAACAAGGGGGTGGGGCCTGGGATGAGATCTTTCCAGCTCCTTCCTTGCAATGTGCTTTCCAGCCAGCCCCTTCTTTCTTTACTTTATACAATTGCCTCTTTTCCTACACTCCTCCCTGCTTACCCCTCATGCCTGCCTAAATCACTGGGTGCCACTGAGTAAGACCCAGTCTGGCAGGGACTGTCCTGGATATAGCAGTACTATCAAACATATTACTTCCAATACATTCACTTCATTAAATCTGAAAGTCCCTCAATAGTTCCAAGTTGCATATAGCACCATGAGCACCCTTTTCCCCAGGTGTACCCTTGAACTGTCTATGAAAGCTCTAGCTCAGGTAATCCCAACTTCTGCTCATGAGGATAACTGACATGGAAACATCGACTAGCCTACTGGTTTAACCACCTCCGTTCTGAGAGTCATTCCAAAAAGAAGAACCACTACTTGGTTACTCTGTGTGCTGATGAAGAACACAGTAAATAATAACACATCATGAACACTCGACCTGACCACCATAATTGGAACCTGGCTGAACTGAACAACCTTGAGATGCAGAATTTCCTCCTTTCCTAAAGGCCCTACAAGCCTGCCTAATAGTTCATGCCAACTCCACCCCATGCCTATAGCTAGTATATTTGTCATTGAAGAATCTGCTTTGATCTGTGGAAAGCATGCTTGTTGGAGCAACATAATGAAAGGGATCGTGATTTAAATAGAGGCGACATGAAGCAAAAAAGGGCCCACTTCATTCTGCAGGGCCTCTACTGGTTATGTCCCAAGCTTCACAGGGATGGGTAGTGTGTTCCCCTAGGCTGTATCCCCACTGACACCAGAACCAGGCCTCTTCTCAAGAGGCACCTATTCTAATTCATCACTACTTTCTATCCTGGTGGACCTTAATGAACACATCATCCTCAAATTCTGCATTTCCTTTCCTAGAGCTTGCATTCTGATGAGTCCAAAAAACCATACCAGAGGAGTCAGCAGGTAGTGTGGTGGTTAAGGCACTAGACTCCCACATGGCTGACTGTATTTCAAGTCCTGGATCTGGTGGCTTGCATTCCTTGCCTTTTTTTTCTCTGTTTGTCTGGTGAGCATATGTGCCCGATAGCAAACTTAAAAAAATAGTAAAAAAAAAATAATTAAAAAAAAAATCATCCCAGTAAATCTTGCTTTGGTTTTAATATTCTCAAAATAGTGAAGATAGATAAATGGTCTATTTTAAGGTTTCAACATCCAGCTTCTTCCCACCTGGTGTTTACTTCTTTCACTACAACTTGGCTGACAGTCTTGGTGTGCTACTGAAAGGTGCCACTGAAGTCCCTTTCGGCCACCATGGTCACCATGGCAAGTGCTCAGTGAGTCTCTCCTCACCCCTCCTGGCATGTCTCAGTAGTGGAAGACTGTAACATAAGAGAATTTTATCTTGAAATAACAGAATGTCCTTATACTGGGTTCAGACTCACTAAAGATACTTTCCCTCCTCTGGCCCTGGTCTTGATTTGGGGGGCAATACACAGAATAATTCCATGTCTACTCTACTGGTAAGCTATTCAAAGTCAGTACACACCTTTGCTGGAAAATCTTGCCCCAGTTTCCTCAACCATTCATCATGTACTGGGTTCCAGACAGCTGGTCTATAGAGTATAGATTGCAATACTGAGTGCAGAATGAACTCAGAAAAGGACCTCAACATTGTAGAAAACATGAAGACTGTGATGTCCTATCACTGAACATAACAATCCACACTAATTGTGTGTTTTGAGTTTGTCATTTTTTTTTTTTTTTTGGTTAGGGGTTGGGCAGTGGTCATATAGAAAGAAGCCGGGATAACAGGTGATGTCTACTGATCATTTTATTCTTACTTTTTATTCAAAATATAAATACAAAGAAAATCACAAAGGTAGTAGCAGTAAGGTTTTGTATATTCTTCACCAATTTTCCCCCAGTGCTTGAAAATCGTGTCGTGTGTGTGTGTGTGTGTGTGTGTGTGTGTGTGTGTGTATGCATGTATGTACCTGCTCAAAATCCTGAGAGAATAACGGAGAAGGAATCACAGCATGGCCATCCCTGTGGGAGGTGATTTCTCATTTTCCCTCTCCCTGTCTCTCTCTGTCACCCTCTGGCAAGCACACACACCCTATGACAAAAGTCTAAAAACAAACAATCTGTATAACACCTAGACCAAGAATTCCACATGCGCACAATTTGCCTGTATACTTCCATAGGATTTAAATACAAGACAGATTTGAGTAACTATCAACACAGTCAAGATAAAGAATTACTCCATCACCAAAGAGATCCCCCTTGTGCTACTCCTTCATGGATACATGCACTCCTCTACTCCTCTACCGTCATCCCTATGCTCTGGCGACCCTTTTTTCCTCTCTATGATACTGGTGTTTCAAGAAGGTATATAAATGGAACAATACAAGAGCTATTAGGACTATTGGAGCCAGCTTTTTTATAGTCCACATAGTAATGCCCTGTAGATTCATCTAAGTTGTATATCCAATAGCTCATTTGCTGTTATTGCTGAGCAGTATTCCATGGTGTGGATGTACCACAGCTTGCTTACCCATTCGTCTACTGATGGATAATTGGTCTTTTTTTATTGGAGTTGCTAAAGGTGTGTGTAGAGTTGTTTGTAGTATTCCCTTTATGAACCATGTGATATGTACAGCGTCTGAAGGAACATAGCATCTATTTTATTCCTGATATTAATCATTTCTATTTTATCTTCTTTGTAATTCTCTATTGGAGGTCTGTCAATTTTATTCATCTTTTTGATTGACCAACTTTTTATTTCACTGATTTTTGCCTATTGTCAATTCTGTTTTCAATGTCACTGATTTCTGTTTTTAATCTTGATTATTCCTTCCTTCTGCTTAGTTTCAATGTATTTTGTTTTCCTTTATCAAGTTTCCAGAAGCTTAAATTATTCATTTGAGACTTTTCTTATATTCTAAAGTGGAACATTTGACTTTAAGTTCCTCTTCTGCACTGCTTTGGCTGCACATCATCACTTTTGATATGTTGTGTTTTCATATAATTCAACCTATTTTTTTCCTTAAGACTTCCTCTTTGACCCATGGGTTATTTAGAAGGGCACTCTTTAAGATCAAAATGATTTGTAGAGTTCCTTCTTACCTTTTTGTTGTTGATTTCTAGTTTGATTCAATTGTAGTTGAAAAACCCCTTTGTGTGACTTTAGTTATAAATTTGTTGAGATCTGTTCTATAAATCACTATGTGGTCTCACTTGGCTTATATTCCATGGGCCCTTGAATAGAACATTTATTCTGCATTGTTGGGTGGAGTGTCTTATATAAAAGTCTGAAGGAACATCTATTTTACTGTAGCTAATGGTGTTACTGACATCTATATGTTTGCTGATTTTCTTTCTAATTATTCTATCAATTGATTATTGAGAGTGGGGTTTTTAAATCTTCAGGTGTAACTACAGATCTACTTTTCACTTCTATCAGTTTTTGCCTCACACATTTTGCAGTTCTGTTGCTTGGTGCACATACTCCTAGGATTGCCATCCGTTCTAAGTGGCCTAACATTTTCATTGCTATATAATGTCCTTTTTCTGTCTTTGGTCATTTTCTAGGCCTTGTTTCATCTGAGCAGTGGTCAAAGTCCTGACACCCCACTTGACCTTCTTTGGTACCACCCCAGCAAAAAAAGGAAGAAGGGGAGCTCATTACCACCAGGTGGGCATAGAAGTCCCCATTCCCCATTGAGTCCTAGGTGGGGTTGCACCTTATTGCCACATAGAGAAAGTTTCAGACCCCATCTGAGACAGCATGAGGAACTATTAAGGATTGGCCAGTTGTGGCAGTGGAGAAACCCAGAGCAACAATTTGACATGATGGTGACAGATGGGAATGCCAAGAAAGCTAAAGAACTTGGGATCTTCAGGCAATAGCAAGTGTGAATGATGGGGAATCTCTGAAATGAAAGCACCACAGTAAGGGAGAGGGAAAATGGGTGTCCTGTCTGGAGTAGAGACAGGCTGTCCTGTCCATCCAACAAGGAGTTACAGCCTAGAAGCTGCCCCTGAAACACAAAGCCTGATGCAGCAGACAGGCAGTGAGGGCAGAAGCCTTGGTTTTAAAACAAGAGGGTCCTGCATTTAGGGAAAACCAAAACCATGTCATATTTTAGTCAGGTTAGAATATTTTAACCAAGTGTACTTTGACTCCATAAAATTTACTTTTCTCTGCTTTTGTTTTTCTTTCCTTTTTTATTGTTATTTCTAGAAAAAGTTCCATTTTTAAAATGATGGTATTTCAGCTGAACTAAGGGGAAAAAGAAATGTTTCTTAGGCACTTTTATTGGGCCTGGGATTGCTAGCAGAGGAAGTGTGTCTCGACTGGGCAGGTGACACAGCAGCTGCCTGTCACCCCTTGGGAAACCTCCAGGCAGCAAGAAAGAAGACAGGGGTGTGAGAACAAGCCCTTCCTGACTACCGCTTCCTTTGATCCTAACCAGGATGCTACACAGGCCCACTCTGCCTCTAGCAGGGAGTCTCTGCACTCAGAGAAGCGTCTCTGGCAGGTGGCTGCAGTGACTGAGGCAAGAGTACCTGTATGCTCCCAGGACCAGAGCAGCCTAGACTGAGGAAAACACACGGGGAAGCTGTCTACAGAGCAGGGGGAACACAATGACATGGTCCCTGTCCACAGGTGACTGTACCCCAATGAGCACAGGGGGGCACCGACTTCTTAAATCTATTTTTGTTAATGATAAGATGCCACCAAAACTTGTTAAATTACACAAACACACAGAGTAATGGTTTAAAATCAAATGTAACTGGGACCAGGAGATGGCGTAATGGTTATGTCACTGGACTCCTACAGAGTTGACCTTGGTTCAAGCCCTGGACCCAGTGGCTTAAGCCTCACACCAGGTGCATGCATGAGCATGCCCAAGATCCTGAGAGGAGAATGCAGGAGAAGAGAGTGCAGCATGGTTGTTCCTCCCGGGGAGTGATCTATTGCTTTCTGTTTCTCCATCTCTCCAGTGAGCATGCATGCCTTATAGAAAAAATTCCCCCCCCCCGAAAAAAAGGAAAATTCAAGTGTAACAAAGTTCATAAACACCAAGAGTTAGGTGAAATTGTGTTTGTTGAGGGCCAAATAGTTAATCCGACCCTGTTTGTGGGGCAAAGGGATGAATGTCCTAAGGAATTCTTTTGTATAAACAAGGGATCAACAAACCACAGCCATGGCCCAGATCTGGCTCATCACCTTTTTATAGACAGTTGATGAACCAAGAATTAAAAAAATATTATTTAACTTTATTTATCTATCTACTTAATTACTTATTTATTTATTCATTTATGGAGAGGTTTTTGCTATAGGGCGGGTGCGCTCCCCAGAAAGACAGAGACAGAAAGCGAGAAATCACCCCCCAGGAGAGATGGCCACACCACAATCCCTTCTCCTCCATTCTCCTCTTGGGATCTTGGGCACTCATGCACATGCGCCCGGCGTGAGTGAAAGCCACCAGGTCCAGGACTCAATTCACGGTCAACTACGTGGGAATCCAGTGACATAGCCATTACACAACTGCTGGTCCCTTATTTATTTTAATTTGACCAGAGAGAGAAAGTGAGAAAACAATCCACCAGATCCGGGACTCGAACCACAGTCAGCCATGTGGGAGTCCAGCATTTTTAACCACCATGTCACCTCCTGGCCCCAATGAGCCAAGAATGCTTTTGACACTTCCACATTTGCAGTCAATTTGATGATGAGAAATGTTAACTTTGAACTCCAACTAAGTGACATGTTATCTCCTTCCACCAAAATTCTTTATGTATCATTAGTAGACGTGAGTTATAAAAACATTGTACTCAATAATTATTTCTAAATTTTGAATGTAATCAATAAAAAAAAAGTTGTGTAAGTTTTCTCTCTTCTTATAGAAGTACCTAGTCAGTATCCTCTATTTTGTCTCTTGGACTGTAATAGCTAAAATACTTTCTGGCTCTCTACAGGAAAAATTTACCAACCTCTGGCATAAAGTAATCATATTAATAAGCTGGCAAAAAATAAGCTTTTGAAATATTAGTAAATATTAGTAAAACTAAGTACAATTTTCCAAATCCACAGGTTCCACAGGTGTGGACTTAACCAATGATAGATTAAAATAGCCTAAGAATGGGAAAAAATATATCATAAAAAATAACAAATTTAAATACAACATAACAACTGTTTAATTGGCAGTTACATCATATCAAGTAATCTAGAGCTGGTTTAGAGTAAGCGGAGGCTATATATAGGTTATACATACATTTTATGTAAGGGACTTGAGTGCCTATAGATTTTGGTATCCAAGACAAGTCCCAGAACCAATAGAAACCAAGAAATGACTATATTATTAGATATTGTTAAAGCCACCATACAAATAAAAGATGCTGATTTTAGATTATTTAAGTAATTTATTTGTTCCTTAAGTCACAATGAAGTAGCACTCAATTTGCCTACATGGAAACTCTATAACTGAAAAGTACCTGGAACATTCGTGCTGAACGATCCTCCAAGGCAGACTTTCTGCTGTTGGACGGGTCTTTCCTTCTAAGAGCACTTCTGTTTCCCGGCAAGTAAAATAGCATTGGAATTCACTAAAGGGATCCCCACCAAACGTTCTCCCCAGTTGCCCAGCTTTTCACTGTTGATGTTCTCCAAGTGTTTAGACCTCAGATTCACCTTTTACTTTACTCAAAAGCAACTAGAAAGTGGCTGCAAGAGGCAAAGGGGGAATTGTGGGGAGAACAAAGAACCAGGGGACTGAGAGAAGGTTGTACCAACTCCCTCAGACACCAGCCTGAGCTTGCAGTCCCAGGGCACACAGGCTAAAGAATTCCTGGTCTATAGACCCATTCTGGGTCTTCTAATCTGGAGAGTCATTGATCTAGAGCACGTTCTTTTCTCTCTTGTACATTTGACTTACGCAGCCAAGCACCCCCACACAGCCTTGCCTATAAGCCCACAGCCAAATCTCTTAGGCAGCACTGTTTTTGTAGCACTATATTTTAAAATTTGTAACACTGATAGTTTTTCATCTGAAAAAGTGCATTTCCTGGAATGGGGGTGGCATGGAGTTCGAAGGAACAAATGGGACAAATTAGTCAAACAAGAAATACAAGAAGAAGAAAAACATCATAAGACATCAAAGTGGTCCCAATTGGCACAGTAGGGTCTCCATGCCTCCCTCTGTCCCCGTGGCGGGGTAAACTTAGACAGATGTTCCAGAGTGTTTGAATGGCCTTCTAAGAACAGCAAATTTATAGTCGAGTTAAAACTAGCCTGGAGTTTGCAAGTTAACACCAGGGAAACAAGCCTCTCTCTTTTGCTGGGCAAATCTCCAGAGCCACTTGGTTCAGTAGGGCTTGGCAAAATAGGGGAAAGGTGAACCAAGCTTACTACTCAGTATCCCACAGTTTTTGAAGGTTGCAATCAACAATAAAACCCAAGGCAATTATACAGACAGATGCTAGACTGATGAGCCGCACTCACAAATTCCACCTCTGATGGTTACCCTCGCTGTGGACTAGCCCTTCCCAGGACCAGCTGCAAGAACTCTTCCTTCACATCACCCTGACCTGGGCCCATTCTGGAATAGCTACAATTGACCATGAGAAGTTGGTCAGTAAGTCTGTCTGTGTATCTGTCTTTCTTTCCCTCCCTTCCTCTCTCCCTACCCCCAGGAGTAGGCAGGAAGACCATGCCATTGACTTTGCTGTAGTTCTGTCTTCTAAACCACAGAGAAGAGCCAGCAGTGGAGCTATGGTCCCTATCTTCAGTTACCTAAGGGGCTGTCACTGCAATGGTTGGTCATGTTTTCCACACCAGGGTCAAGAGTGGAAGTTAGGACAGTGTGGACTCTGGAAAGGCAAGCAGGTCTTTTGTTAGTCAGAAGTGTCATCACCACCCAAAGGTGGTAAATTTCTAATCACTGGACGCAGGGCGCCCACTTCTGGTAGGGAGAGGGAAGGAAGCCATGGATGGGAGGTTAGTCCAGGGACCCTGACAGTGCCCTGTAACCCTAGCACCCTCTGATTCTTAACACTAAAAGGGAGATAGTTCTCATTAATACACAGGCATTTTAGCTATCGTATATGCTACAGTTTGAATGGCCCTCCTAAATTCATGTTTTGAAATTAGGTTGTGATGGACTTAAGAGGATGAAAACTTAATCTGATAATGGCATGGAAAAATGTGGCTTTGGGGATCCCATGATTAAGTCTGTTGGGTTTATGAGAGGAGGAAATGAGACCAAATTAAGAGACATATGTATATACTCCTGCCCTCCACAAAGTAGCGAGGCAGCTAGAAGACTCTCATTATGCACGGCCTTTAGACCTGGGGCCACCAAGCTGTGAGTTTAATGAAATTCTATTATCTTAAATTCCCAAGATTCAGGTATTATTTGTTATTAGCAACAGAATGGACTAGAAGGCTTACTAGGTGGCATGTTGGTTAAGGCACTAGATCCCACATAGCCAACTGTGCAGTTCAAGTCCTGGACCCAGGAGCTTGAAAAACATACCAAGTACACATGTGTGCATACCCAAAGTCCCGAGAGGAGAATAAAGGAGAATGAATTATGGCATGGCCATCCCCCCAGAGTATGGGGAGGTACTTTCTCTTTCATTCACTCTGTCTCTGTTGCTCTCCAGCAAGCGTCTGTGCCCTTGGGCGAGTAGTCAGTATTGACAGTATAGGGTCTCCTAACCTGTGTCCAGGACACCCAGCATCTGCTCACTGATTTGTGGGGACAATTCAACCTCAAGTTTCCTCCTGCCTCTGTTTTCTAGTGGCCTTTAGTTTCTCCCCCATACCGTGTGTTGGATCCACTTGGTTGTGCCTTACACCTGCTTCTCACTGTAGAGGGTTGCACATGCCATTCCAGCTCACCCTT
>NW_006159775.1:344463-359002 GCF_000334495.1 Tupaia belangeri chinensis
ACCCTTGGTCATGGTGGGGACTTCACAGGACCTTACAAAGTGTTCCCATCCCATCTCCTTCAAGTTTCATGACAAAGAGGCGGCAGCAGCATGCAGGCTGCCCTATCTCTGTTGCCTAGGTAGCACTGGAGCTGCCCAAACCTGAAGGGCCTGTTTCAACCTCCCTCTTAAGTTTTAGACTTGAATACCCAACTGCTTGCTGATACCCAAGGGCAGTTCAACACTTAACAAACACACTCCCCATACTGTTGCATCTACTCTCCTCTCTGCCTAATGTAGTGATGTCACCATGCCTTATTACTCAGCTGGAAATCAACTTGTCACCTGATGCCTTCCCCTATCCCTAGGCCCCGCCCCAGCAGAGACTGCTTCTCCCTTCACCTCCTCGTCTGGTCTCAGGACATTCCCATCCCTTACTTCTCTTCCTCACTTGCTTTCCCTCAACTCTACTTTGCAGGCCTGAGATGTTCTCCCCAAGACAAATCTTGACCATGGCCCTCTCCCACCTAGACCCTTTAAGTGTTGCCCTCTGCATTATGTAGGAGTCTAAGCTCCTCAAGAACTGCCCAGTTCCCTGATGATTGGGCCCTATTTCTTTGCAGCCTCATGGCTCCTCACACTCCACTGACAGTGCTAGCAGCCAGAAGGGTTTGGTGGGCCTTGTGCTGTCACTCTCTTTTCTGAGCCTATCATGGCCATGTAGGCTTGCCTTACTAACCCACCTATCCTCTATGGACTGGCTCTGCTATCGCCTCTTCCCTGCTTCCCCACCTCACCCTCACTGTGCTAGTTGTAACTTGGGCCCACAACAACAATAGTGACATGGTGGCTCACTTCCGCAGTTAGTGCAGGTGAGGGCTTAGGTTATTTCCTTATCTCTACGCCCGGCACCCAGCAAACTCTCACTAAGTATTTATGCATAAATAAATTTCATTTCTATAGTGCTTTGCCCAGAAGCTTGCAGATCACACAATTCCTCTAGCTAACTGATTTTTCAATAACACTACTCCACCCAACCATGGACCCCTCATCCATTCCCTGTTCCAAAGAGCCATCTCCTCACTTGAAGTATCCAAGTCTGCCTCACAATGACTACAGTCTTCCTGACCAATAGCAGACTGAATGAAGAGACCAGGAATGAGCAGCATCTTGAATTGGTTCTCCACAACTAGCAACATAATTGAATTTCCCATTGGTCCCTAAAATAGAGTTTGCCTCTATCTCTTTTGACCTTACCATTTCATATCTCAAATCCCCCATTCCTCTGGCTCTGGGACCACCTGGAGAGAAAGTCTAAACACAGAGGTAGCCTCAGTAGCTCCAGACAGAGACAGTGACATGACTAGAAGTAGGGTCATTCATAGGAAAGGTTCAAGGAAGGTACACATCATTCCATGCTTGAACCAGTGTGTAGGCTCTTGAAAGACATATCTTGGGAAATGAACAGAGTAGGTCCCTGACAGGGGCAAGGGCAGCCACTGCTCCAGAGCCCTGTCCTCAGCCCCCAGGCACAGCCCAGCTACCACAGCACTGTCACTTACACAGAAGGCATACACCTCAAAGCACAAACTAGCTCAGCCTCACGCCTAAGTCCTTACAAAACTCCT
Organism: Tupaia belangeri chinensis; assembly: GCF_000334495.1. Classification (NCBI taxonomy): domain Eukaryota; kingdom Metazoa; phylum Chordata; class Mammalia; order Scandentia; family Tupaiidae; genus Tupaia; species Tupaia belangeri. The sequence continues at coordinate 346,071 of NW_006159775.1, forward strand.
CCCCATAAGAGAAGCCAGGTGGGCAGTCCATTGAGCAGGGTGTCGCATGGGTGTCATGTCCAACTGATCAAACATGTTAGAGCCCATGTTAGGGAGGGTCTTGAGCATTGGGACAAAATATATTTCATCTCATCCAACAGTGTTTTCCCATCGTTAAATATGCTTTATTTTAGCAACAGAACTCTTTTCAAAAGAACTCTTACATGCAAGCCAGAAGCATCAAACAGGTGAAAGTGGAAGCCATCTCACACCAAGAACGGAGCAAGAAAGAGGCTCAAAATATTTCTTGTGGGGAAGGAAATGAAAAAGTGCCCCATGCCAGGCTGGGCACAACTACCAGTGACGTGGAAACTCCTTCTATAGCCCTGGCACCCCAAAAGTGCTTTACTGGCCCCTACATCCCAAAAACCTACAGAAGCCACTCTTCATGTCTCCCCTTTTTCCTTTTCTCTTCCAGGGAGGGTGGGGTTGGAGGAAGAAGCTGGGAGAAGAGGAAGGTAAGGGCCTTGGAGTTTCCCAAACACACAGACCAAGACTAAAGACTGAATCGTGGCAATCACTGCTGTGTGTACCCTGAAAACCAACTGAGAGAGAGAGATACTCCATACTTTAGTGTACTTTAAATCTTAAAATTACAGAGCTTCACTGGTGTTCCAAATTACAGTTATGGAGAATAAACATTAAGGGGCATGACTTGGGGCACGGGGGGAACGCAGAGGTTTCCTCCAATGACAGTATAAAGCCTCATTGTAGGACAAGTTCTCCAGAGGCATTTGTGCAGAGTACAGAAGCAAGCAGTGAGGCCAAGGTGGATATCTGAGCAGAGGAAGGACGGGCACCAGACATTTTTAACAAAAAAGTACAAGGCTTGGCTAAAGGATAAAGGAAATACAAAGGAGCTGGCAAGGCAGGGAATGCTGTGACATGCTGGGGAAAACCTGGGGAGGAGCCAGCCTGTGGGTAACCCACCCTGGTTTTAGGCACCCTGACATGGAGAAGACAGCACACTGCACACAGCTGGAGATGTGGGGCAGGGGCTGGAGCAAGGGCCAGTCCTGGAGATTCCCAGTTGGGAGTCACTTTTCCTGCCTTATATCCATTCATAACCTGTCCCTCTAAGTTCTGTTGCAAAAGCAGGGCATTAAAGGTACCCCTTGTTAGCATCAAACAGACTCCCTTGAAAGCAATGAGCTCGTGTATCTGAGGTGGTACGGAATGTATCCTAGAAGCATTCTACCAGTCCTGGTGAGCCCAGGTGTGCTTCTCACTGATTCAGGAAGGGAATGAGGGCCAGAGCTAGGAGGCTGAACACAGGATGGAAGGGGCCCAGCGACCTACAAGTTTCAGAGACGGGTGATGGGGATATGCTGCAATGAGACCCAGTCAAGGGTGTGCACTGTACACATACCTTGTGCTATCATAAAAATTAAAATAAATTTATACCAGCAGGTTTCACATAGGAGTAACTATGAGCACTGAAATCAGAGCCACCGTTGATGGCCTAGTCACTGTGGCACAGTAGTGATGCAGAGCCCTGCCAGGCTGGATGCCATGTGGCTGTCCACGAGTTCAGAACCCTGAGTCAGCCTGAAAACACACAGGTGTGCGCTGGTGCCTGGCATCCTGTGGAACTGTAGGGCTGGGGAAGGAGACACAATATGGCGAGAACTTGTCAAGTTTATCCCACCATAAAATACCTACAAAAACAGTTTTTAAAAAGAGTCACAGTTGAAAGAAAAGCAAAGGCACAAGCTGTGAAACCAAGAAGAGTGTCACTCAGAAGAAGCAACATGTAGGTGTGCACGTGGGGCACAGGTGTGGAAGGCGAGTGACGTACAGATGGAGATGGTGGCTGTTTGCATTCTTTGCCATTGGACTTTTCTCCTGTTAGCTGTGCAGAAAGCACCCTGGCTGGGTGGTATCCTCAGCACAATCAACGTCTAGCTCAACACTGTACGCAAGTCACCACAGCCCTCCAGATCTCAGCTTCCCTACGTGTAAAAGGAGAAGACCCAGCTAGGCAGTCTCTAAGGCCCTTCTGATACCAGCATTCTGTAGCCAGTGGGCCTCACTCACTCGCGCTTTCAACGATTCGATTCTAAACCAGCTTAGCCATGGTCACAAAGGCAAGAGCCTTAGGGACCAGTGGAAATGGGCCAAGAAAAAGTCTCTTCCCAGACCAAAGACTCCGGTTCTAGGGTCACCAGCCATCTCAGTCACATGTTCACTGCCTCACCACAGGGGCCTCAGGGAGAACAAGATTCAGAATGAAAGCCCAACTACTGAGGAGCCGCCCAGTTACTGAGAGGCTGCCCACTGTAAATGCAAGCTCCCCTGCTCAGATGCAGCAGTGCTGACTTGGGCTGGAAAATACAGAGGCTGTCACACTAAGGAAGGAGAAATAGCCCTCTGACCCAGCAATTATATTCCCTGCTGTACCTTAGAGAAACTCTCACAGATGCACGTGGAAACAAGAATGTGCAAGTTAGCATTGTCTACAATTTCAGAAATTGACACAACCTATATGTGCACCTATCAGAGAACAGAAACATAGCAGTAAAATATCCATACAATGGAATACTATCCAGTAGTGAAAATGCACAGGCTACGGCCATGTTATTACCATGAAAGAGTCTCACCTCATTATGTTCACTTGTACTTTCAACAATTACTCACCAACACAAATACTGTGTTCCAAGGCGCTGTTCTAGGTAGTGGGAACAGTTTATTAAACAACATGGATGAAGGCCCTGCCCTGTTGCGGGTAGAGAGACAGGAAGCCACCACCAAGTAACACATGCAGTATGGTAAACTCTGCCCAGCACTACAGAAATGCATGATACAAGGGAGAGGGGAGGGGTAATGTTTCTTACTTTAAGCTGAGAAGTGGGTATACAAGGTTCATTTTCATTTTCCTTTATACCTCTGTCTGCTATATTTCAAAACTTTCATTATAAACGTAACTAATAAAAGTACTGAACAGATGAGTCTATCCCTCCGCACCTTAAACTCAAATATATCCCCTGTTCATGATCAAGTCACATGTTCCACCCTCTATAATTAAACTCCTGCCCTTCAGCAGCTGGTCTCCCTCAGAAAGCAGAGGCTGTCAAGGTCAAGAGTGATGTTCCTAAAACCCAGCCAACTCTCACAGAGACTGCTGCTACAGAGCCTGGTGGGAACCTTGTTAGAAATCTGACTTCTGGGACCAGCAGATGGTGTAACAGTTACCTGACTAGACTCCCATGTAGTCAACTACAGTTTGAGTCTCAGACTCAGCAGCTTAAAACTCATGCTGGGTGTGTGTGCATGCATTCCCAAAATTCTGAGAGGAGAATGGAAGAGAAGGGATTGTGGCATGACCATCCCTCCTGGGCAGGAGGGCGGTTTCTCATTTTCTGTCTCTGTCTCTCTGGTGAGCACATGTGCCCTATAGTAAAAATCTCACTTTAAAAAAAAAAAATTAGAAATCTGACTTCCAACATTGGACAAAAAGATTCTACTCCAAATTAGATGGAAGTTTCAGACTTTGGGCCACCTTAGCTTTTTTACATCTTCAAAACACATACATATAAAAAAATTTTCAAATACGTTACATTAATTTTTCATATTGAAAAGAAAAATCAGATATTCATCTTATTCATCTTATTCAGTACAGGCTTTCTCCCCTAGAAACATGAAGTGAGTGAGGTAAACTGCTCCCTAATCTAAATTATGACAATACTAGAAAAAGACATGGCCACTTCCTTGCTGTATAATTCTAGGATGCAGCTCAACAAAAATCACCAGTCAAGATCACACATTACATTCTATCAGTTTGATAAGGAATTTGTGCTTAAACTCATGTGTCCCTCAAACCTGCCATGTTTCCAGAACCACCACAAGAGCTTCCCACCCATAGGATACTTGACATTAAACATTCTGGTGTTCAGCTGCATCTAGAGAAGCAACACCCAAAGCCAGCATGAATATCACCAACGGGGACATCTATTTATAAAGCTCCAAGTAAGGAAGATGCCACCTGCCCTCCAGACACCCTCTTTATAGCAAATGATGGCGATGTTTGCTTGGGGTCAGAATCCCCTCCTGACGGCATGAGCAACATGTGGCTTTCTGTCCAGCCGATGCCATCATCACTAGGGCACTAGCGTGTGAGATGCACTGTGACTCAGCACAGCGCTGGCACAGAAGCAGGTGTGGGACCACGTGAGGTGTTGTGCACCAGCTCAGCTACTAAAAGGGCAGAAGCTACAAGATGAAGTCAACTGTTTCAGCACTCCAACCTACAAGTTATAATCTGACAAAACAGCTGTGTTCTCTCTTTAATACTAGAAGAAATCTAATTAACAAAGAAGGCCAGTGGCATTTACCTATGCTGTGGTACTGGCTCCTATAAGCCCTGAGCAAATGAGATCATCCAGTTATCCAGGGGACCACAGGGGTAAATGCCTCACACTATCTGAAGCTAAAATAGAAAGCCACAAAGAGACATAAGATGCCAGCTCAGATGTTCCCAGGAGAGGGTACCTGTGGCCTCAAGGATGAGGAAGCAAGGCCATTCTCCAATTGCCCTTTGAATCTTTCAGCACCATGCCCTTTGTATAGGAAAAAAGAAAGTGAGCAATAGACAGACAGACTTTACTCCTGAGAAACACAGGGCTCTCTGATCAAGACAGAGCATTCTGTTCCCAGAAAACTATTCCAATCACCCAGAACTGGGCTAATTGTTTCATATTCCACTATATAATAAGTCAGCCTGAATGGGAAAAGCCAAGGATGCCAAGGTTCTAATTACCCACCTGCACACGGACATGGTTTTGGCTATGACCACATTTATATCTTCCTTCTTTGATTCTAAGACTTTTCTGTCTTTGTGCCAAGGATCTGTTCCTCTCCTGCATTCTTTGGACACAAGACACTGATTGATTCTTTTACTGAAATGTGTACCAAGCACCAGACACTGAAGGAGGTGCCCGCTCAGAGCAGGACACAGAATATCCAGGTAAGTAAGAATGCGTGGTCCTCGAGGAGGACACTGCCTAGTTAGAGAGTAAGACAAGGGACAACGATTACAAATACTCTATGAAGTGGAAAGGCAGCATGCCAGGAAGGCTTTTAGGAAGGACTCTCCAGAACAGGTGTCATGGGAAGGGTTTCAAGAAAGGTAAGAAATTCTGCAGTAAGCCAAGAAGATGGAAGGGTCAGGATGCATCAAGCAAAGAGACCAAGTAGATGGCAGATTCTGACATCTCATACAGTCCAGCTTTATAAATACCCAGGCACAGCAAGAGTGGAGGCTGCTCTATCACAATAGTGGTATAAATATCTTCTCACGTCCACTGCCATGTGCCAGACTAATGAACATGTCCCATGACCAGCCTACATGCTATGGTCAAAATGTGCTCATGATGGAAGCTTTCAGGCATGCCACTACACTCAAGTATCTCAGATCCAGAAACCAATGGAAACAGGGGGCTTGGGAAGCTCCTACCACCCTTGTTGTCGGCCCCATGAAGAAGAAACTGTAAATTCATTTCTCCCTGCGACCAGTGCAAGCCTTGCTGGCTAGTCATATGTCTGCAAAGACAAAATGTGAAGAGAGAAGAACCAGTTGTTCATTGGAGAAGCCCATTAGGCTGAAGGACAGGTTGCACGGCTACTATGTCTCATGATCTGGCATATACGAGAACACTCACAGAGCACTGGGGGTCCTTTGAAATAAATTCCTTTTTATGAGAAATTGTGCTTATTTCTCAGTGCATGATGAGTCAAAAAATCTAATTTAGGTCAGATGGTTCATAAGATGATACGCCTCTGTCCTTTGGCTTAATGAGCATAAAAGCAAAAACCCTTGCTCACAGTGGACCAGGTATAGCTCAGCACAGGACAGTCAGAAAGGTCTCGGGCTGGATAATGCTGCCAGGACCCCTAAACCATATACTGAAGAGAAACCAGTCAGTCATTGTTCCCTAGAGCTATAGCGTCCCATTGTAGCTTCTGTAGAGTGCTTATCCCAATAGGCGAGGAACTGACTGTACTTTTTTTTTAAGAATTATTCATTTATTTAATTTTGTTATTATTATTTTTTAATATGACCAGAGAGAGAGAGAAACGGAAAACAAAACAGCAAGCCACATGGTCCAGGACTCGAACCATGGTCACCCAAGTGCAATTCCAGCACCTCAACCACCACACCACATGCCGGCCCTGACTGCATTTCTTAATAGGCCTAGAAAGTTAATATCTCAGCCATAACTTAAAAAAACTTCAGCCATTCTTGGTTCTAAGAGCCCATTACATTAGGGCTTTAATTGATAGAGTGGGGGGTTTACAAGGCACATGGGATCCAGGGGAGAAAAAAAAAAAAAAAACTAAGTTACCTATTTCTTTTATTTTCAAGCCTGATATAGCCTAGACAACTTTGTACTCTCTCTTGCCTCCATAAGAATGAATATTTGGTTTAAGTACATTTCATATTTTATGAAATTCCCATGAAACATGATACATTAAGCTAATTCTATTTTTTTTTAAAAAAAAAGGTGAATTATGAAAAGCAAACATTTAGAACGACTAAGCAAAGAAAAACTCAAAATTGTTTCCTATGTCTTTGAAATGGATAATCTTGGATTAAACTACTTAAAATTTATCAACCCCTTTGGAAACATAAAGCTAGTGCAAGCAAAGCCGGGAGCAAAGAAAAATTATTCTCAGGATTTTCATCCAAACCCTAACTTAATACAGTGTTTCACATATATCCATCCTTACTAGATGGTTCCTATCCTAAGTCACTGCCAAGTTCCCTGTGGTAAGGAGACTCAGCCAGAGCCCTTCCATCTCCCACAGCAGATATCCATATGGAGCATTTACTGGACGAGTGAATGGGTCATTGGAAGATGCAGAGAAGTCCAGGTGAGACCATCACTGAAGAAGAAAAAGGGGTGCTCCATTGCCTGTGCCTGTGTTCACAGACAAGGTCACTGCAAAATGAACCCAGTGATCGTTCCCTAAAACATGGTCCAATCTTTACAAGGCTACCGTGTCCTCTCCCACACTGGCAAACTAAAAACTGTTGAATTTTCTTCTGAGTCACCTTCTTCTATACTCGTGTGTGTGACACAAAGTCTTTCATTTGAATGTCATCTACAGTTTAGAGACCCAAATGACATCTACCACCCGCAGACCATGTGATAGAATTATGCAAAAATAGAGCAAGAAATGGAGGGGAGTTCAGCTAAACAGAAGGCATATGGTTGTCTAAAAAGCTCAGAGAGAAAGTAAAAATTTGCTCTTTCATGAAACCTTCCCTCTCCCTTCACCAAAGACCTCAGCCTCCTCTGAGGGTCACATAGTATTTTGTACTAATTTTAGAAGATCCAGATGGCTTCATCTTGTGATCCTTTGTACATAACTATAGTTGTTTTCTAATTCTATATAACAAATTACTACTAACTTGGCAGTTTGAAACAACACATATTTCTCATCTCATAATGTCTATGGGCCATGAGTCCAGGCACAACTCAGCGGGGTCTTCAGCTCAGGGTCTTCCAGGCTGCAATCAAGCTGTCAGCCGGGACTGTGGTCCCATATGAGGCTTAGGGTCCCCTTCCAAGCTTATGTGGTTGTTGGCAGAATTCATTTCCTTGCAGCTGTAGAACTCATGGAGGCTTGCTTCTTGAAGGTCAGCAGAAGAAAAAGTCTGACTTCCAAACTTTTTAAACGGTTCAGCTATTATGGCCTATCCTACCTGGAATGATCCCTTTGACTAACTCAAAGTCAACAGATCTGGGACCTTAATTATATCTGCAAAATCCTTTCACCCTTGCCATATAAGGTAACCTAATCACATTTAGCCTACACTCAAGGGAACAGAATCACACAGGGTAGATCCAGAGGAAAGAATCTTTCAGGCCATCTTAGAATTCCGCCCACCGCAGTATTGATATCACTTCCCCTACTGCATTCTAATCTCAGTCTCCTTAGTGCCATATTCTTGGGCTTGATGACACAACTTATAATTAAGTAGTCTGCATGACTTCTGCTGCATTTTACTCACGCCCAAAGAAAGTGACTCAGATAAAGTATCATGTTGTACTCACTAATGAATAAATGAACCAGTCAGCCAATTTTTATTTATTTAGGCCTCCAACCATAGCATAACTTGGGGCCACCAACTGACAAAAAGTAACAAAATCTAGAGTTTGGGGAAGGTTAATGTTTATGCAACCCTCTAATTAAGATCTACAAGAGTAATAAAAGATAGAAAGGGAATCCTGAAACAGAAGTATTAGCCAAAAATTTGCACAGAAGTAGAGAATCTATTTGGGTCATGTTGGAAATGTAGATAGATACACGGGAAGCCTGGAAGGCAGCCAAATGAAGGCAGCCCTGCCTGTGGTCTTCTCTTCATGGGCATCAAACTTCCTCTCCACCAGCCTTGCCCTGGTCTGACCCATGAGTCCAACCCTCGGTGTTTCTGTGAACACTCCTGGCTTCCAGTCCTCAGGCTCTGGTGAAGGAGTAACCTTACCATTGTCTTCTGTGTCCCTGGCCTCACTATGTACATAGGAGTTCCTGAATCTAAACTAACCCTCTCATTGTCAATTCCTCAAAATTCTGAAGACCAACCTCAAAATGACTATGGAAATTCATCTTCATGTTTTGTTTTGTTTTCCATTGACTTGTTGGGCTCCATGGCCTGTAACCAGATGGCCTCTATGAATCTGCAACAGCTTGGAGTCCTATAGCAACAATTATAAAGTGAGCATAAGGGAAAGTCCAATGGCTCTGTTTTCATCCCTTTTACTTTATAGAGCTAGCTAGCTAGCTACCTAGCAAGAGAGAGTGAGAAAGCAAGTGAGCAAGAAGCAGAGATGAAACCGAGATGACACCACCAGCAGGATCTAGATGCCATGATCCACCACCAGCCTCAACCCACTCTGAAATATGGATATGCACATTCTGGGAGTACTCAGGGATGTCTCTGGATGCAAACCTAGAACGTTCCCATGTGGGCCTCACATTTTACTGCCGCACCATTTCCCTCTTCACCTGCCTTTAATATTTTACTTAGTGTCACAGAATCTTAGAGCTAAAAGGGATCTAAGTGATTACCCAGTAGCACCTGTCTCCATGCCTAACAGCCCTAACAGGTCTCTGTCTGAGCATTTCCAATGCAATGAAATATGTTCTATGGTTGGAAAACTCTAACTGCTACACACCTGTTTGAAATCAAATTGGCGCACATTCTGAAAATGCCTAGTATTCTCCAGAATAACCAGATACCATACACAATATTCCCACCCTCACGTCCTGCCTCTTGAGCTGTTGACAGACTTCACTGATCAGCGGTGGCGCTCTTTCCTGCTGGTGCTGGATACAACATCAAGATTCTCAGCAGACTGCTCCAGAAAACCACTGTGATCAGTTTATGTTGGCAATAGAAATAAGCCAGTTTTCCAAGTCTCTTCTTGAAGCTTGTCTTCAAAACCTACTTTCCTATAACTCCCCTTCATTGTTCCTAATATGTCTTTAAAGGCAACAATTTTGTCCTCTCCTCTAAAAATAGGCCCTTACTTATCTAACTACATCCAAATTTATCCCTCCCCACCCCCCACTTAAACCTTACGGGCAGCAGCCTAACCCCAGAGACAGGGATCCCTGGAGGGAAAAGAGTGAAACTGTAATTGTAAGATAACCAGGTGACTCCACAGTGTTTCAGGGAACTCTACAGCTGGAAGGCCATGGAGCCCCATTCTGCCTGTGTGAACTGGCTCCAGAAATGACTCAGGCCAACCTAGCTTATGAGAGCCATGGAATAGCCCAGTTTTAAGGAGATAGGAGAGGCAAGGTAGAGAAAGCAAAGGATAAGATAATAAGGTTGAAATAAAGAGGATACTGAAAATGAAATCAAATGAAAACACTTGAAGTCACACATGATTATTTATATGTTTCCCATCTCATTCCTTCTGATCACACATGCGCAGTACCAGGTATAAAATTTGCACTTTCCCACAATCACTCATCAAACTCCAAGCAAGACCAAGACAGCTCCATGACATGGCTCCAGGAAATGCCCTCCCACTTGTTCATCTGAAGGTTTTCATCATCTATCAGATGAATAGCCAAGGAGAGCCAAGGAGCAGGCTGGGGCTGTGATGACATTGTTCCTGCCACCAAGGAACTCATAGTCCACCTGTTTCAGAGGCAGGTAAGTAACTCTTCTACAGATAAAACAGGTTAACAGTACAACCCATACTTGCGAGTATATTTTATCTGTAGAACATAGATGATTAGTGGGAATGTACAGGAGGGTCATGGAGGCCCACAGAGTAGCTGACCTGAACGTGATGGATGACTGTGCTCTTTGCTGAGATGATGGACAGAGGTGTGAGGGAGCTGACAGGAGAGCTGCAGTGCTGAGTATAGGTTTGGACATGGTCCTTTGGGAATGGAGATAATCAGGACATAGATGGCTCCTCAGATCTGGGGCACTGGAGAGTAACCTGGGCTGGGAGTCTGGTGTGCATCAGTGGTAGGGGAAGCCACAGTGTCAGGAAAAGTACAGTGCCCTCCCAGAAGGCTGGTCTAGTCTACCAAGAGCCCTCCAGTCTCCACAGTGCAGAAATCTACGATACGACCAATAGGTACATCCTCAGAAAATCCTGGCTAAGAGAACAGTTTTAATCTATGCTTGTTTTTAACTCAAGACATTCTGTTCTATCTTAAGCCTGGATTTGTAAGCAAAAGCCCTATAAAAGAAAGTGTGTGAGATAAAAGTTAAAGCCAAGGGAACAAGGACTATGCCTCAAGGTGCACCCTAGTCAGAGGTTCCTCTGGAAAAGTCTACTGAGTAAGAAGAGAAGGACAGAATAAGGAGGCACATCTTTGGTATGCATGAAGTGGAAAAATTTCTGATCAACACACAACAGTGAGATTTGGTTGTGGAAAATTTCACACACTCTGTATAGGAATGGCCAAGTAACTCTGTTTTTCTCTCTTCTTCCTTGTGTCAAATGAAAGGAAGTTGATGGAGGCTTCTAGTAGACATTGCAATTCTGGGAAGAGATATAAGGTTTTTTTGTTTTTTTGTTTTTTTAACCTTTTTAGCTAAGACTGAGACAGAAATAACTCTAAGTTGAAGTGCTCAGAGGCATGACTACACAAAATTGCATGTGGTTTTCTTTCAGATGTTGTTGTTGTCTGTAAAGTGGCCTGCATTTCTGAAGAGATTTCTATGTATAATGTGAAGAGAACTTTAAGATGTATCTAATCAACCCAGGAATGAGTCAAATTAATATTTAATTATGGGGCCAGCAGATGGCATGGCAGATGTGTTGCTAGACTCACATATGGCCAACTGTGGTTTGAGTCCTGGACCCAGTGGCTTGAAAATCATGCCAGGTGCATGTGCATGCATGCCCAAGATCCTGGGAGGAGAATGGAGCAGAAGGGATTGTGGTATAGCTACACCCTCTGGGAGTGTGGTTTCCCACTGTCTCTCTCTCTGGTGAGCACATGTGCTCTAAGGCAAAAACTCTTAAAAAATAAATAAATAAATTATGATTATGACACTATTAAGTTAAACCATATGGCTTCACTATTTCTGTAGGTAAAAAAATGGTCAAATACTGGGACCAGCCGATGGTGTAATGGTTACATCACTAAACTCCCACATAGTAGACCACAGTTTGAGTCCTAGACCCGGCAGCTTAAAACTCATCCCAGGCACATGTACATTCCTGCCCAAAATCCCAAGAGGAGAGTGGAGGAGAAGGTATTGTGGCATGGCCATCCACCTGGGGAGTGATTTCTTACTGTCTCTCTGACAAGCATATGTGCCCTATAGCAAAAATCTCTATTTAAAAAAAAAAAAAAAAAAAAGTCAAATTTTAGCAGCTTCACATGGTTTTCTCTAATGATGCTTAAGTTTAGAGCTAATGTTTGTCATGTTCATCTAGCTGTGTTTATGACATTTTTTTTTAAATTTAAATTTACATTTAATCACTGTGCATCTTTACAATGTACAAAATGTTTTATGCCAGCATGGATGCAGTGCATGTCAACTGAGTCAAAGATATTACTATACACATCTTCATTATAAAGACAGCTCTACACGAAGTATGGGATGGAAGTCTGCAAAAGGCTTATGGAAAATTCATGCTATAAAGAAACTACACATGGGCTTCAAAATTTTCTGCACCAAAAATAAACTCATACTTTAAATTCATTTATTTTATTTTTAATTTGCTAGAGGGCACATACACTTGCCGGAGAGAGACAGAGAGAAGGAAAGCGAGAAAGCTCCCCCCGAGGGGAGGTTGGTCATGCCACAATCCCTTCTCCATATCTCCTTTCTGGACTTTGGACATGCATGCACATGTTCTTCAAGTTGCCAGTTCTGGGACTCAAATCACAGTCAGTCATATGGGATACAGCCACTTAACTACAGTGCTACAGGATGCTCTTTAGTCCATTTTAAACAAACTTTTTGAAGTCCCCTTGAATTTCTGCCACCAGTTGCCTGCTCTGTTCAGCAGAATGCACAGTCAATTTGTAGTTCAGAAAAAGTAAAACTCGAAAGAAAAGCCTTACTAATCATAAACTAAAGTTACCAGGAAAAAAAAAAAAAAAAGCAGTCTCTAGTTATAAGGGGAAAATACCTTGGAAAGAAGTGAGAGGGAAAACCAAAATTATCCTTAAAGCTGGAAGTACCTATGTATTATTAGAAACTGATGGCAAATATATTTGCTGCCAAAAGGGGCTCAGGGTCATGGATGATGCCTGCCTATCCCATGATACATCTCAGTCTTCCTCTCTCACCCCAGGACTTGAAGGAAAAACAAAGGTACTTTGAAATGCCAAGACCCTGCTCTGACCTTCCAGGGCTTCAGCTTACACCTCCACTGGCAGGAGCTCCCTCACCTCCCTGAGCC
>NW_006159775.1:359015-376423 GCF_000334495.1 Tupaia belangeri chinensis
GGCTGCCAGCCTCACAGCACAGACTATAGACAAGAAGGACTCAGGTGATTCAGCACTTCCAGCAAAACAGCAGCACAAAGAGCCCCCAGACCACGCCTCCATCACCCCACCCAATTCTACCCAAAGACCAGTGAGAGTGTAAGTGGAAAAGAGAAGCCCCGAGACAAGAAAAACGCTGTCCACCTAGATGCCCCAGAGACTGTAGCTGTTCCACAGGGAGCAGAGGCCAGGACCCAGCTCTCTCTCTCGGGAGATAAATACTCCCCAGCTGATCATGGGAAAGCTGGTGGGTCCACAGGATCCCTGGTCTGGACTGGCCAAAGGAGAGCCATGGACTGCCCCAGTGTGGTCCAGTGTCTGGCCCCTTTGCTGAATGGGCTGGAAGCAGAAGGGCCTAAGCACAAGTGTCGGCTGAGCTGACCCAGGTTTTTCAGGGGTGCAGGCCCAATGCAAGGCAGCAGTTGCGTGGCAGAGGGGCCACGGACTGGCCACTTGAGGACTCCAGGGGAAGCATTTTGACCACCAAGCATCAATGGCAACTGGTGAGTGGCTCAATTCCTTCTCTCCTCCAAAACAGGAAAGGCTGTGACTTTTCTGCTCTCATAGCAAAGCCCTCAGCAGTAAGGCCAGTTCTACCCAAGGGCCACATCCCTAATGGTGTGCCAAATGGGGTGTGAGAGAGGCCAGATAGAGGGTAGGCACAGCCAGGGCCAGAGGAGGCTAAGACATGGAAAACAAAGGTTTCCATACCAACAAGGGATTGGGGGAGTGGGTGATGCAGGGAATGATACACAACAAATGAGATGTCCTGCAGCTGCGAGTGGCCCAGCTTTCCCAGCCCTCCCCACCCCACACCCTCCAGGCTCTGTGTTGACCTGACCATTGAGTTTTTCAACAAAAGTCAGAAAGTCATACTTTCATGTCAAATCTCCCAGATTTTAGACATTTATAATGGTTTAATTAAAAACAGCAAACAAAAAATAAAACAGATCCAGACAGCAGAGCAGTGGTAACATACCTGGACCCACATAAGTGGGGTCCTGGGTTCATATCCTGGGACCTCTGTGGTAGGGGTCATGTATGCACATGATCCAGGTAGACTGAGATTAGGGGACTAATCCACTTAAGATATAATAGGACTTCTGCCTCCCAAGTAGCTGGGACCATAGTTCCACTGCATCTACGTTTTAAGAGAGGGGCTGAGAACTGCACCTGGCATGACACCTTGTTAGAGGTGCTGTCTCTCTCTCTCTCTCTCTCTCTCAAATAAATGTAATGTTTTTTAAAGTATTAAAAAATTTTAAAACTCAAAAAAATACTAAAAAAAAAACTACGAAAAAAATTTTAAACATACAACCATGCAAGGGAAACAAAATACCTGCAGGTTCCATTCGGCCCCATAGGCTGCCCACCTGTGCTGGTGGGAATAATTCTTACTGGGAATAGCCACTGTGGTACCAACTCAGCAAGAGAAGAGCCATTCAGCAAGGAAGAACTCCATCCTCAACTCACCTAGGGCTGGAGACACTACGTGGACACGTGTGTCCTCCACACCAAACCTTAGGAGTGTTGGGTTTAATCCCTAGTCGGAGAGGGAAAGGCCCTACAGCCAGAGGCAGGAGAGGACTTCCTCTGAGCCAGCTGGGTGGGACACAGGACCAGTGTCAGGGACATGAGGAGAGTCAAGCTGGGCCACTCAGTGGAAAATGAGGTAGCCAAAGACCTACCCTTGGTTCAGAGAGCAAGCAGCTCTCCCTGACCCCATTTCTTCACCTCAGGGCCTATTTGATGCCTGCCCGACTGTCCTCCTCTCTAGTCTGAATCCACCCCTTACTCTTCTCCTTTTCTCTGAAACACCAAAAGACAAACTTTTCAGTTTTTCTGGGATGGAAGCTGCTGGTTTAATTACCATTTGGTCAATTCACACCACTGCCTCTCCCTCTGCTACCCTAAAATCTTCTATGCTGTCTACAGTATTTCTGTTTCTGGTGATGAAGATGCCAACAAACATTATCTGACCACACCCATCTTGGTCCTCATTAAGGGGTCCCATAATAAGAATGACATTTGGATATTTTTTCCTATAGTCCCACGTAGTTAACTCTGGCTCTGGTTTTTCCAAAACCTGAAATCTTAGTTTTGTTAAATGTCAAATCTCCCAATGTTTAAATGTTGACAATTATTAAAATACTTCTTAAAACATATTATAGGGGCAAACAAAATACCTGCAGTTTTCTTTTCATAGGAAGGGTTAATCTAGGTAAATGTTCAGGTCTTACCCAGCTTTTAACATAACTTTAATAATGACTGAGGTTCTTTATGATTAATTGATATTTTGCTTTTGTGAAATGATCAAATCAAGTTTCTCCATGTAAGACCAGTCCATCAGTGGAAGAGTTTTCTTGAGATACTTCTAGAAAGGGCATCTAGTCTTACCGTTTCTCTTTATCTTTTCTCCCTCATGTATATCGTCTATGTGCAGTTTCTGAACTTAGAGGACACAAGCAATATAACTAAAATGTGCCATGCAGAGGGCCAGCTCTGTGGCCTTGTGGTGTAGGGAGCCAGATCCCACATGGCCAATCATGGTTAAATTCCGGCCATGGCAGCTTGAAAACCATGACAGGCATGTGTGCATGCATGCCCAAATCCTGACAGGATGCAGAAATGGAGAAGAAAAAAATTGTGGCATGACCACCCCTCCCCACTGAGAGGTGTTTTCTGCTCCTGTCTCTCTGTCCCTTTCTTCTGAGCATACGTGCCCTCTGGAAATTTAAAAGAAAAAAAAAATGTTGACACAGAGTACCTCACAGGGATCTGCTTCAGGGAAGGGCCATATGTTGGTTTCCTTGCTGCAACAGTAGGATCTGACATGGCACATGGCCCATAGTGAAGGCTCAGGATGTGTGCAGAAAGTCCCAGTTTCCAGCAATATACCAGTGCAGGTCCCCCTTCCATAAGAATAATGGTGAGGTACAAAATTCCACAGTAGGTTTATATTAAATACTGGCTATCCGAAAAACTTTAGATCATTAGCTATACCCATCCAAGAATAATAAGCCAGATAAATATTATTCCTACATGTTGTGCAGCTAAGACTTCTTCCCAGCAGCCTGCTCACATTTTTTGGAGAGTACTTGGCTTCACTGTAACGTAAACCTATCTTTACCTCTCAGCAGATACATCCTCGAGTAAAAGCAATGGATTCCTGGACCTAATAAAACAGAGCTGAAAGGGCTGAGTACAAAAATAAAGATAAATTAGTAGAGTTCCAAAAGCAGATGTGGGAAAGAGCCGAGTCCTCCACGTGTTCAGGTTTCCTCCAGGTCTGTGGTACATGCATGTGTTCACACAGAGTGCAGCTCCTGAAGTAACTTCACGAATGGCTTCTACAGCACTTGAACTACCAACCTACCTTCTTACTGCTTGCAGCGTCAGGGGGAGTGGGGGAAGGGATGTTTTCTTCGTGTATTTTTTTCCTTTAAAGTCATTCTCATTGTGTCATCATTCTCTTGCCGGCAGAGTAGATGGGACCACATGTATGTGCCACCAAGCCCAGTTTTTGTTTTTTTTTTTCTTAAGGTATATTAGATTGTTGGGGAAGTCATGAAATATTTTTCTGTTTTTCTATGTAAAAATGCATCCTGACTTTCCTGAAAACCTAATTTTTTCTCTCTCTCTCTCTTTTTTTTAATGCTAGAGGGCACATGTACTCACCAGAGACAGAGAGGAGAAGCATTCTCCATGGAGAATGGTCACACCATAATCCCTTCTCCATCTCTCCTGCCTTTGCGGAGTTGAGGCACACATGCACAAATACATCCTGCATGGTTCTCAAGATATTAGGTCCAGGACTCGAATAGTGTGGTAGGCCATGTGGGATCCAGCTGCCTTGTGCACCAAGCCATAGAGCTGCTTTTTAAAAGATGGTCTGACAACTACACCCAAGCCTCCCATGTGGCTTCAGCCTGCCAAGCAACACTATGCTGCATGAACTACCACGGCTAAGCCATGTATTGCAGTTTTAAAATAATGTCTTGACATAGTTTTGATGTCCTGGCTGGATGCCAGTCAGTTCTCTTTCTTCAGTGGTCCATAAAGTCCATTCCCCAAAATCACTTCCCATGCCAGCTCTCACACCTTGGGCCACTATGTACACTGGCCTTAGTCACTCCAGGGACATCCCTGTGTCCCACAGTGCACCAAAATTACTCAAAGTAGTCATTCTTCAGCCTGCTTGCCCTTCCTTGTCCCTTCCTTCCCCTGGAATCCACAGTGAACCACGTGTGCCCACAGTTTCCCTCTCTGCCTGGTGACCTCTGAGCTTCCTCTGAGTGGCCCTGTATGGAGGGCTGTGTTCTTCCTAGGAAACTAATACTGTAAATATTTTCTCCAGTTTCTATCTCAATCTTCATGTAGTCTCATCATTTGTGACTCAAGGTAATATGGTTAAAACATGGTTGGACAAATACAAAAGCGATTCCAAGGTTGTTCTTGATTGCGAATGTCTAGTGGCTGCCAGCAATGATCACAACCTAAGAAAGCCTCCACGAGAAGTTCCTCAAAGCCACGAAGGGGTGACTCAGTGTATGAGCTAGGAAAGCTGATAGCTTCCCTGTATAAAAACAAAAGAAATCTGTCATTTACATCCCTTAGAAGGTATTTTCCTGGCATAGACTTCAGTTAGATACATCAAAACGTGATGGCTGGGCACAGAGCCCTGGTTGTGCCAAGACTTGTGAGATATGGGGCAGACACACCAAGGCGCCTCCATTCTGTGGCATGCAGGACTTGTCATTCTGAATGGGAGTGAGCACTTGTTTTCTGGGTAGCACATGGGGAGCCTTCTGCTCTCCAGTAAATGGAGACCACTGAAAGCAAAATAGAAGGTAAGGCCTGTTGGCAACGATAGAAACGTGGGGCCTCCTCACATCTCAGGGAGAGCTGTATGCAGCAAGGGTCTTAACCCTGGCATTTTCTGCATGGACAGAGAAGCAGAGGTCGTTGACAGGGCTCTCTCCTGGCCCAGGGTGGGCACTGCCTTTTGAACCTTTCTGGGCTGATCATATCACTACACATTAATAAGCCATTGCAAGCTTCATGACAAACGTTCACTAAGAGAGCCTAGATAAAGTTTCCTACATCAACAACATCTCATCATTTTTTTTTTTTTTTGGTAGAAAATACAATTCTCACCGATCATCATTCAGAACCTTGGGAGACCAGTGACCTCAGCCTATCACCTGTGCAAGGATTCTTTCAGCAGCATTCAGGCCATAGGTAGAAGGGGATACCCTCATTACCTCCACCAGGCTGCTCGCTGGAAAGGGATTTCTCAGCTCTGTCCAGTTCTCTCCCTAACTCCTTCCATGTAGCTAGGACTGACAACAGGCCCAAGGCCATGTGTCCCTCTCTTGCTTCTGCCTCCATCCAGGAAGTCAAACACTCTCTTTGCCAGCTTCCTTGGAGCTATAGGTGGTCAGTGACCCAGTCCCATGTGAGGTCAGGGTAGATGCAATTCTGACATTTTTGCCTTTCTGATAAAAGGATCTGACTGCAGCTGGCAAAGCCATCCCCACACGGTTTGGGTGTAGGTGAATGGAGACACTTACATTGACGATCACGCAACAGAAATGCACATATACACGTGTAGACAAGGGTCAGAAGGAGATAGATAAATGTGCGGCTCATTTTCAGTTCTATAGAGGAGTACCTTGTGTATCAGAGATGACTTCATTTTTGGTGAAGTTAAAATGACAGATATACTTTAAACATTAACAAAGGAATACATTGTCAGTTTGGACCCAATGTTCAGAATTAGACCATTTTAGGTATATTTCCTGTTATGTGCTTCAGTTTATGAATATTCACATTATGAGTGACCTAGAAATAAACTTGAGGAAGTACTCCCACCCCGATTTCTGCAACTTGCCTGATTCTAGTGTTAGGCCAGAGTGATAGTTTTGGGTGTCCAATTGCCTGGACTAACAAATACCTAGAAACCTCATAAAACATTACATGGGGGTGGTCACAGGGGTGTTTCCAGAAGAGATTAACATGTGAGCCTGTAGGCAAGGTAGGGAAGATCTGTCCTGAGGGTGCGCAGGCATGATCCAATCAACAAGAGACTTGAAGAGATAAATACAGAAGACAACTGGTCTCTTTTGAGAGAGAATAAGATGGACATCTGGAGCCAGCAGGTGGCATGGTGGCTAAGGCACTGGATTCTCACATGATCTACCAAGGTTCAAGTCCCAGACCCTACACCTTGAAAAATCATGCCAGGTGCATGTGCGTGCTTGTGCACAAGCCCAAGAGGAGAATGGAGGGGATTGCGGTGGACTAATTATTTCCCCCTGAAGGTGTGTGTGGGGGATAATATCTCCCTTTCCCTCCCTCCCCCCACCAAAGCACACATGCTCTATGGCAAAAAAAAAAAAAAAAAAAAAAAGTCGTTGTTGTATTTGGACTCTAGGATTTACACCTGCAGCCCGAGTGCTCAAGCTTTTGGCCTCACACTGTGACTACGCCATCAACTTCCCTACCTTTGAGCCTTGGGACTTGTACTTAACCATCCTACAAAAATCCCAGGATCTCAACTTGCAGCTGTCTTATCATGAAACTTCTTAGCTGTCATAATTACACGAGCTGATTCACCCAACAAATGCCCTCTTACATATCCACACATAACCTATTGGTTCTGTCGCCCCTAAAGAACTCTGGCTAATACAAATCCAGTACCATTCCTTCCAGATTTTGGTACCAGAAATGAGATCCTTGGCTGTGTTAAGATCACAGGACAGGGGCCCTATGACTGAGTTCTGGTGGGTTTATAAGCTGAGGGAATCAAAAGAAGAGAGAAACTCATGGATGCAGACCCTGCTCTGCTCTGCTCAGAGTTCTGCCTTCCACCATTCTGGATGCCTTTGGGCTTTCCAGCCACCCAAACTGTAAGTTTTACAAATAAAGCTCTCCTTTTTAAAATAAATTCACCCAGGTTCAGTTACTTCTGTAAGTTACACAATAATAGACTGAGACAACTGATGTGAATGGAAACCTGAGGATGATAATCCAGGCCGGCACCTGAGCCTTTAGACACAGAAAGACGGCTGCACTGGTATGCAACACGGCAGGACAAGGTGTATGGTTAATTTGTCTATCATACCACAACAGCTTCCGTGGAAATGTTTAAGCTATACTAAGGACAAAAATCACACAACTCAGCAATAAGGCATCCTTTCTGATAACTCGGAATCAAGGATTTCCTACAAGCCCAGAGAAAGTCTGAAGGTGGACAAATGGAGCCAAGTCCCAGGCATTGTAGACACTGCCATGCACACCCCTTAGAGCTGTAAAATGAAAGAACAGAACCCTCCCCACCTCACATACACATCTGGCATTTATCAAAATGAATGAGAACACTGACTTGAAAATACATCTTTTTTTTTTTTTTTTTTTTAAATGAGCCCAAAGTTTTCTCCTTTGCTTTTGCCTTTTGTTGCAGTATCTCTCCGGGGTGGGGGAATGGAGGAAGACTCAAGAGTTTGGATGTGCTGGATAGCAACATGGAACATGAGGAATCATTTTAGGGCAAAACAAAACAGCTGAAATGACTGTTTCAGTTTGCCCATCTCATTCAACTCTAACCATTGACATTTGATATTAAATCACTCGTTTCGTGTATTTTCCCTTCATCCAAGGGAAAACAAAAGAGGATTTGGGTTTTTCTTCTCCTATGTGAACACCAAACATGCAGTTTGTAGGGTCACAGTCATCAATGTACACGGAGGGGACAGCAAAACCTTGGCCAGTCCCGACAAGCCCCGGGTGCCTGGGCATAGCTGCGGCCTGACGCGCTAGTGGAAGTCTCTTTACTGGGACAAAGGCTCGACCTCTTTGACTCTCAATTTTTTTCAACTGCAAAATAGAGGAAAATATTAAATTATAGGAAAATTTTCCTTTTTAAAGTCACAACTGTTATAGTGACAATTTTATATGAACCAACCTAATAATCCCTGCTCTGCCAATTCAGGGTTTATTCTTTACAAGACTAAATAAAATAACATGAAAGTACACACACACACAGAAAATAATCTACAGCTAGCTTTATGAACTGGCATAGGAATCAGGGGCTCAAACTCTGCACATCCACTGCTTTATGAGTGAAATTATGAGGCAGGTTTCAGAATCCCCCTAAAACGCAAGTTCCCAGGCCCACCTAAGCCGTATTGAAGCAGAAACAAGAGGACAAGCACCCCAGGTAATAACTCAAGTTCGGCAAAATATTTTTTCTCAAGAAATAAACCAACCTCTTGAAACCCAGGCTCTGCACAAGCCTACTTAGTATGTTCCTCACTTCACCAAATAAGAGGTCATGGGGAACCTGTGAGTAGTATACTTTTTTTTCCTTTTTTGGAGAGGTTTTTGCTATAAGGCACATGTACTTGCCAGAAAGACAGAGAGAGACAGACAGAAAGCAAGAAATCACCCTCCAGGGGGGATAGCCACACTTCAATCTCTTCTCCTCCATTTTCTTCTTGGGATCTTGGGCACACATGCACACGTGCCCGGTATGAGTTTAAGCCACTGGGTCTGGGACGCGAACTGCGGTCAGCTACATGGGAGTCCAGCGACATAGCCATTATGCTCACTGCTGGTCCCCCCCCTTTTTTTTTTTCTTAATAACCTGGAAAACTCCAGGTGAAAGATAATAAAACTAGCACAACCACCAACTAATTATTTGGAATCAATAACCCCTAGTGAAGATGTCATATTTTGACATTAAGATAGATTTTTGCTATAGGGCATGTATACTCGCCAAAGAGAGAGAAAGAAAAAAATCACCCTCCAGGGGGGATGGCCACAGCACAATCCCTTCTCCTCGTCTCTTCTGGGATTTTGGTCATACACACACACTCACACCTGGCATGAGGTTTTAAGCTGTTGAGTCCAGGACTTGAACCATGGTTGGCCATGTAGGAGTCCAGCAATGTAACCACTATGCCATCAGCTGGCCCCCCAAAAACAAATCTTTACTGAAGTTCTCAGTAGTTAAGTTCCTTAAGGTGGACTAGACCTCCCAGCAGCTGGGGCTACCACTGTGCATCAGCCATGACTTACCCCTTAAGATGTAGTTCTGATAATTCTGATCAGCCTCAGCTCCCACTTTGATCAAACACGTCAGACCTTCAGCCACTACAAATTCATGTACCAAGTCCTTGTCATCCTGGTAGGAAAGAAAAAAGAAAAACACTTCAAATACTGCCCTTGTCAATATTCCATTCCGGCTGTGCTGTTAAAACTATGCACAAGCCTTTGAAGCCAGAATTTTATAACCCATCTTCACATTGTCATTTGCCAAAGATCAGTTATTGCCTTCTGGGCAAACTAGTAAAGATAAGGCAAAGGAATATCCTGACTATAAGAAATATTTCTAGTGCTCTGTTTTTTATTTTCTGATAATTACCAGGCTTCCTCACCCCTCCTCCCCCACAGGTACCCAGGGACGGACCCTATGAAGCTTCCTGGTTCTTAACTGCAGGAAACATTTGCTTACCAAGTGGACCACCAAGTGGTCTCAAAGGACTCAAAGCCATGCTGCATTCCAGCAACAGTTTTAAGGACAGCAGTTACAACAGAGGCTTGCAAACACTCCCTGAGAACCTAAGGAAGCAGCTTCTCTAACCTCCAGCATTGTACTGCTGGCAGGCAAGCCAAGGAAGCAGGATGCAGGACCTGGAGCACTCACGCCATTCTTCAAAGCAGCTGCCTTAGTCTAGGTCAGCTTGCAGACACCTCCACAGAAGGCAGGGCATGGACAGTACCTCAGGGGTCACCTAATACAGCGGTTCTCAGAGAGAGGTCCCCTGGCTCACTTATTATCAACCTAAGACCTGCAGGGAGAACATCACCTGAAAATTTGTTAGAAACGTACATGATCTAACTCTACCCTAACCTCCTGAATTAGAAAGTCTACACAATCACCTGGAGGTGATTCTCTGGTGCTCAGATGGTCCTTACCTTGACTACTGCATGTTAGAATCTGAGGAGTTTTTAAAGGAGTAGGATGGAGGATTCTACCCAGATGGATTTAATCAGAATTTCTGGGTTCTATTAAATTCCCCACACAAACCAAAGTGCCACCTATTCAAGAATCCCTGATCTAATACTACCTTCTTTTTGTAGATAAAGACACAAAGACTCAAGAGTAGCTGGGGGGAAAAATTGGCCAAGATCACTCAATTGTATGTCACCAGACCCGAAGCCCAGTCATTTTTCTGTACTACAAAGTTCTCCAGAGTTCTACCAGAAAGATTTTCTTCCTGCCATTTTCCTCAATTGAGACTGGGAGATTCAATTGGACAGTGCCTTGTCTCAAATGCATTTAGGGTAGGGCTCAAACATTCGTCTTAAATTATCACAACAGAGCAGAAATAAAAACCTCAGTGATGTAAACAGTACAATGCTTAATGGAATAATGAAAGGTTATTCTTAGAGGAACAGTCAGCAACCATGGTTTATCTCCAAAAGAGAAAAAATAATTTAGATGAACTGGCATAATTCTCCTGTCCCTGTATAAAACCAGCCCCTTATTTTATTATTTTTTAATAGCATTTCCAATTATATGGAAGGGGGACTTGAGCTAAAGTGGGTAGGTGCAGCAGAGTCTTTCTCTGAACCAGGAAAGTGCTTGTCAGGGTTAGAGCCGACTCTAGAGAGGTTGAGTGAGCGATGCTTATGCCCTGAATGTAATGAAAGACAGCTGTGTTAACTCAGACTAAGATAATCATGGCCTTGGAAGAGAGAATATGGGACGATATCATGAGTTTTTGGAAAATTACTTTACACTCATATGTATAAAGGAAATAAAAAATAATTCTCTCTCCATCCATATCCTGTTCCACCAGCATATGTGAAAAGTGAACATTTAGATGAGCTCATGTCTAGTCAGAAAGTTTTTCCAATCATGTAACAAATGTTTATTACTTTAACTAAAACTAGATTTACACATGACTTCATGGTGAAAAAGTGAGAACAAGCTCTCAAGAAACCACTCAAGCTAATCACTAATATTAATATACCAGGGAATTGACTGTCTGGCAAAGGCACTTGGAAAAAACACTGGACAGGCGAGACAGTGTTTATAAAAATAATTCGGAACCTTAACTAAAATTTATGCACATATGTATATAAGGAACCTAGGAAAGAGAAATTGATGGCTAATAAATGTGGAGAAAATCTTCCAAACTGGCACTGTAGGAGGTTTTAAACAGATATCTTACAATATGCAGGCATTAATAAAGGATTTTTAAAACATTGGTTTCAGATTAGAATGAAATCAGAACATTAGCACTAATACGTGATTATTGCCGCATTCACAATACTTTATAATAGCTATGCATTAACCTGGGATCATTTTTCTTAATCCCTATTGGTCAAGAAATATTCAACTATAATCCAGATGACCCACGACTCTGGTTTTTCAGGCCCTTAAAATGTAGTTTCAAAAAGAACCTCCATGCCCAAAAACGTAAGTGGTGATGGAGATGCAGACCCCTGGGTATGGAAGGTGGTGATCTAAGCTCCAGACAGCTCACCGCCTGTGTAATCCAGTTAATCCCCAATGCATCGCTGCCCTGTGGCTGAGTGCTCTTTGTGTACACGTGTGTGGTCTTCAAACAGACTAAACTCCTAGTAGTAGCACCTTCTTTCCTGCCTACATAGTGCCAAAGAGGTTACTCAGAAATATTTGTTTAATAAATAATAGTAAAAGTGACAGCCCTGAGAATTCAGAGAACCCACACTGCAAAGTGAGCCTGATTAAAGGGATATGCAAGAAGATTCTAAGTGTGTGGGTTTTTTTTTTTTTTTAACTTTTCTAATTTAGAAGACTTTAAACGTGCAAAAAAGATGACAGAATAGTCAAGAGAACCCCACTGGCCCACCCACTCATACCAACCCTGTTTCATCTATCATCCTACCCTCTCCTCTGCTGTATTAATTTGAACCAAACCTCAGATGTCATATCATTTAATCCCTAGATATCCCAACAAGTACCTCCAAAATATACTCTTTTTAAAAATATACACTCATGGGACCAGCAGATGGCATGGTGGTTAAAGCACTGGATTCCACATGGCCAAATGTGGTTCGAGTCCCAGACCCAGTGGTTTGCTTTCTCACTCCCCCCACCACCATCTCTGTCTCTCTCTGGCACATGCCCTGCAGCAAATTTTAAAATAAAAAAAAATTGGATAATATTTTAAAAATGTACTCACAATAAAAACTACCATATTTTTAAAATAGATTTTTGCCACAGGGTATATGTGCTCACCAGAGAGAGAGAAAGAGAGGGAAAGTGAGAACACCCCCCACAGATGGGATAGCCATGCCACAATCCCTTCTCTTCTAGTTTCCCCTTGGGATTTTGAGCATGCACACACATGTGCCCAGCATGATTTTGAAGCCTACAGGACTGGGATTCAAACTATACTCAACCATGTGAGAATCTAGTACCTCAATCACTATACCACCAGCTGACCTCCATAAAAACTATTTTCAAGGAATTAGTGGACGGCATAATGGATATGTTGCTGGACTCCCTCATAGTTGACTGTGGTTCGAGATCCAGACCCAGTGGCTTAAACTCATGCCAGGTGCATGTGTGTACATGCACAAAATCCCAAGAGGACAATGGCAGAGAAGGGATTGCAGTGTGGCCACCACCCCACCCCCCCGAAGGTGATTTCTCTCTTTCTGTCTGTCTCTCTCTCTCTCTCTATCTCTGGTGAGCACATGCTCCTGATAGCAAAAATCTCTCAATAAATAAAAAAAATTATTTTAAAATTATTAAATGTCCAGTTAGTGACTGAATGTTCAACTTAAGAGACAATTTATTTTTGTCCCATAAATCCTGGGGTTTTTTTTTTTCAATTTGTTTTAGGTTTCAAATAAAAATCATATATGGCAATTAGTAGATATGATTCTTAAACATCTTTTAATTCATAGGGTTTCTCCTTTTATTTGCCTTAAAATTTATGTGTTAAAGAAACCAGATCACTTGCCCTGTAGAGTAGCCCATGCACTGGACTTTTGATTATGCCCCTGTGGTGTGGTTTAACAGTGCCTCAGTCCTAGGTCATTTATAAACTAGTCATTGTAAAAAGACCAGACCAGATATAGGGTTGATTCTTGCTAGCGTGATCACATTATCAAGATTTCCATCAGGAGGCATGTACTATTGTCCTGGGTCATTTATAAACTAGTCACTGTATAGAGGCATGACCAGATACAGGGTTGACTAGTTGACTTGACCACATTATCAGCATTTCCAACAGGAGGCAGGTACTAGTTGGTTGTAGGTCATATCTGTCAGGTCAGCAGCTCTTGGTGATGAATATGCAGATCTATTCATTCATTAGCAGCTGCAAAATGGTGGTACTTTAAATCCTATTCCTTCTCACTTATTAGTGAGATAATTCCTACATGCTAAACTTCATTCAACTACTGTTGATTAACCCAAAGTTTATATATGAAAAGACAGGATAAAGGTAAGATTCTAAACCTACCCATTTTCAAAATAATGAGTTCACTAGCATTTTCACATAATGATCTAGTTCACTAGCATCTTTTACCTATTCATTTTGCTAATCCACTGTCACTTTCTAATGTCATTACAAACTTATCAATTCAAACTTATTTAATGTATTTTAATCCATTGCAATTATCTTCCTTATTGATGCTTATTGTCCCATTATTGGCTAACTACTGGGAGACCCTTCAATTTGCTCTGAGTTCTTTTGCCATATTTCCAGTAGTGTTTGATAGCTTCCTTATTCTCTGTGTAACTATTTATTATATTTCCTATTTTGGACTTGGAATCAGCCACTTGTTCAATCTCATTGCTAGTGGTGCTTTTTTGCTAATAAATTGTTTGCTATTTCTAGTTCTTTTTAATAAACAGAGATAGAGATATGCTTATTTTCTTATTTAAAATAATACACACCATGAGTTCATTTTGATATTCCTAATTCAGTAATACAGATTTAACTTATGAATCCTAATTTTTAAAAACTCTAAGAATGACAGACATACAACCATACACACACACACACAACGTCTCAGGAGATTCCAATATAATCATTCCAATGTAATTATTGTAAAGAGGTAGTTCATGGTTCTTTTTGTTCTTAAAGTATATCCTATGATAGGGACACAAACTGCAAAGTTTTATAATCACTTGGAATAGCTCCCCCCTGTGGGTTCTGCCGCCACTTAGATATTCAATCACATATTTTAAAAAAAAGTCAAAGCTGAACAGTGGAGGCAAGAGGCAGGCTAAGAGACTAAATGATGTTGGGCAAGGAGTGGCACAAGACTCTACTACAACTGCAGTCAAGGATCTCAGTCCAAGGAGGGGATGTCATGGAGGGTCAAGAGTTTTGCTGTTTGGCTAAGTAAAGGAAGACACAGGGAGACACACCAGAGGGGAGCATTGGGACAATCAATTAGTTTGCCCAGCATTTACTGAATTAGAAACAAGACAGATGGAAGACACAGACATCTGACAGAAGACTACTCCATTCACCCACATCATTTATTTCCTGTTTAAGTGGTACCAGATAATATACTAGGCACCAAAGATCCCACAAGGAAATCTAGGAAGTTCTTAAAATACTTGACTCAGGCAAATGCTCTGTAGTAGCTTAAGTTCTGTACTAGAAGTAGACACAGGATACTTTAAAGGTATTTGGAGAGACTCTGACTAGGGTGAAGTTTCATTTAAAGAGAGGATTCCGGACAGGAGGTGCTACCCGGAGGAAAACTAAGAGGCACAAAAGGGGATGTGGGTAGGAAAACATCCTGGGATAGAAGCTACAGGTCCAGTGGAAAAGTTGCACAAGAAAATGGGCATGTATTACCCTTGAAATACAACTGCTTGTGGAACTCAGGATGTAGCCAAGGACAGAGAGGTGGGCAGCAGAGGTCAGACCAAAAAGGGCTTCAATGTTATATTGCGAAATTCAGAAGGCAACGTGGAACCAGCCAGAGAGTAACCCAAAAGGCAATTTAGACCCAGCAAGAGAGTGACTCCTTCTGTGAGAAGTTAAGAGTGGACTGAATTGGGGAAGACCAAACACAGCCAGCACATGGACAGCTGGTGCAGTTTTTCAGTTGAGAAAAGGATGGACCTGAACCAAGACATTTCTGAGATATACAGCAGGGCAGAGCAGTGGGTCACCAGGTTCAAACCCATGGCTGTTGCAAGAAGATAAAGGTAGATTTGTCTTCAAAATTGTCAACAGAGAGAAAGGACTCTGTCCTGGGAAAAAAGATGAGGGCAGGGACCAGCAGTTAGCATAATGGCTATGTCGCTGGACTCCCATGTAGTCGACTTCAGTTCGCATCCCAGACCCGGTAGCTTAAAACTCACACCGGGCACATGTGCGTGCGTGCCCAAGATCCCGAGAGGAGAATGGAGGAGAAGGGACTGTGGTGTGACCATCCCTTTCTGATTTCTCACTGTGCGCTCGTTTGTGGGAGCGCGCGTCCCCCTTAAAAAAAAAAAAAAAAAAAAAAAAAAAAAAGATGAGGGCATAAGTGAACAAGTTCAGAGAAGGATGAGAATGTGCAGATAGGATGGATATTTGGCTTACTTTCGGCCTATTCTCTCTTAGAGGTAGAAACCCACTCTAACTATTAATAAAACATTCATGGACCAAAAAGAGCTTTTGAGGATGTAGATATGACAGTAAATGGAGGGACAGTCAGGTGGTATAGAGGTTAAGGTGGCTAGATCCCACATGGCCTACGGTGCAGTTCCAGCCCCCTGACCTAGTGACTTGAAAGACACACCAGGCCCTTGTGCATGCGTGCCCAAATTCCTGAAAGAAAAATAGAGGAGATGGCATTGCAGTGTGGACGTCCCCTAAGGAGTGCTTTGTCTCTCTACCCCACACACACGGCTCTCTTTATCTAGAGAGCACACATGCCTATAGCAAAAAGACAGAGACAGGAACTGGAGAAAAATGGAATATACCTAGAGTGCAAAATTATAATTGAAAGGAGTGAACCTGGACAATGCAAGTACAATGCAAAGGTCATCTCCCCACTATCCATTCTCCTGACCCTGCCCTCTGTAGTCTCATGTGAGGGATCATCTTGGAGCTTGTATGCATACCTGTCCTAGCCCTCTTCACTAGGCTGGTGACCTCCTCATGGTAAGGACAGAGGGAGGAATTAGGAGGAAGAATGTGAGAAGGAGACTTGTACATGTGCATGAGGGGACAAGTCCACAACAGCATAGTTTACAATAGCAAAACACTGGAAAAATAACCAAACCATCTGTCAATAGAAGAATGAGTAAGAACGTGCTTCATTCATACAACATGATTCTCAGTTGGAATTGAATCAGTCATGCCTATATCTACCCCACTCAATAAGTAAGCTGAAGTACAATACATATAACATGACAACATATTACAAAGGGACTTCAGAAAGTTCATAGAAAAATGGAATTAAAGTACAAATTATTCTGGTACAAAAATATTTTGAAGTCCATACATAATTTCTTATGATACAGTTTTCATAGACTTTATGAAGACACTCTCACATAAAAAGTTAATACAAAAAAGTCACATCATGGGTAAATATTTACCATAAGGATGGAAACACATATTTATGTGATTAACACTGAATTTGACAGCAATAGAGAAGGAAACAGGGTAGGTATGCAAAGGGGATGGTTGGTTTTGGGCAGAACACTGGTCTTCAATTATCTATCATAGGATTTTCTTTTAAAAAAAGAATTAACATGAAAAAAATGTTATGATTTGATAAAGTTGACTTTTTTATGTTTGAAATATTTCATAAAATAAGAATACTATCGGGAACCGGCAGTTAGCATAATGGCTATGTCACTGGACTCCCATGTAGTCGACCGTGGTTTGCGTCCAGGACCTGGTGGTTTAGAACTCACGTCGGGCACGTGTGCATGCATACCCAAGATCCCGAGAGGAGAATGGAGAAGGGATTGCGGCGTGACATCCCCCCTGGGGGGTGATTTCTCGCTTTCTGTCTCTATGTCTCTGTCTGTCTGTCTGGTGAGCACACACGCCCTATAGTGAAAAAAAAACTCTCCAAAAAAATAAATAAATAAAAATAATATGAATACTATCAAGGAATTTGAGCAGCTGTTCCCAAAAAAAGATGATCAATCCTATTAAAAGATGGGAGAATGAGTTGAAAAAAAAAAAGAAAAACACTAAGGATGGCATACAAATAGCTAAAAGGCATATGAAAACATGCTCAACATCCCTCATTTAAGGGAAACGCAGATCAAAACAATGAGATACCACCTAACCCCAGTCAGAATGACTAAGATTAAAAAAAAAAAAAAAAAGGAAGGT
>NW_006159775.1:376446-423481 GCF_000334495.1 Tupaia belangeri chinensis
GTGGTGAAACGGGGAACTCTACACTGCTGGAGGGAATGTAAATTGGTCCAGCCACTGTGGAGAACAATTTGGAGATTCCTCAAAAATCTGCAATAGAACTACCATATGATCCAGAAATCTTACTCCTAGGTATCTACCCAAAGGACAAAAGAATACTTAATCAGAAAAGTGCTTGCACATCGATATTTATTGTGGCACTATTCACGATTGCTAAGTCATGGAACCAATCCAAATGTCCACAATCAGATGAAAGGATAGAAAAACTGTGGCACATATACTCTATGGAATACCATTCAGCAATAAAAAAAAACAACAAAACCTAGGCTTTTGACAGAAAGTGGAAAAATATGGAAGATTTACTGCTGAGTGAAGCAAGCCAGGCTATGAAGGAGAGACATTGTATGTCCCCACTTAATATATATCAAGTGTCCACACACTATGACTAAAACTGATTGAATAAGGGATATAGTAATACATAGTATATGGCTGTGTGTGTGTGTGCGTGCGTGTGTAAAAGAGTAGGGTCTGAGGAAGGACATTTAGAAGAAAAATAGGAAGGCAAAGCATTAATGGGTCAAAGAAATGTGGTATGATCTGTTGAAGATATTTTATTGTTTTATCAACTGGACTGGCGAGAAATGTTCACTTGTTGAAATATTCACTTTGTAAGCTAAATAATGTGACTGTATAAAAAAATGAAATAAACTTTCTTTAAATAAAATAAAATAAAAAAATAAAAGTTCAAAGAAAATACTATCAACTGATATTCTGGCCTAATTTATATCATAATCTAAAATGACTTCCTCTTTGTAATAAGTACAAGTTTGTGTGTAGCTAATCCCAAAGCCATGCAAAGGCAGGAGGTATAGATGCTTTTTCTTCCCTTTACCTGGAATATCTGCTTCAGAGAGAAAAGGGCCCTTCTTAAATCTCGTCCAGTAGAGTTGTACAGTTTCTCTGAAATTAAAAAAAATACAACATTTCAAATTAATTAAACTGACTCAACGGAGGGTAAAATCAGAGAAAACATGAAATATAAGAGAACTTTCAGTAGAAGGGTAACTAAAACATATCCATTCCATTTAGAATACAGACCTCACCCCCAGCACAGAATGAATATCTATGTCTAGAACAATTCCTAGATTTGAATCCTCAGTCTCCACCCTCTCTCTTTCCAGATCTCTATTTCTACCTCTTCACAGATATTTCTACCTTATGGCCCACTTACCCAAGAAAAAACAACACAGCCCTTGGAACCCCTCCTTCTACTTCACTCTTCCTTGGCTGTACAGCCTTTGCCTGTCAGACTCAGCCTTGTTAAAAGATGAGCCTGACATGAGAGCAGCAGTTGGTGTAATGACTATGCCGTTGGACTCCCATTTAGTTGACCACGGTTTAAGTCCCAGACCCGGTGGCTTAAACTCACACTAGACACGTGTGTGCATGCCTGAGATCCCTAGAGGGGAATGGAGGAGAAGGGGTTGCAGCGTAGCCCTACCCCCTGAGAGTTAATTCTCGCTTTCTATCTCTTTGTCTCTCTCCTTCTGGCAAGTGCACACGCTCTATAGCAAAAACCTCTCAAAAAAAAAAAAAAAAACAAACAAAAAAAAACGATGAGTCTGACACAGAACTCGTCTCCCAGAGGCCACCATGCAACAGGAGAGAGAGACAAGAATGCCCATTAGCTGGCACATGGGATAGCAGTACAAGGTGCTCAAGATGTGAGAGGAAGGGAGAGTCCAGTGCCTATGCTGTGGACAGGATACCCAGGAGAAGGATTCTACTCATCTTCCCAGAACCCAAGTCTAGACCTGAGCCAGGAAGTTCAGATACACAGGGCTGTGTTTCTGACACCATAGGCCAGACCTCACTGATAAAAATCTAACACGCATTTACTGAGCACCTGTAGGTGCTTGTGATACAGTAGTGAAGAGCGGAATTAGAAAGACAAACTAAGTCTGGTGTCCCGAGGTGGAGTCTTCAGGTATGATATTCTCATTCAGGCAGGACCCCCATGATTGAGTTCTGGGAGGTTTACAAGCAGAGGGGAGAAGGCCACATAAATACTGACCTTGTTCTGTTCTGCTAAAACTTCTGCCTTTGGGACCAGCAGTTGGCATAACGGCTATGTCGCTGGACTCCCATGTAGTCAACTGCAGTTTGAGTCCCTGACTCAGTGGCTTCAACTCATGCCGGGCGTGTATGTATGTGTGCCCAAGATCCCGAGAGGAAAATGGAGAAAAAGGGATTGTAGCGTGGCCATTCCCTCTGAGGGGTTATTTCTCGCTTTCTGTCTGTCTGTCTTTCTAGTGAGTACACATGCCCTATAGCTGAGAAAAAAAAATCTAAAAAAAAAAAAAAAAAAAAAAATTCTGCCTTCCACCATTTTGTAATGTCTTTAGACTTTCCAGTCACCTAAACTGTGAGTCATCAAGCCTCTCTCTTTATGAATACACTCAGTCTAAGGGACTCCTGTTAGCAATGCAATAATAGACTAAGACATGAAGCTTGCAGGTCCTCTCACCTTCCAACTTCGCCCAACACACTGTGTGGACTGTCCTAAGCTCCTCAGTCCCTAGAGAGGGGATTCCAAGCATGCCCACTTCCCGGAAATCAGACAGTGCAAAAGAAAGTAGAGTGCACGTGCAGAGTAGGAAGAGTTGCCAGGAGGCTACCCTAAACTAGCAAGAAGGCAGCTGCAGAAGCTTCTCCTGTATGTGAACTCAAACATCTTCCATAAGGTCACAAAGGTTCCCTTTCTCCTTGTTCCCCTCTGTTATGAACGTACTCCAACAGGTGTGGTACAGCCCCTGCCAGGGGAGAGTGCAGGGAGGAAGATGGTGCCTTCCACCCCAGACCCCATTAGAGAGCTCTAAGTCAGAGATTAGGGACAAAAGGAACCTGAGCAACTATGAAGTGACCTATGGATTCTTTCCTGGTGAATTTTTTTTTAAAAAACCAAACAGCAAAACTCAAAGCAGAAATATGGGGCTAAGATCAGGCTGACATGCTCAAGGGTTGCCATTCTCCTCTAGCTTTGAGACTGCCAGGTAGAAGGTATGCAAAGATATCCCCCTCCCCACCCACCTAGCACAGCCTCAAGGGGTAGCAACAACTTAAGAGAGCTCAAGCTGCAGAAGGTGCCCTGGGAGAAACAATACCTATTTCAGCAGCTGGAGAGAAGCTGGAGGCTGGGTGTGATTACACAACCCTTGTTTTTAGGACAAGCCTAGCTCTTGCTTGACCAACAAATGAAGGAAGGAATGTACATATTTATTCTCCCACTCCCTTCCAAATTAAATCTGCCAGGGGGTGCAATCATTTGTGTAGCATTGGCCTTTGAGTAAAGGGCAATTATGATCCTACATTTGGTGGGGACAAGGAGGTATAATCAGAACATTGTTTGGTAAAGGCTTTGTAACTGCCTTTCCAATCCTCTCTCCATGTGTCTTGCCTTTTAAGATGAACTATGTTCCTTTAATAGGCACAATTAATGTTTTACTCTCTAAACCAGCTTATAACAACCAGGAGCAGAGGGCAAACACTGAAGGCCCAGGGGGACTGTTCTTGCTTTATTGGAAAAATGCTCTTGGGGCTGAAAAATTTCAGTGCCCAAAAGCACACCCAAAGGGGTCTGGTGCTTCAAGCTCAGCAAAGAGCAGAAAGAATACAATTTCAATGTGTGGGGAATCAAAGACCAGAAGGTTCATTAGAAGTGAGAAAATCAAAACCAATTTACTTCAGTGAAAGAATGTGGGAGTAGAGGAACCCAAATCACCTTTGTGAAGAAGGAAAGTGGGAGAGAGAAAGATACCTCTAGAATATCATGCTTTCGGGCCCATAAAAATCACTGACTTGCAGACTACTAATTGCAGTACACCCGTCTCTCACCAAGCGTCAAACACATTAACCAAATGCTCAGTGGGAACACTTGGCCCCCAGCCTCTCTTCTGCTGGGGAAGACAGTAACTTTTCCTTTCCCCTTGGGCAGCTATAAAATACTTGAAGAGATTTACTCATTGGCAAAATGCCCATGCCTACATGTAAAACTCTGTACCAGCTACAGAGACCAGAAGTTTCACGATTTCTCAGGTGCAGCCATGCAAATGAGCTCATCTCACCTGCTGGGCATTTAGCTACGTGACATTTGCTCTTCAGACTCAGCAGTCAGAGAAAGCCAGGGAAGAACAGCTCCATGAAATGTGACCAAACTCAGCATGGCCCTGGGAGAGGCTTCCCCACTTCCTCCTCCTCACCCTGCCTTCCCCCGTATGCTAGGTCAGCTCCTCCCAGAGACACGCTCCCCTTCTTCCCAAACCCTTCTCTGTGGGTTCCTAGTATTCACCCACATAGAAACACTTGTAATGCAGGTGGAAATGAGTTTTGATGGTGTTGCATAAAATTTTAATTGCCTTTTTTTTGTCAACCCTACAAACCAGTCAATGTCATTAGTTTTTCCATACAGTATCTGTTTAAATATTCCCAACCTGTAATGATCATTTTGCAGTTCTACCCGCTCACTAAACTACAATCTTTTGACATTAGGGCCTGTGAATATCTTGCCTCTCTGTCTTCACCACCTAACACCTCGATAAATGATTAAATTACCAATTTGACTATGAACGTCATTAGAGACAGAGAAATATTACATATCTTCTAGATTCCCACTGCCCTCAAAAGTCTGGCCTGGCTGCACCTTTATAGGTTAGCCACTTTTTTTTTTTCCCCTGAGAGATTTTTGCTATAGGGCACATGCACTTGCTAGAAAGAGAGATGAAAAGCAAGAGATCATCCCCCAGAGAGGATGGATGCACCGCAATCCCTTCTCCTGCATTCTCCTCTTGGGATCTTGGGCATGCACATACACAAGCCCAGCATGAGTTTTAACCCGCTGGGTCTAGGATTCAAACCGCAGTCAACTACATGGGAGTTCGGCGACATAACTGCTACACTATCTGCTGGTCCCAAGGTTAGCCAATCTTAAGAACAGTCTAGAACCCTGCTTTCTGTGAATTGACCCAGCTCCCCGAAGACACAGCTCCAGTCTGCCATGTCCCTTTGGCCACACTACCAAAGAAGACAACAGCAACAACCAAAATAACGGTATTTATAACTGCCAACACTACTAAGCACCTAAGGTTTCTGAGAGGTGAATGGATAAACCAACTACAGTCTAGTCATATGGTATTTATTATTCAGTGATTTTAAAAAAATGAGAAACATGAAAAGACACGGAAGAACCTTAAATTCTCACTGCTCAGTGAAAGAAGTCAGCCTAAAAAAGGTGCCATCCGACATATACATAGCCAACTCTACAGTATGCTGTAAATGGAGACAGTAAACAGATCAGTGGCTGCCTGTGGGTCGGGGGAGGGAGGGAAGGATAAATAGGTTAGAGCACAGGAGGCTGTTGGGGCAGTGGAACTCTCATTCTGTATAATGCTATAATGTTGGCTAAAAGTCAAGATACATTAGTTACAACCCACAGAATTTATAACATAAAGAGTGAGCCCTACCGTAAACTACAGATTGTAGGGGGAGGGTGAGAGGAAAAGAATCAAGGGGAAAAAGAAAGAAGCAAAACATTTAAGGAACACAAAAGTGGAAAATTATCTGTTGGTGATAACATAGATGAGAATATCTTTAACCAGAATAACATGCAGTGTATTCATGCTGGGAAAATTCATTTTGTAAGTTATAATGATATACAGTAATTGAATTTATAAAAAATTTTAAAAATCATAATGTATCAATATTAGCTCATTAGTTGTCACAAATGTGCTTCATTTATGCAAGATATTAGTAAAGAGGGAAACTGAGGAAGAATGAGGGAGGATATGGGAACTCTGTACTTTTTGCTCAGTTTTTTCTGCAGAACAAAAACTGCTCCCCTAAAAAGTAAAAATTTACATCTAAAGGTAGGTCCACAGGAAGGGGGAAGCCAGAAGCCTGGGGCTTAACAGGGGTGTAGCTCTTTACAACTCTCTCTATACACACGCAGTCCAAAGCCCGGGACTGGGCATTTTCTGCCGTGAATCCTTATCTTTCCATGCTCACTTCCGTGATCTCCAGACACTAGATCCAACTCACATCCATGTTGGCTTCCCTGCAGCCCACGGCAGGGTCTGGCCTAGGGTAAATGCCTGGTATACATGACTGATGGTAGATGTTTTCTGGTTAAGGCCAGGAATCCATCAACCCACGATCTCTGAGGAAGGGGTCATGGATGGGTTTCAGGATTGTCCAAGGCTGCTCTGAGTTCCTACAGGAAGCGTACCAACAACTTCTAGGACACTGGCCATTCCAGGATGCTTCTTTGTAGCCCTTAGCAGGCAAATCAGACTCCTTCCTTCACTCACTGATCACTTTCCTGATAGGGCTATGCCAGACATAGGGATACAACCCCAGTTTTATAACGCTTGTAGTGGACAAGATGACTTGCATGTCATGGGGCTCAGGGAGATACTGAATTTAGCCCCCCACCCATAGAGGCTGCAAAAGACATTGAATTACACAGTTACGTGCACAGTTGTTTGTCATTACCAGCCTACCAAGTCCTACCCAGCTCCATACATTTTTAGGCTGGTTACCTTAGGAACCACTTCCTCATCTTCCTCATCTTCACTGAGGAGAGCAGCTCAGGTTGCTATGAACCTCCACCGTGGGGGTCAGACAGCGGTGACGTTCTAACTGTGACATTGTGCAAGGCAATGCCACATGGAAAGGTTCCCAGTTCAGAGAAGCCCTCCCTGCGCATGCCAGGCATACGTTTGCCCATGATCCAGGGCCAGCTGAAAGGGGCATGAACCACGGCATTGAGACCCTGTTGGGAGGATACTGCATCTCCTTCCCTCTGGGTATCACTCTCACTGATGTTACAAATAAATAAATACATTAGGTCATCAGCAAAGTCATGATGTGTTTTTCTATGCAAAAATTCATCATGATTTTCCCAACAAACCAATGTGTGTGTGTGTGTGTGTGTGTGTGTGTATCAATTCTCAATTAGTTCATTGTAACTCTTTTTCAGGGGGCTCTCTGAATTAGAGGGAGTAGGTTAGCTTTGGGACCCCAGTGAAGTCCATTTCCATCTGCTCTCATCTTTGTGTTTCCAAAACTGTCCCTTTTTCAAAGACAAAAGGTTCAGTGTCAGCCAAGCAGGCCACTTAATAAGTTGAAATTCTGTTCAAATATGTCTTTCTCCCCCATACCCTTGGCCTGGATCAAAGAATGGTAGAGAAAGAAAGGTCCTCAGAGACCATTCAGTCCTTTCACTGCCCTCTGCAAACACTCACTTGCCCATCCCCAGAACCTGTGCCCATGTGCCAAGAGGGGTCAGCACCTTGATACCATCCCTCTAAAAGGCTGCTGACGCAGGGTAATTGGATCTGAAACGGCAATCAGTGGTATGAAAACAGGTGACAAAGGACACTAACTTCTATATGTCCCTCCTCTGGCTCTACAGGTGTCTCTCTCTCTATCCTGAAATAAATGTGCCCACCCCACCTTCTCCCTCTTTTTCTGTCTATATTTCCTTCTTCCTTTGTTCTTTTCTCCACTAATTAGGAATTTGGAAAATCTTAAGATATTTACCTTATTCATAGGCTTTCATAACTCCATTTTTTAATTTTACAATTAAGTTGGAATGTTTGATTGTGTGCATTTTCTCAGGGTTACATGTATTTCTCCTTCTAGTTCCTCTTTTAAAAACAACAAAGACACATGCTGCCAAATCCATTTTGGTGAGCAAGGGGTGCCTTCCCCTAAGATAGCCAGGCACAATGGCAGTCACTGTTCTGCCCCTTAGGCCTTCACAGCCCCCTACTGGCAGGACACACAGAAAGGGAGGTTTCTGAAACAAATGAGCCCATTCTCTTTGTCTCTGTCTGTCTCTCTTCCTAAAAGCATCCAGAGTCCCTGGTCACATCCACAGAATATCATCCTTCTCAGCTGGGTGTGAGGCCCAACTCTGCTTTATTCTCCAAATAGAAAAAATTGGGGCACAAAAGCCACCTAGCACAAAGGCCTGAAACAAGCCACTGCCCCCTAGCCCAAGGACACACATCAGAAACCACTTCACTGTCTTAGAGGCCCCTGTTGCTGCCAGGACCCACCTAGTCTTGGCTTCTGCTAAGCATCCCACTCCCCAGCCTCAGCTCCTGGTCCTCTTTTCTCCCTATCTTCGGGGCAGTTTCTCCTCATCTGCACTCTTGGCTGGCAAAGGCCTCACCCTATACATGGTACCTGGGCCTCATTTGTACTTTGGCTTCCTACACCACTTGATTATGGCCTTGGGTAATACCACTATCCAGACTCTTAAATCCATATTGCATGTCAGAAGAGAATCCTCTCTACACTCAGTTTTCTTAGCAATGAAACGTCTTACAATACACACTGTCCCATAGTATGGCAAGTGAGTCCGGTGCACAGGGAGCCAGATCCCACGCAGCTAACCACAGTTCAAGTCCTGGCCCAGTTACTTGAAAAACACGCTGAGTTAGGCCAGTAGATGGCATGGAAGTTAAGGCACTGGATCTCAAGTGGCTGACTATACAGTTAGAGTTCCAGACCTGGGGGCTTGAAAATAATGCTAGGTGTGTGTGCATGAATGCCCAAAATCTCAAGGAGACAGGAGGAGAAGGGACTGCAGTGTGGCCATCTCCTGTGGAGGGTGATTTCTCACTTTCTTTCTCTTCCTCTCTCCTGTGATTTCTCACTTTCTCTCTCACATGCATGCACCCTATAACAAAAACAAAAGAAACCCAAAACACACTGAGCATATGTGCCTCAAATCCTGATGGGATGGAGAAATGGAAGAGAAAGGATGACAGCATGACCACAGCCCATCAGAGTGCTTTCTCCCTTTTCTCCTCTCTGGCAAGTGCACATACTCTGGCCAAAAGAAAACCAAACACGTTCCAGGACAGATGGTAACTCAGCAGTAACACCACTGAACCCTCGTGGGCAGACCCCAGGTTCACATCCTAGAGATTCCCCATGCATGGAAGGCCTGTACTTACTGGCGATTCAGAGCTAGTTGAGGCTACAGGAAGACTGTGGCATGAATATCCTATTGTGGTAGCTGTCTTTCTCTTTCATTAAGTAAATTAAACAAGCAAAAATACACATTCTGACATTCTGAAGTGACATGATAATTGATGAATGCTATAATGCATGTGGCACAGGTGCTCAGTAAAGACTACTTTTCCTTCTCTCTCCAACCCCTAAGCTTCAGTGACATTTCTAAAAGTATGGACAACCCAGTGCAATAGTGAGTACTAGGACTTCCTTGGGCACTGCCCCCCAGGGCTAGCCAGAAACCTCCGTCATCTGTCAGGTCTCCTAACCACGTAAGAGGTTGCCTGAACTTCAGTGCCCCGCCTGCGCCCTGGGGAAGTCTCTACAAGGCACCATCACTCCCTCAAAGAGAGGACCTCTAACTTCCTGGGGTCAATGGCTCTTGACCGGAAAATGTTCACCCTCCTTGTCCTAAACACTCAGAAAAAGAAGTGAATGTCAAATCCTTGCAGAGAAGATAAGGATCATCAACTGGGGTCAAAAGGGAACAATGTGGCATCAATCATGTCACCCAGCAGATGGAAAAACCCAGTACTTCTTCTGCACCACCCCATAGGGCCAGAGCTCTTCCTTGAAGCATCCTTGAAAAAGAAGAGCCATTAATCTATGACAAGTATCCTGTAATGCAAACAAAATTAAATCAGGGAAAAGATTTTGGGTTTTTAAAACAACTGTTCTAATGGGAGTTTACTCTCTAACTAGTGGGTGAGGAAGAACCACAGTAAAAGAATATACCATTGCACATAGAATTACCAGAAACTGCAAGACTGGAAGGTATAATAGCGGGGAGGGCAACTGTATGGAAGTTAAGGCACTGGATCTCAAGTGGCTGACTATACAGTTAGAGTTCCAGACCTGGGGGCTTGAAAATAATGCTAGGTGTGTGTGCATGAATGCCCAAAATCTCAAGGAGACAGGAGGAGAAGGGACTGCAGTGTGGCCATCTCCTGTGGAGGGTGATTTCTCACTTTCTTTCTCTTCCTCTCTCCTGTGATTTCTCACTTTCTCTCTCACATGCATGCACCCTATAACAAAAACAAAAGAAACCCAAAACACACTGAGCATATGTGCCTCAAATCCTGATGGGATGGAGAAATGGAAGAGAAAGGATGACAGCATGACCACAGCCCATCAGAGTGCTTTCTCCCTTTTCTCCTCTCTGGCAAGTGCACATACTCTGGCCAAAAGAAAACCAAACACGTTCCAGGACAGATGGTAACTCAGCAGTAACACCACTGAACCCTCGTGGGCAGACCCCAGGTTCACATCCTAGAGATTCCCCATGCATGGAAGGCCTGTACTTACTGGCGATTCAGAGCTAGTTGAGGCTACAGGAAGACTGTGGCATGAATATCCTATTGTGGTAGCTGTCTTTCTCTTTCATTAAGTAAATTAAACAAACAAAAATACACATTCTGACATTCTGAAGTGACATGATAATTGATGAATGCTATAATGCATGTGGCACAGGTGCTCAGTAAAGACTACTTTTCCTTCTCTCTCCAACCCCTAAGCTTCAGTGACATTTCTAAAAGTATGGACAACCCAGTGCAATAGTGAGTACTAGGACTTCCTTGGGCACTGCCCCCCAGGGCTAGCCAGAAACCTCCGTCATCTGTCAGGTCTCCTAACCACGTAAGAGGTTGCCTGAACTTCAGTGCCCCGCCTGCGCCCTGGGGAAGTCTCTACAAGGCACCATCACTCCCTCAAAGAGAGGACCTCTAACTTCCTGGGGTCAATGGCTCTTGACCGGAAAATGTTCACCCTCCTTGTCCTAAACACTCAGAAAAAGAAGTGAATGTCAAATCCTTGCAGAGAAGATAAGGATCATCAACTGGGGTCAAAAGGGAACAATGTGGCATCAATCATGTCACCCAGCAGATGGAAAAACCCAGTACTTCTTCTGCACCACCCCATAGGGCCAGAGCTCTTCCTTGAAGCATCCTTGAAAAAGAAGAGCCATTAATCTATGACAAGTATCCTGTAATGCAAACAAAATT
Source organism: Tupaia belangeri chinensis (assembly GCF_000334495.1). NCBI lineage: Eukaryota > Metazoa > Chordata > Mammalia > Scandentia > Tupaiidae > Tupaia > Tupaia belangeri. The sequence goes on from NW_006159775.1 coordinate 387,525, forward strand.
AAATCAGGGAAAAGATTTTGGGTTTTTAAAACAACTGTTCTAATGGGAGTTTACTCTCTAACTAGTGGGTGAGGAAGAACCACAGTAAAAGAATATACCATTGCACATAGAATTACCAGGAAATGCAAGACTGGAAGGTATAATAGCGGGGAGGGCAACTGTAGATACAAATAGGTCACAGTTTTTGTGAAACAGATTTTAGCTCCTCTTACCACACAAATGAAATAACAATCTGAGATGGTACATATGCTAATCTTTATGTAGCTATATTTATCTCTGTATCTCATCTTGTAAACCTCAAATACACACAATAAAAATTTTAAAGTATATATGTGTGTGTGTGCATGCGCACATATATATATGCATATATATATATAAAATTGCATTTTTGCAATTAAGTGCAGCACACCTTTTTGTTATTGTTTAGAGAGATTTTTTTTTTTTTTTTGCTATAGGACATATGCACTCATTAAAAATTTTGTCCCAAGCATTTTAAATAAAGGAAATTCAACCTGCATTTCTGAACCTTATATTTAGTCAGTGTTTCTTGCTGAAACGAACCATTTCCCAGACAGTAATCTCCACCAAATAATAGAGTTACAGAGGAACAACATATAGAGAAGCGGGTGTGTGATTCCAAGCTACTGATAGGCAGTTACTTGATAGGGAAGTGGCACTGCACCCCATTTTCAAAGGACAACAGAGACTCCTAGGTCACCCACAAAGTATATTTCAGTTTCAAGCAATTCAAGTGGCCTTCAGACAGATGGAGCAGAGGTGTGGCTGCTCTGAGCACAGAGTCTGGTGGAAAGACCAGCAGCAGTGGCTCAGAAGCCTGGAGGTTTCACCATGGCCCAGACACTGCATACTTTCAGGCAAGACCCTTACTGTCTCCAGATTTCACTTTTTTTTATCTGCAAAATAAAAGGTGAACACAGTATACTGGTAGAATGGCTAATGATAAAAAGACGGGCCATGGGGCCAGACAGTAGCACAGTGGTAAAATGTGGCACTCTGCAAAGCCAACCTACATAGGCAAGTTCCAGGTTCAGATCCAGAGGCCTCCCTGGGTATGCCAGGGACACGTGTGCCTGGGATCTACGACAGGCTGAGGCTGGGGGAAAGTCATGACATAAGATTCTCTTATCTCACTTATAGAGAAAATAAATATGGCCATGGGGCCAAACAGTAGCACAGTGGTAAAATGTGGCACTCTGCAAAGCCAACCTACATAGGCAAGTTCCAGGTTCAGATCCAGAGGCCTCCCTGGGTATGCCAGGGACACGTGTGCCTGGGATCTACGACAGGCTGAGGCTGGGGGAAAGTCATGACATAAGATTCTCTTATCTCACTTATAGAGAAAATAAATAAACTTTAAAAAATAAAAAGATTGGCCATGGCAAATTAACCAGGACTTGGAGCAAATGGAGCCCAACCCCCTGTTTGTGGAATATAAGATGGTGTAGCCATCTCCGATTGTTTATTTTTTAATTATTACTATTTACATTTAATCACTGTACATCATTACAGCGTACAAGATGAATTTCCCCAGCAGCATGAATACACTGTATATTATTAGTCCAGTTCACATTATTACCATACACGTTACCACCTGCAGATAATTTTCCATTTGAGTCCCCTAAATGTTTTGCTTCTTTCATTTTCCCTCCCTCTCATCCTCCCCCACTTCTCATCCTCCTCTCATACTGCCTCTAGTATGCACAGTTGCTCTCCACATTTTTATACCTTCCAATCTTTTTTTTTTTTTTAAAGAGATTTTTGCCATAGGGTGCACGTGCTCACCAGAGAAACAGAGAGATGGAAAGTGAGAAATCACTCCTGGGGGGCGGGGGATGGCCATACTATAGTCCTTTCTCCTCCATCTTCCTCTCAGAATTTTCAGCATGCATGCACATGTGCCTGGCTTGAGGTTTTGTGTGTGTTTTTATTTTTATTTTTTTTTGTACAGGTTTTTGCTATAGGGCATGTGTGCTTGCCAGAATGACAGAGAGAGACAGAGAGACAAAAAGTGAGAAATCACCCCCTAAGAGGGATGGCCGCGCCGCAACCCCTTCTCTTCCATTCTCCTCTCAGGATCTTGGGCACATACACACACATGACCAGCATGAGTTTAAGCCACCAGGACTCGAACCACAGTCAACTACGTGGGAGTACAGTGACATATCCATTACACCAACTGCTGGTCCCCTGGCTTGAGTTTTAAGCCGCCGAGTCCAGGACTCGAACCATGGGTGACTATGTGAGAGTCCAGCGACATAACCATTACACCATCTGCTGGTCCCACCTTTCAGTCTCTCTGATTTTTTAATTTGTTATTTATTTTTTATTTATACATTTAGTCACTACACAGCACTTAGCTTATACAGTGGAACTGAAATATACACGTATCTCTTGATTGAGCAATCTCACTTCTAAAGCTTTCCATGGGAAAATGAACACTTACACATATAAAAATATTTTGCAAAAATTCGTAGACGCTTTACTCACAATGGAAGAAAACTACTGGAAACAACCCAAATGTTCATCATTTGTTAAAAGGTAAGCAAACTGAGGTACCTTTATATGGGGAGCACCGATCAGCAATACAAACTATGGATACATGCAACAGCACAGGTGAACTTCTGCAACGCTATGTTGAGTGAAAAGAGTCGGACACAAAACATTACAGATTGTATAGTTCCATTTACTGTGGAATCTACTGGGACAGAAAGAAGATCACTGCCTGGATTTGGGGTCATGGGTGAGGCGAGATTTATGGGAAAGAAACATGAAAGAACTTATGGGGACATGCGTTTTGCCTTGCCTATGGTGGTGTGTGCAGCTTTCAAAGCCATCAGACTGCACTTTGTTGCATATAAATTATTTCTCAATAAAGTTGATTAAGAAAAGGAGGGCTTGGGACCAGCAATTAGCATAATGGCTGTGTCACTGGACTCCCATGTGCCAACTGTGGTTCGAGTCCTAGACCCAGTGGCTTAAACTCATGCCGGGCGCATGTGGGTGCATGCCCAAGATCCCAAGAGGAGAATGGAAGAGAAGGGATTAAGGTGTGGCCATCCCCCCTGGGGGGTGATTTCTCACTTTCTGTCTCTCTCTCTCTCTGTCTGGAGAGCGCACGCACCCTATAGCAAAAACCTCTCCAAAAAAAGAAAAAGAAAATGCGGGCTAATCCTAAAGGGTAAATAATTTAGTTTTAGTTCTAACTCTGGATAGATTCATTTCACTTGTTTCCTTTCTACATAAAACCATACAAAATAAAGTGCTGTGAAAACATAAAAAAGGTCACTGCAACACATCCTGTGGGTACAAAGCAATGCAAAAATTGTGACTGATCATGAACGTGTTCAGACAAAATGCAGATACTGTGAGTTAGCGGCACAGGCTGAATCTTGAATGTGGACCCATATGCTATGGTTGGTTGAGGAGGAACGAGTCAGGGCTAAGTGACAGGTGGAAACAGATCCAGGGAAGCCAGTGCTGCAGTCAGCAGTCTTGACCATGGTCACTGGGAAGATAGGAAGTTCTGTTTTGTTCTCCACCAGGTGCTAGGTGTACAAACATGGACCAGCATGGAATGTGGGCAGGCCCTAAAGCATAGCAGTTAAGTGTGTGGCAGAGGAAGCTGGAGCCCACATGGTCAACTGAGGGTTCCAATCCTAGCCCAAGTGGCAACACATATGCATGCCCAGGATCCTACCAGGATGGAGAATTAGAGGGAAAAAAGACTGTGGTATGACCAGGCCTCATTGAAGGGTGCTTCCTCTTTCTCTTGCATGTACCCTGTGTCATTAAAAACAGCAGCAGCAACAAAACCATGGTGCTCCTGAGGCACTTAGAGTGTAACAGGAGAGACAGATCCCCAGATAGACATGTGCGGGCTAAGGTAGAAAGTGATGAAACAGGAGGGCCTGCATCATTTGGCGGGTTCAAGGAGATTTCCAGGAACACAAGACTGCTAGGCCAAACTCTGGGAAAATGTCATTTAGATGAATGGGGCTGGTATGGCTCAGTAGGTAAAGGGAACAGGAGCAAGATAGCCCAGAGTGGTTGGGGAACCTCTGTAGTCCCCTGATGGGCAGTGTCGTTCCTTCTGTGGATGAGACACAAGCTAACTCCTGGGAGAGTTACCATTCATGTTTGAGGTAGGCTGGCTGAGTGACTTTCCTAATCTCCTTTTCATCCTACGTGATGCTGTCCATTCGTATCATGCTCTGCACAAGGTCTCAGGCTCACTGAAAGCAGAGTGCCTTGCTGCTGCAAAGCCCTTTATCAGCCATTGAAAGCATGCCATGCCTGCCCTCCTTGTCTAACACCACTTGTCCACTTACTGTTCATTGTCTAACACTCACTTCCGAACCAGCTGACCCTGACTTCCCTTCCCCTCTGGGGTCTGTGCCCCAGCAGTGCTAGCTCCATATTGGGGTACAGTTGCTTCACCCAAGTCAGTCCAAAGACGAAGCCATTGGGACATCCCCACAGGGCAGCCCCTGGATTTTCAAGGAATGATGGGGAGTGAGGGCTGGGAGCAGCTGAAAGATTTCGTGCAGGCTTTCGGCCACAATCATCTCCAAGGTGGGTGCAGGCCCAGAGGTTTACTTTCTTGTGCTCCTCCTTTCTCCCTCCCTCCCCTTTCTCAGCAGCCTCACCATCAATCGACACTAGAATCTGAGCCAAGTCACAAGCATAGGCCATTGACAGAAGACAAAAAACGGGCACACTTTCCTAATACCACAATGTAGTTACCCCATGGATAACTATGCCAGGAATTATGCCAGGCGGGGAAAGTAAATCCACTTCAGATGAGTACATGATAAAAGCAAGGGGATGTGGTGGGAGGGGGGGGCAGGGTGGGGACATAAATTCATTGCAAAAGATGAAGTTCTCCATAGTCCATGACGATCCACCACCCTTGCGCCTTCCCCAGATGCCCAAGGGGGAGCCCTCACTTCTTCCCTAGCCATACAGGTTACTGGAAGAATGGTAACAATTACGAAGCTCACTCACTACCCTCTTTGTCAACCTTATGTTGATGGTGACACAGATATAGAACCCCAAGGGTGGGTGGCACAGAGACATCCCAGGCAGGAGTGGCTGGTCTGCCTTCATGTTTCCCTTCCCCCACACAGACTAGAGCCACAGGCATGGAAAACGTCCTCAGAAATCTTTGTGGTCGGACAGCAGGGCCCCAGCCTTCACCACACCCCCTGGGGGACTTTTTTTGTGTCTAGATATGGCCTCAGGAAGAGACATGAATACCCATCATTACACCACACTAAGAGGCTCCTCAAACACTGACTGTGGATAAAGGTGCCATTAGAACAAACCAAGCACCCACACTACTGCTTTGGTTTTCTCTTGGCCTGAAAATTATGAGGAGGCCTGTTTTCTTGTATTTTCATCAAGGTCTAAGATTACTAGATTTTTAGCCTCATTTCCCCAATTAATACATGTAGTCAGAGGATATTTAAGCAAAGTCAGCCATAAGCCAGAGAAGTACCTTTAGCATCTCCATGAAGCAACAAAGAATTTAACAAGTCTTCCCTTGTCAGGTCAGTATATGAAATGTGAGGAGCATAGACGGGGTACATCTTACCTTCAACTGCAAAGTGGATCATCACAAGTTCAGGCCACACATTTGCTAAGACAATATAAGGTGCTTCAAAAACATTGTGGAAAATGGAATTCAAGCAGTTTTTTTTTTTTAAAGCAAAATTTTTTTAAATCCATTCTTTTTTTTCATAACATTCATTTTCCATAAACATTTTGGGAGACTCTCTGCTTGTATGATAAACTAGACTAGCAAACAGAAAAAGGTTTCAAGAAATCAGCAACAGAAGGGAACCAATGAGAGGCACAGGTTGCCTACCTAAAAGAGTCCTCACAACCGATTAGCAACAGCTAGGCGTCTTGTGTATGATTTGGCTTAAAATAATCCAGTACAGGGACCAGCAGATGGTATAATGGTCACATTGCTATACTCCCATGTAGTCGACAGCGGTTCGCATCCCAGACCCGGTGGCTTAAAACTCACGCCAGGCACATGTGTGTGCATGCTCAAAATACCAAGAGGAGAATGGAGGAGAAGGGACTGCAGCATGGCCATCCCCCCTGGGGGTGATTTTTCCCTTTCTGTGTCTGTCGCTTTCTCCAGTGAGCACATACACCCTATAGCAAAAATCTCTCTCTAGGTATTTTTTTAAAAATGAAATAGTCCAAAATAAACAGCTGGTGCATGAGTTACCTTTAATCATCTCACCCTTGAATGCACACAGGAAACACCTGTGGAGCTTGTCAAGCACAGATTTGGATACAGTAGATCTAGTATAAGAACCTGAGATTCTGCATTCCCACCCAACTCAAAGATGGTACTCCTAGGGCTGGTGAATGACCTTAGGTACACGGGGACAAACCACTGACCTCAGGCATTTAGTATCTGCACTGCTTGAAAGGGAGGCCCACCCACAGCAGTGGCCAGTGTGAATCTGAAGGAGTCCATGCAGGGTGGCTACTACAAGCATTTCTAATCTTGTGACTACCCCGTCCCTGCTCCTGAGAGCTCATTAGCTAGCATGAGAGATGATAAAAATACTTCTCCAGTGGTGAAATGTATGGAATTCGAGATAAGCCATTGGCCAGAAAGATTGGGCAGGCACCTCTACCCTTTAACTACAATTAATCTCCAAGCTATTCTTCACCTGAAAAACAAGGGCAATATAAATCCTGCCCTATTCATGTGTAAAGACTGGTAATATATTTACTAGCATTAATTATGGCTCTTTGCACCTGAGAATAAAACAAAATGAGCCAGCAAAGAATGGACTTCTCTGACACATACATGTTCTTCACACTCAATAAAAAGATTAATCTATACTATAGCAGAAAGAAAGAAAGAAAGAAAGAAAGAAAGAAAGAAAGAAAGAAAGAAAGAAAGAAAGAAAGAAAGAAAGAAAGAGAAAGAGAAAGAGAAAGAGAAAGAGAAAGAGAAAGAGAGAAAAAGAGAGAGAAAGAGAAAGAAATTGACGGGGTAGGAAGAGTACAGAGCAGGTGTGGGCTTACTACCACTTTTCCTTTCTCCCTTCAGGTCAAAGACACTGGATGGCTATGCTGATTGGAGCATCTAGCTAAGCCCAATTACGGGCTTTGGTGACATCTGACAGTGCCCACCAGACTGTCCCTGCTTCTCCAATGGTCACACTGCCCTGCTGGCTTGTCCTGGTTTTAGGATATACTATAAAACCTGGGTAATTCTCAGATTATGCCAAAGGCAAAATATCTGCAGTGACTGGCCTTTAAGTACAACAGGTTGGGGCCAGCAGGTGGCATGGTGGTTAAGGGCACTGGAATTCCCACGTGGCCAACTGTGGTTCAAGCCCTGGACCTGGTGATTTGCTTTCTCAATCTCCCTTTCTCTCTCTCTCTCTCTTTCTCTGGCAAACTCATGTGGGGAAAATAAGTAATAATAATAATAAATGTATAATTCTTTTAAAAATAATTTTTAAAAATTAAGCACCATAGGTCAAACCATCTGGCAAAAATCCCAAATTCCTGCCCCAACTCACAAAGCACAGTCCTTTAGTCTTCTGTGGAGCCAGGATATTCACAGGCCCTAATGTCAAGAGGTTGTAGTTTAGTGAGTGGGTAGAAGGCAAAACGATCATTACAGGTGGGGAATATTTAAACAGACACTGTATAGAAAAACTAATGACAGGATGGGGACCTTGAGAGCTGATCTGAAGTGAAGCTCCATCTCTTTCCAGTGTTCTGAGCCCACACATCTGTTTCTAGGGCATGAGTGGGTCTTGGTTGACTCACAGGAAATTGAGCCCCTGGCTCTCATTCTAACAGCAGGTGAGTCATGCATTATAAACGGGGTAGGTATTCTACCATGTTGTATTTCTGAATTACTGATTTTGCAATAGAGTCCATTCCATTTGAGGCAACCATTTTTTTGGACTCCATGAGTTATGAAAGAAAAACTTGCACTGGAATTCCCACGTGGCCAACTGTGGTTCAAGCCCTGGACCTGGTGATTTGCTTTCTCAATCTCCCTTTCTCTCTCTCTCTCTTTCTCTGGCAAACTCATGTGGGGAAAATAAGTAATAATAATAATAAATGTATAATTCTTTTAAAAATAATTTTTAAAAATTAAGCACCATAGGTCAAACCATCTGGCAAAAATCCCAAATTCCTGCCCCAACTCACAAAGCACAGTCCTTTAGTCTTCTGTGGAGCCAGGATATTCACAGGCCCTAATGTCAAGAGGTTGTAGTTTAGTGAGTGGGTAGAAGGCAAAACGATCATTACAGGTGGGGAATATTTAAACAGACACTGTATAGAAAAACTAATGACAGGATGGGGACCTTGAGAGCTGATCTGAAGTGAAGCTCCATCTCTTTCCAGTGTTCTGAGCCCACACATCTGTTTCTAGGGCATGAGTGGGTCTTGGTTGACTCACAGGAAATTGAGCCCCTGGCTCTCATTCTAACAGCAGGTGAGTCATGCATTATAAACGGGGTAGGTATTCTACCATGTTGTATTTCTGAATTACTGATTTTGCAATAGAGTCCATTCCATTTGAGGCAACCATTTTTTTGGACTCCATGAGTTATGAAAGAAAAACTTGTTTTTTGTTGTTTTGTTTGTTTGTTTTGAGGGGGGAGGTTTTTGCTATTGGGCACGTGTACTCACCAGGGAAATATAAAGAGAGAAATCACCTCTCAGGGAGGGTAACCACATCGAAATCCCTTCACCTCCATTCTCCCCTCGGGATCTTGGACACACATGCACACATGCCCAGCGTGACTTTAAGCCACCAGGTATGGGACTCGAACAACAATCAACTACACGGGAGTCCAGCAAGATAGTCTTTACACCAACTGCTGGTCCCAAGAACTATTAAAAAAAAACAAACAAACAAACAAAAACAGGCTGCTCTCAGGGAGTTTGCAAGCTGGTATGAAAGCTATTACACAAAGCATAAAACAGGACAAACTGAAAGTCTGAGATGACTCTGCTTCAAGGATCACAACAGGGAGAGCCCAGGGTCTGCATTAGATACTCAGCAAAGAACATAGTGGCCAGTCTTCTTGACTCTCTCTTCTCTACCTTCAATCTCATCTGGCAAGATATCCCACATCCAGCCCCTTCTCCTATACTGCATACTCCCTTTCTGCCATACTGCATTTCTGGCCTAAGCATGTGTCTCTCACCAGGGTCTTGCAGTGGCCCTCCCTAGTCACCCTGCATCTCCTCTTGTCTCTGAATGGCTCAGGTCTTCATGCCTCAGGTCCTTGTCTAAGCATGTTCTCCTGTATAAGATTTTCCTTGCTACCCTGTTTAAAACGCTCAGAAGTGCACCCAAATACCTACTCTCCTCCCAGTAGGTATTTCTCTTTGCTTGCTTTCCTCTTAATAGCATATATCACTATCACACCACATATTTTACTGATTTTCCTTACTCACTGCATCTTCCTGCAAAGAGCAGGAATCTGTGTTTGCTTTATGCATAACTATACCCCCAGGGCCCTAAGCAATGACTGACACACAATAGGTACCAAATTAATTTTGGCAGTGTGGGTAATCAGTAAGGTCCCTCCTTCCTGCTTCCTCTCATCTATGGACAGTGTTTGAAATCTCTTTCTTCTCTCTTCCTTTCTGCACTTCCTGAGATCTGTAAGTAATTTCCAGAATATTTAAGACAGATAAAGTGTCAGATACACCCTCCTTCAGCCTAATTCCTAAAACTCCAACCCATATCCTGGCATGAAACATTAACAATCTCTCTTCACATCTTTTTCTGGAATTAAGGAAACATGAATTAATTTGTTTGCACTTTCAACTAGAACAAGAGAAGTCACAGGTTCAGAAATGCTGCCTCTGACTCAGTAGTGCAAGGACTTACTCTTACTAGGTAGGAGGGGAAAGAATGCCTTTTAAAATGTCAACTAGCAGACAAAAACACCTTTGTCTTTGGCGGTTTATATAAAATTTGTGTTTAACCTATTTCCATGCTTACTTGACTTGTGAAGTGATAATAAAAGTTGAATTTTTATTGTGTGTATTTTATGTTTATTTCAAAGTGGCATGCTATTTCAAAATATTGACATAAAAATGTCTGCTTGGTACCTGTCCATGGTACCAGTGGAACCCAAATGCCCAGTTTTCACAACTATGTAAAAAAAAAAAAAATATATATATATATATACACACACACATATTTATATATGTATATATTTATATATATTTTTTATATATATAAAAGTTCTCAATTGCAACTAACTTGGGTGGAAAGGAGGTAAAAATCAAAGAGGGAAGAAGGGAGGGTGGTGCATGCTGCTCAGCAGAAAAGGCAGAGTTTCCTGGCCCCCTCTCCACCTTCACTGTTGAAATTTTGCATTCTCATTAGGAGGACCCCATGTTAATATTGCCTTTCCTTTCATTGCCTTCTCCCAAACTCTATACTCTCAGGAGAGTAATGACTCACTTGAAGAGTTTGGTCCAAAAGAGGGCCTTTTCAAGAGTAGATTATAGCTGACTGCAGAAATTCTTGCAGCAACTTGCTAAGAAAAGAGATGAGGAGAACAAACACAGAAAGTAACAATAACTTCCCACCACTCCCCTCCTTCCTTCAGTCCTGTTGCTTTTCTTCTTCAGTGAAAGGAAAAAAGCTGAACGAAATGAAGGTTTATTTCCAACACCAGCTGGAGATTGCCTTCAAAAGTTTGAAAAAAGAATCATGCTCTTCAAATGCAAAGAGACTCCCCTTGCACACAGCCTGGTCCATAGCATAGCATAAGAAAACTGGTTGAAATCACTTGAGATTCCAGAGAAGTATAAATGTTTTCCTAATGTACTGCAGAAGAAAGGGATCAAGACAGAAAAGACAAACCACTGTACTCTCCCCATGGAGACAAAAGCAGAGTGAATAGGTACTGAACCTTGAGATAATTAGTAACACCTGTTTATGCACATGCAATGCAAATTATTTTTGAGATTTGTCTGTCCTAATGAACCAGGTTGCTACAAAAACATAAATTAAAAACCAAATGCTATTTGCTTGTTACCATGTATTCAGTCACAACTGTGAGCAAGATGATTAACATCACTCTATTGTTCTACAGAAACTGTAGTCCTCCGGAGTAATGTTTAAATAAAAAGGCCTTTCAATACTAAAATGTTTGTCAACAATGATAGTGCAATTGAAAATATAGCCAAGAACCTCTTGCTTCCCAAGACTGAAAGGATGAAAACTGAGTTAACATTTCCTCTTCTGGGTGGCCATTTCAACTCCCCTGAATTTTCCACTATGAGAGACTATGATGGGCATTGGACTATAGCCATCTCCCTGTATATGTACAAGTATTTCTGTACAAAATTTAGTCAAATTGTATTCATGCTTCTAAAGTGCCCAATGACCAGGTGTTGGAACACAGCAAATCAGAAGCATCTTATGAACCAAGCTATGGGGTATGAAAGGCACAGGGAGCCTACAGTCACACCAAGAGGAAGAAGCCATCTGGCCACCAGACCGCAGCACTGGCTGAGGCCAAGGGATTAACCATCATCCACCAGGCCATCAAAGTGTCACTACATGGAAGCAGGCTGATTTGCAGAAAGTTCATCTGCCTAAACCCGGTGTACAGAATTTACTCGTTTCTCTTTGCTAAGTTTTAGCAGCTTGGCTGGATGTGACTGATTTAATAGTTCTGCCTAGTTGTGGATGACTGATTTTTAGGAATGGTTAATTTGTTTCTGACCCAACCCCCTGTCAATGCAGCTGGGGAAGAACTGTGGAAAGAATGGGTCTGATAAAGGGGAAGCCCTTTGCTTGAGGGAGATACAGGGTGGAGTTGGGGGAATCAGCAGTAGCCCACCTGAATGGCAGACCAGAAAGAGTGATAGAACGGGAGCACCTATTTTACACATTTATGCATCTGTGATTTTAGACATTCCCTTCTGATAAAGCTTATCCAAATAAAGAACTACATCTAATATGTGTATGCAGTACAAAAATTCTTAATATGTGTCTAAAACTAATGAATGTTCATATTCAAGTACATTCCAAAAAGTATACATTCCTAAAATAATCGTTGATGACCTGACCAAATGAACATTCATTAAAATGCTTTTAATACAAATGCAAGCTCTCTAAAATGTGACAGAGGCTTTCAAAAGCTATAAAATTACAACCAACAGAAAAAGCTATAAACATCAGAGCTGACAGGTGGTTTAGTGGTTAAAGCCCTGGACTCCCACATGGCCAACCATGGGTTGAGCCCTGGACCTAGTAGTTTGGTTTCTCACTTTTCCTCTCACTCTCTCCATGTCTATTTCTGGTCAAACTTAAAAATAATAATAAATAAAATTAATTATTTATTAAGAAAGCTATAAATGTAGTAAATATTAAGGAAACAAGTCATCTAGAAAAATGATCACTGGACAAAGACAAGTGCTCCATTTATTGCAGCTCAAGTAGCACCTGGATGTTATGCTGGTGGTATGTAAAAAGTTAAATTATGAGTAGGTTCAGTGTCCTTTGACCAAAAAAAGGCATAGGAAAAGAAATATAGAGTGATTTACATCAAAACCACCTACAAATTTTGGATACTAAGGGATAATCTTGGAGGTTGTAATAATTTTTGAAAATGTTTTATGTATACAGCTCATTCTGATTTCTGTACCACGAAGCCTAGCCATTGAATCTGAGATATATTCTAGCAACTGAACACAACAAAGACATGCAGAAATGGCCACCCCAAAGTGGAGCCACAGGAAGTGAAGAGGAACAAAAGAATCTAGCCCACTTATTATTTGCGCTTACATGACTATCTGCAGCTGGTAAAAGTCCATCAACTCGGATCTTTACGTACGCAGTATAAAGTATATCTAGAATCTTTTATTTTGATATGTATACTTAGGGAAGCAGAGAACAAAATATCAACTGGAGTCTTAGCCTAGAAGAGTAGAGTAGCAAGTTATCTTCAATAGTCTGAAGGAGAAAAAGGGTATGGGAGGCAAGAGTTAAGAGCACACGGTCATCACAGTCATCAGGTGAGGTGATGAATGATGAGAAGAGAAATGTAAGTGAAAGCCACTGAACAGTTTTAGGTAGAAAAATAAGATATAATCCAATGTATATTTTAGAAAGCTTAGTCTGGCTACAGTGTGAGAACCATCTGGAAGGAATCCAAGGTACTAGGTAATTATATTTGAGTGGACAGAAGGATGGAGAACTGTTTACGAAGATGCTATGTGCCAGTTATTTAGCACAGTAATTAAGAAGCTGGATCCCAATAGCTGACCATGGTTCAACTCTCAAACCTGGAAACTTCAAAACAGACTGGGAGGACATGCATGCATGCCCCAAATCCTTACAGGAAGGAGGAATGGAAGAAAAAGGACTGCGGCAAGACCACCCCCAAATGAGGGCTGCTTTGGTCCTCTCTTACTTTCTCCTTTTCTTTCCTTCTCTCTCTAATAAGCACAAGCACTCTCTGGCAATTAAAAAAAAAATTAAAAAGGAAAGAAACAAGATGCTACATTCACCAAAAAGTTAAGTAACAAGAGCCTCTACTAAACTTTGTCAACATTACAGGGGACAGGTGGACCATGCAAAGTAACATTCAAACCTTTAAATCTTTCATTAACACGCCAGCACTTCAGGCAACCAACGGCTGCCCACCTTCCAGAACCTTGTTGCAACAATCCCTCCCTCTTGCCTATTCATTACCACCTGAATAGACCTTGCATTCTCCTGTGTCATGCTTTGTCTCCTGGGATCTTGCCTGTCCCTTCACCGAGCTTTCTGTTCTTTCCATCTGTCAAAATCCTGCCCATGCATCCAGGTTCGTGAAATGAGGGAGTTATTCCAGAGCATCTCTGCAGTCCTTTCTATGTGGGCACATCATGGATTCGTCTTCCTAAAACAACCCAGTCCAGGGTCTCTGCTGGGTTTTCTCCCTCACTTCTGTGCAGAAATTCATACCCTGCTATGGAGCTCCTTATCTTAAAGTGTGCTGCCAACTTTTCACATGTTTGTACCTTTGATTTAGCTGTAATAATCTTGGGGCTGCGAAGATTTAGGACTTGGACTTTTGTGATTCACTTATTAATACCGGACACAGTGCCTAGTACATTCCTAGCTGTGTGTGTGCGCGTGCGTGCGCGTATCACACGTGCGTGTGCATATATACAGAGACGGGTAATATACATATACACTTTAGTTATTTCCTTGTCACAGGAAATAAAGGACTTTCGATTTAATGATTTCTTTGGTCATGTTGACTCTAAAATTCAGCACAAAGTGGTTAATATTCAACACCAATCTGATGTACTTTAACATGTGTTTCATCAGGTTATTTCCATTTTATAAACTATCATAAACTCTCTTTCCTGCCTCATCAAGTCTAAATGCCTCTGTCCAGCTTTAGAGACCCACCTGCAATGGATGGAACTCCACTCATCTAAATTCACCTCCCTCCCATTCCACTGAGCACAGGAGGCAGGTCTGACCACCCTCACGTGCACCCTGTCTTCCTCCTTATCTCAGCAAACCTGACACACCTTCACAGACCTGCCATGAACTCCTTCCTTACCAAACAACTCCCTCCAAGGGATGCTTTTTCTCCTCTTTGTGATCTTCCAGCAAGGCGGTGTCACCTAATGCCCCATTTAATTATGACGCGGTTGACCATTTTGCTGTGTGAAGTTCTTATTTCCCCAACTCGTGGCAAGCACTGTTCTGCTAAAACCCTCATGCTATGCTCTTCCATATTCCAGCCATCCTGGAACATGTCTTGGTAAAGAAAGTGCTCGATGAATCCTTGGGTTTAATTGGCCTCCATCCCCACACAGTGAATTGACTATATCCAGTTTGGATCTTTACACTTAGGAACAGACGATTTTGAAAGAAAGGTCAAGAGATTGTTTGCCTTTGATGTATAATTCAATTTGCTTCCAGATTCCTAATTTTTCCCACTACTTGCTTTGAAGTGGCTAATCGACGTGAAATGACTGCCTTTGATCGTGAGGATTCAGTGACTCATACTGCTCAAGAGCTGACTTCAACATAATGGGCACCAAGGACCCTACAGCCCTTCCCTGGCTACAGAGCACTTGCATGCACAGGTTTTGGGGCTGGGTGAAGGGGACTCCCTCAGGGAGCCTGCCCTGGCTTCCTAGCTCAGTCCTGCACACTGCTGCCCTGCCTGCAGGGGCATCCAGAAGCTTGCCCTGTGCAGCAGAACCGGCTCCCACCCACAGTCCCCACTTCTGAGGCCAACAGGGTGTCAGTGGACTGGAGACAGAGACTCCCTCCTGGCCACCTGAGGGCATCACCCATCATGACCCTGAAGGCATGATCATGCCTTTAAGGTCCCTCAGCTGCCTGTAAGATGCTTCTTAGCAGCACCAGTGGAAACAGGCTATTGCTGTCAGCTGTCAGCAAAATCATGCACTGCCTTTTTTTTTTTAACTTCTTTTTTAGAATTATTAATTTTATTATTATTTTTTAAATTTGCAATAGGGCACATGCACTTGCCAGAGAGAGAGAGAGAAAGCAAGAAAGCAAGCAGCTAGGTCTGGGACTTGAACCACAGTCAGTCATGTGGGAGACTAGCATCTTAACCATCACACTACCTGCTGGCCCCATATATCATGTCTTCAGAAGGCCAGGAGCCATAGCCTGGACTCCTCAACACCCCGGAGCACATTGAGCACTAAGACTGTAAGTAACAGGGGCCCCACAGAGGAGTGAGGTTGATGGATGGAACAAACAGGTGAACAAATAAACAAGCTTCATTCACTGCTCATCCACTGGGTTAGTAAAAAGCTTGAGCAATACATTATCTTGACCAGTCTTTTAGTTATATTCCTAGCACACCTAGTAAACTGTTGTCTGTCAACCTTGTTTTTAGCTCATAGGTTTTTAAATAACACACTCTAGGCCACAGGGTTTTATTGTTTTGTTTTAAGACGTTTTTGCCTTAGGGCATGTGTGCTTGCTAGAGAGAAAAAGAAAAAGAGATTGAAAGAGAAAAAGTGAGAAATCACCCCCTGGAGGAGACGGCCATGCCACAATTCCTTCTCTGTTCTCTTTCCGGGATCCTGGGCATGCATGCACACGGGCCCAGCCAGTGTCAAGTCACTGGGTCTGGTACTCTAAGAAGGCTGTGTGGAAGTTCAACAATGTAACCGCTGCACCATCTGATGCCTCCCTCTTCCCCCTCACCCCAGCTTTCTGTATTAACGTGTATCTGTCTTCTGATTACAAAAGTAATAGATTCCCATTATGGAGAGAAAAATGCTGCAATTTACAGAAAAAAAATAATAAAACAAAACACTACAATTATAGAGGCAAGATGACAGCACAGTGGTAACACAACTGAATCCACATGGGAAGGTCCAGGGTTCAAGCTCCAGGGATTCCTTCGGCCTGCTAGGTATATGCATGCCTGTGATGTAGGCCGTCTGAGACTAGGGTGGGTCACAGCAAAGGACCCTACTGAAGGTACTTCTCTAACCCTCTCTCAATCTGTCTCTTTATCACAGGAAAAATAAATTCAAAACACTATAATTATGCATACACAAAGTAAGTCTCCTATAATTCTACTCCTATGGGCTTTGGTACATGTTCCCCCAGAGTTGTTAAGTGAATAGATTCATATATACATTTAAAGAAGCATGAATAATAGTTTCTACACCTAATTATGTTAGGGAAATATTCTCAGAAATAGCTGTATTTTTTTTTTTTTTGGAGAGATTTTCACTGTAGGGCGCATGCGCTCGCCAGACAGAGAGAGACATAGAGACAGAAAGCGAGAAATCACCCCCCAGGGGGGATGGTCACGCCGCAATCCCTTCTCCTCCATTCTCCTCTCGGGATCTTGGGCACACACGCACATGCGCCCGGCGTGAGATTTAAGCCACCGGGTCCGGGACACGAACCGCGGTCGACTACGTGGGAGTCCAGCGACATAGCCATTACGCTAACTGCTGGTTCCCAAATAGCTGTATTTTTTAAAGAGGAATTTTTGCTATAGGGCACAGCGCTCACTGGAGAGACAGAGACACAGAAAGTGAGAAATCACCCCCTAGGGGTGATGGCCATGCACAGTCCCTTCTTCTCCATCCTCCGCTCAGGATTTTGGACACACATGTGCACATGTCCAATGTCAGTTTTAAGCCATCAGGTCTGGGACTCAAAATGCTGGGAGTCCAGAGATATGCCATTATGCCATCTGCTTGTCTCTGTATTGTTTTGAATTGTGATGCCAGATCCTTTCCAATTGAGTCCTCAATTCCTTTTGTGTTTCCTTCGCCCTGTGCAATTCCAGCTGCTCAAACTGACTATTTTCAAAAGTTCTCTGTGGCAATCAGTGTAGAGCAGCAGTCGCAGCCCTTGACACCCATGGTCAGGGCCTCCGCAAGGACCACAGAGTGGCTGAAGATGTCAACCAGCTAAGCTGCCTAGGTCCCACGGGACAGCACCTCTGCATGTAGCTTAGCCCCAAGGATGCGACCAAGTTGCTAAGGGCTCCTAGGACATGTAAGCATTCTAGTTCATCAAAACAAGGGAGCACAGCCACATCTATGTTAAGCAGGGAGATGAACCACCTGATTCAGGTTGAGGTGGGGATAGCACTTGCCATGGAAAGCAGAATCACCCAACTCATGCTACAGAATCATTTCACAGATTAGGTAAAGAAATGATCCAAAGTCCTGTGTTCTCCAAGTAGATGCTAAAACTTTGGTTCTTCTGTGTTTTATTGAGCTATACTTCACATATTACAAAATTCACACTTTTAAACTATACAATTAAGTGGTTTTTCGTATAATAGATTCACCAAGTTAAGCAAACATTACCACTATCTATGAAGATTTTCATCATTCTACAAAAAAGCACCAGACCCATGGCGTCAGCAGTTAGCAAATGGCTATGTCGCTGGACTCCCACATAGTCGACCATGGTTCAAGTCTCGGACCCAGTGGCTTAAACTCATACTGGGTGCATGTGCATGCGTGCCCAAGATCCTGAGAGGAGAATGGAGGAGAAGTGATTGTGGCGTGACCATCCCCCCTAGGGGGGTGATTTCTTGCTTTCTGTCTCTCTGTCTCTCTCTGGCTTTCTGGTGAGTACACACGCCCTATAGGAAAAAACTCTTTAAAAAAATAAAAAGAAATACCAGACCCACTACAGTTAATTACTCACCCCTCTTCCAACCCCAAGGAAACACTAATCTACTTTCTGTTTTATGCATTTGTCTATTCTGGGCAATTTAAATAAATATGCAAATGGCATTATACATTCGATTTTGTATGTTTGGCTTCTTTCATCTAACCTAACATTTTCAGTGTTATAGCATACATCAATACTTCCATACTTCAACACTTTTTATGACTCACCAATATTGCCACGTACAGATATACCACAATTCATCTCTCTAGTTATCAGTTCATAGACATGTAAGCTTTTTTCACCTTTTGGCTCTTGTGACTAATGCTGGTATTAATATTCATGCACATGTTTTTGTTTGGACATACATTTTAACTTCCCTTGAGTATATACCAAGAAACAGAATTCCTGGGCCACAGGGCAACCCA
Organism: Tupaia belangeri chinensis; assembly: GCF_000334495.1. NCBI lineage: Eukaryota > Metazoa > Chordata > Mammalia > Scandentia > Tupaiidae > Tupaia > Tupaia belangeri. The sequence goes on from NW_006159775.1 coordinate 406,146, forward strand.
TGGCCTGCTGATGCCAACTGTGTGGTTTAGATCCCAGGACCTGGAAACTTGGAAAACCACTGGACATGTGTGCACAAAAGTTCAAAATCTCCAAAAGGAATGAGAGATTGAGACAAAGGGATTGCAATGTGACCACTCCCCATGGTGAGGGGAGAACTGCTTTCTCTCTATCTCTCTTTCTCTATCTCTGGTGAGTACACAGGCCCTCTAGCAAAATTAAATTAAAAAAAAAAGAAAAAGAGTTCCTGGGTCATATATTAACTATGTTCACGCAACCCTAGTTGTTAAGGAATGATTTTTTTTTCTCTACAAATCTCTGTAGTTCTCTCTTTTCTCACACACATTTTTCATTATCAGTGGCCTTAGCTCATAAGATCCTAGAGTTTTACAAAATGCAGAGACCTGAGATGCCCAGAAGACTTCAACCCCTTGAATACTCTGGTATTTTCCTACCTCCTCAGAGCATTAGGATATTTGACCTCCTCGAAAGACTTCGAAGACTGAGCTGAAAAATGGCCCATTTGAAGCAGTTTAAAAACTGGCCTCAGTTTAAGAAAAAAAAAAAAAAATTGACCAGACTTTCAAAAGTCCACGTCCATGTAGTCATGAAGGAGGAGTCAGGAATTAAATACAGGTGCTCTGAGAATGATGGAAGGTGATGCTAAAATATCTTCTTTCAGTTTCATCTCTTCCATTGAGCCAATAAGGAAAGGTTATTGGTTTCTTCATATCTTATGTGTTGATACAGTAAGGAAGTAATATGTTTTATAGAACAACAATGCATTATGAGCATGTTCAGAAGTGATATGGAGGAGTAAAAATCCCCTTAGACTAAGAACTGGGAAACCAGGGCTCTAGTCCTAGCTATGTGACTCAGTAGTGCTTTTCAAACTTTAATTAGCTCACACACCACCCAGGGGTTCGGTGGCAATTTGATTAGCAGGTGTGGGGAGGGGTCTGAGATGCTGCATTTCTAATACACTCCCAAGAGTAGCTGGTGAGACAGGTCCAAGACCCTCACTTGAAGTAGTGGAGATTAGAGTTTGGATTTGTGTCCTGCCTTGAAATGAAGGACCTCAGAATTTGATCATTTCTAAGGATTCAGCTTGTTGTGAAATTCTACCTTTCGTTGGAATAGAAGTGTCAATGACAATGACGTGTAGATAGCAGAGGAGATTAAATTCTAGCTTTTAACTCCACACAACATCCATAGCAGTATTATCCATAATGGTCAAAAAATGGAAACAACCCAAATGTCCATCAACTGAAGGGATAAATGAAATGTGACACATACATGCAATGAATTATTATTCAGTGATAGAAAAATGAAGCACTGATACCTGCCACAATGGACCTCAAACTCAAAAACAGTATGTTAAATGAAAAAGGCAGTTAAAAAGACCACACACTATTCACACGAATTGTACAGGATAAGTAAATTCAGAGAGATAGAAAGTTAGGGCTGGTGAGGGGAAGGTGGGAAATGAGGAGTGGTTTCCAATGGGTATGAGGTTTCCTCCTGGGATGATGGAATTGTTCTGGAATTAGATACTGGTGATGGCTGCACTATTTGGTAAATATACTAAAAACCAATGGATCGTGCACTTTAAAGGGAGGAACTTTATGGTACATAAATTATATCTCAATCAAGTTGTTTTACAAGGTCTAGCTTTTTCAAGTACAAAACAGGTGACCTTGAACAAATTAGCTTTTTCTCATCCATTAAAAAAAAAAGAAAATGTAAAATAATTTGCGAGGGTCTGCTGTAAGATGGCTACCATCATGTTAACACCAGCAATCCCAAACTTCCTCACATGAAGTCTTCAGGGACATCAGCCGAAAACAGTACCAGATACCACCTTCATCCTGAATGCTCATACAAGTTCCATTTTTTTAAGAGGTTTTCGCTATAGGGTGCATTGCTTGCCAGACAGACACACACGCAGAGAGAGAGAGAGAGAGAGGAGAGAGAGAGAGAAAGCGAGAAATCACCCCCCAGGTGGGATGGCCACGCAACAATCCCTTCTCCTCCATTCTCCTCTCGGGATCTTGGGCACACACGCCTGGCATGAGTTTAAGGTACCGGATCTGGGACTCGAACCACAGTTGACTACATGGGAGTCCAGTGACATAGCCATTATGCCATCTGCTGGTCCCAAAGTTGCATGTCTAGTAGAAATTATGTAGGCCAAATAACTCACTTATTTAAGATGATGACAAAATCTACACTATGGAGAAATGGAATTCACAAGTATCAATCTTTTCCTTTCTGGTTAAAGACTTTCACTATTTCAAGTAAATTACTTGAGTTTGAGGATTTTAGCCTCTCGGCCAGTATTTTCTGACTTTCTGGGAACTCTGGGTACTAAAATGCTTGGAAGCAGCAATTGGTTCATCTCCTAGATTGGATTCTTTTACAGGTATTTTGTTACTGCCCACAAAAGTTACGAAAACCATTACTCATATCATCTCATTTATGTAAAAGTCTCCAGGATGGAAAACAAAATTGTGCTCCTGAAGCTCCATCTCTACAGCAAATAACCTTTCCATGTGCTGTAAAGAAAATATCACTTGTGCTGTGGATAGACAGACAAGCAATTGTCAGAGTAGCAGAAAACCAACTACCTTTAAACAGGGTCATTTTCCCACGGGGAAGTTCCCTTTTACTGTCTTTGCCCTGGTGAGTCTAATTTCCTACACCAAAACCTCAAGAAGAACTTTCCAAAGTCAGCACTCTGGACAAAAGGAGTCTTTGCTTGGAGGAGCTCTGAATAGACCATTGTTCCCATACTCACTGCACGGGCTGCTCTTTGTTCTAAGTGAGCCGAGCGCTGAGCGGAGCACTAAGCCAAACACTCAGAAGCCCAGGGGCCACAAGGGCAGGGTGGTTGGTTGACAGCCACTTGCTATAGATGTGGGGTGACCAAGGGAAATAGATAGGGTGACTTCTACACATAGAAACCTTAAAGTCTTGGGGCAGAGGTGTAACCACAGGAAACCTCGAGAGAACACGTACTAAAGCAGGACACGAGCCAGCTCTACTAAGGCAGGAGCAAGAGCTGGGGCATGAGGCCACGGTGCTTTCACCCTTGTGTGACACCTGTAACAGCACCCACGTGGAACATGCTCACATTCATCTGCCTCATGGGCTGGGCATTGTACCAGTACCATCCTTATCTTCCCAAACCGACTATCTCAAAAAAGTACATCCTTTCTGTCCTTTAATTGGATGGTAGAAATGCGCTGTTATCTCTGGGACTCTGCCATACTTGAGCCACGTGGGAATACTCATGGATGTTCACAGCCAGGACTGAAAGCCCTCAGGTCTCTGCTAGAGAGAGGCAAAGCGAGCCACCCACACCAGATGCTAACACGTCCCTGTCTGTCTGTGGGTAAAGACTCCATGAGAACCTACCACCAGTCTAGGGGTGTAGCTGCCAACTGCTCACATTCACCCAGTGCCAACTACCGCCTGCCAGGCTTTTCACCTGGTACTTCACTTCCAGTTCTGTGACCTCAGCATCTTTATCCTTATTTCCAATGAGTACATCAATATCCAGAAGCCTTTAGTACTCTGCACGACCTTGCCAGGACTAGGCAGCAATAGGAACCAAGCCCTGCCTAGCTTTGTTTTTTGCCCCCTGCAGGCCACCTTCTCTCACTTTGCTCACCAGGGAACATACTGGCCAACAAAAATCACTGAGTGGATCCAGTCCTTGCACAGATCATCAAGCACCATACCAGTGAAAACTCTTATCAGTGGGGCCAGCAGGTGGCATAGTGGTTGAGGCACTGAACTCCCATGTGGTCAACCACGGTTCAAATCCCGGTCCCAGCAGCTTGAAATTCATGCCAGGCATGTGTGCATGTGTGCCAAATATCCCTACCCCCAGGAGGTGATTTCTCATTTTCTGTCTGTCTCTCCTGAAAGCATACCTGCCCTGTAACGAAAATTTCTCTCAATAAAAAAAAGGAAAAGAAAAAAAAGAAAGAAAAGAAACTCTCAGAATAATAGCATTTTAGATATATTATGTAATTATTGAATCGTGCAGGTTTTAGTGAGCACAGAATATGAAAAAGTCCCATTGGGAAAAATCTATGAGGGCATACTCTACTGTTCCTCCCCATTTCTATGCCAAGTCTGTGCCTCAGACACCTCGCAACAAAGCTCTCCTGCCACTGCAAGACAATCAGACATGATGGATAGAAACCCTCTGCCAGCTCTGAGCTAATCCCATTAATTTATGTTGCACATGAGAAAACTGAGGCCAGGGTGATTACTGGAGATTTGTTTAGATCACTAATATTTATTGAGCATCTTCTATGTGACAGGTATCTATTAAGCACAGAGGAGACAATGGTGAGAGGGGGAAAAAAAGCAGCAGTTCCTCCTCAATGATAGAAAAGGAGTCCACCCTGGGGGCCTCCTGACTGAAAAAGTCTGCTAACTTCCATGTGCACACACATACTCTTGGTGCATCATGGATCCAGGCTCCAGAGAACAGAGTAGCATAGTCTCGGCCCCTGCCTCAGGATCCTCCTCTTCTACTACCTGGAATTCCTGCCAGCTCTCAATGACAGAATTTCCTCCTGAACCCATTTCCAAAACTTTTAGGTCAGCCTTTTGACAAAGAACAGGAACTAGTTCTCCAAAGGCTCCTTCCCACACATATGCATTCCATAATTACATAGATCAGGACACAAGGGGAAATATGCATGAAAATGGCTTGATTTGTGGAAATAATAATGCTTATTCTGGCTTAGCCACAGAGCACTGGAGCTTCCCCCACAGATCCACCACCACCCCTTAACCCTCCAACAACTTCCCTCAGGGCTTCCTAAAGCCCACAACTCCGGAACAACTTGAACGCCCTTCAATCCTGGTCAGAGCACCAACTGGTTTCTTATTAAGATCCAACGAAAGGCGCTGAGGCCTTGCAGCCCCTCCTCAAGCCCTGCATGCCTGCCAAGTTATTTTTGTGCCAGAATCAGCTGCTTCTTGATCTAGTGATAGCCGAGAACAAAGGGTTTGAATTCTGGGAGCTTACAAAGTAGTTGAGCTTATGCGCCTTAAAAATGCCATTTTGGAGGGCAGCAGGTGGCATTAGTGGTTAAAGTGCTGGTCTCCCACATGGCTGAGTGTGGTTCGAGACCCAGACGCAGTGGCTTCAAAGATCACACCAGGCATGTGTGCATGCATACATACCCAAAATCCCAAGTAGAGAATTGAGGAGAGGGGATTGTAGCTTGACCATCCCCTTGGCGGGGGGGTGGGGGGGCTGGTTCTCACTTTCTCTCTTTTTCTCTGGTCAGCACATGTGCCTTACAGCAAAAACTCTAACCAAAAAATATATATCATTTTGGAATTTCCACTACTAAAAGACAAGGTGGTAGCAGAGCTTAGCCAGTCTCCTGCGTGGGAGATCAAGGGGAGGGACTAATGCTCAAGGGTCCTGCCCCGCTCCCAGTTACAGCCCTCGGCAGGACAAGTGCCCACACTGCAGTTGCTCAGCTGGGTGATAAAGGGTATAAACTAGGCCCAGGGACCTCTGAGGGAAGCTTGCCCAGGCCTTTAATCTACAGACTCTAACCAGGAGGAAAATATTTCCTTATGTTTCATAAAGGAGTCAACAGGGGCTGGACAGTGGCACAGTGGTAACACAACTTTCTGCAAGGCTGGCCTGCATGGGAGGTTTTGGGTTCATATCCAGAGATCTTCTTGAACACACCAAGCACACCCCTATGATCCAGGACTGGATAAAACTGGGGGTGCATTGTGGCAGGAAGGCCCTGAGGAGCATACCCATCTCTCTCGTCTCTCTTTCACTCTCATGCAAAGGAGAAACAAAGAAAAAAACTAAAAATTTCATCTGGATTCTCAGCATCATAATTCCAAGGGGAAAGACCCCCAATTACAGCATTGCCAAAGTTCTGAACCTCACATAAGCCTCAAACTCTGTGGTACTAAATTTCCTTCCTAGCATTTGTCATCATTCAAAACTAGCACAATTATTTGCTTGTCTGTTACTCCTTTCCTTCTTGTCTTTCTCCTCTTTCTCCAAGCTATAGGAAGGGATAGGGCTTGTCTGTGGTTTTTCCTGAAGCTGTTGCCTAGAAGCTGCTCAGTATTTCTCAGTGTGATTACTAATGCCTGTGGCCTTGATAGCCCTCACCTGCAGGTCTTCTGGCCTCCCAGGAGTACAGCGAGGCCAGGAAGTAGGAGGAACCCTGCAGGAGGAGCTAGAAGCACCGGGGTTAGACTGAGCTCTGCCACCCACCTTTAAGTGGTGCCTTCACTTCTCTGAGCCACAGATTTCTCCCCCTAAGAGAGACTGGGATAAGACGGAGGTATATGACATTATCACTGAAATCCTGCTGGCTCTGAAACTCCATGATTTGCTGAGGCTGGAGCTTACCCTTCTGTTGCACTGCCTTACCCAGCAAACCATGGTCAGGAAGGGATCTGGGCAGCTCCCTCACCCACAGCAGGCGCCCACAGCCATCTTCAGAGCCCCAGCTGTGCATTCCTGTGTCTAAGGCCCTATCTTATCACCCTGTTCATTCTCCACCACCTCCGCCTCCCCTGTCCCCAGTTGACGTTGCTGACCATCTGGGCCCTTATCACCAAGTCTATTCTTAGTACCACATTGTTCCTCAATGGCCCTATCCTCCTCACTCCTGTCTGGGCCTCCCTGCTGCATTACTCAGACTAGGGGGAAAGTTCTACTATACATGTGGCTTCCGTATTGCAGAGTCATTAAAGTGTTAGGGACATCAGAGACATTCCAGTCAGGATCTGTTCTCTGCAAAAACAAATATGGCTGCCATCAAGTCAGCATTCAAAGTCCGATGTTTGCCAGTTCTCATTTTCTTGATTCCTCCTATACCCAGAAGCTTTACAGGGAAGCACCTGTTTCCATGCCACTGTAGAATGGAACCGGGGACCATGTGGGCACCTAGGGCCACCTAATTATCATTCTGTGGGAACAGACCTACTCTCTGCCTTCAGACTGTATAAATCATTCAGAGTTTCTTGGCATTTGAATTCTTTTTTTGTGTGTGTTTTGTTTTTGGTTTTGTTTAAGAGATTTTTGCTACAGAGCGTGTATATTTGCCAGAGAGACAGAAAGCAAGAAATCACTTCTGGGGGGCGGGGGGCAGGGGTGACCACGCCTCAAATCCTTCTCTTCCATTCTCCTCTTGGGATTTTGGGCACACACATACCCTGCATGAGTTTCAAGCCACCAGGTCCAGGACTCAAACCATGGACGGCTATGTGGGAGTCTAGTGACCTAACTATTACACCATCTGCTGGTACCAATATTTGAATTTGTTTTAACAAGTGTCCCTGCATCTGTGGAGTCTGAACTATGGGCATCTGTGTCACAGGCAATACGTACCTTCAGGATGCCTAGATTCATCCCTCTACCTGCCCTGTGATGCGACCACTCCTTCTAAGGATAGGATGTTAAATGCATGGAGCCCATCTTTGAGATGGTGCCAATCCTTCGATAGATCCACGTCCAGGATGCCGTGTGGCCTGCAGAGCACTACACATATGCTCCTAACCAAGCCTCACAACAGGTCTGAGTGGAGGCCAGTGTTTTCTTGATCTTATAAATGAGCATACTGAGGACAGAAAGGCCATGAGACCTTTCACCCAGCTATCAGCCAAGAAGCTGGAATTTGAGTCCAGGCAGGCAGAGCTCAAAGCCTTTGCCTTCGGGGCCTCCCACTTGTATTGACCTGGGGTCAGGAAGGACTACTCTGTGCCTCTTCCCCAGAAGGAAAGTTGGGTATCCCCAGGGTAGCAGTAGGATGGTGACAATGCCTTTTGATCTGCACAAACAGTTCTCTCAGAAATACAGGATCCCCAGGAAAAGGCCTTTCTAGCTTTTATAAGGGTACTTCAAAAGGTTTATGGAAAAATGAGACAAGCAGATGGCATAATGGTTATGTTGCTGGACTCCCACATAATCAACCACAATGCGAGTCCCAGACCCAGTGACTTAAAACTCACACTGGGTACATGTGCATGCATGCTCAAAATCTCAAGAGGAGAATGGAGGAGAAGGGACTGAGGCATGGCCATCCCCCCGGGGGGTGATTTCTCAGTCTCTCCAGCAAGTGCATGTACCCTATAGCAAAAATCTCTCTAAAAAAATTTATGAAAAAATAAAGTATGAGTTTGTTAATAGAAAAACTTTTGAAATCCATGCACAGTTCTTTTTCATAACAGACATTTTCCACGAACTTTTTGAAATCCTAGTATAGGCTGAAGAGCCTCTTCACATAGTGGCTTTTTCACTACATCAGAAGAAAAATTCTGCTGTGGAGTATTAGAAGTCTGTCAGCATCACTAGGAGTTGATCAGAAGTCAGTCTCATCAGAGTCAGGTGAAGGGTGGGAACCTGGGCTCACATTTCCCCAGGATCACCACAAGGACTGCAATGTCTTCTCTGTATACCATAGAGAGCTGCGGACGCTCTGGTCAGCAGGAGTGGTCAGGGTGTGGAAGAACCAGTCCAGGGGCCCAACCTCACACAAGGGCACACCCAAGGCTTGAAGGCACATTTGCCCATTTCAGCAAGCTGTGTTCCTGTTGGGTAAGACCCTCCTCTCCCTGGGTAAGTAACCGAATAGCTACAGGAATGCAGCCTGGGGCATGGGCAGCTCTCTGCAGGACAGCGAACCTGTACTCATTGCTTCAACAAAGTCAGGATTACATGAGAATTGTATGTACTGGTTTGGGGTGGGGAGATGCAAGAGGGTAAGAGGGCTGGGCTGCCAACAAGCTGCGACAGCATCATCTACTTCAAAGATCTGCTCTAATTTCATGCTTTAGCACTGAGGTCAGAGGCCATCTCAGACAGTCTGAGTAGGTAAGATGTACCTAAGCATGGAGAAGAGAGGAGGAATATCTAAGGGTAACATAATCTAGAAGGATTTTGATTAGAGAAGAAAAATCCACCTCTTTCTCGCATGCTTCTCAAGGCAAGCATAACTTACTGAACCCATCAAGCCCAGACACAGCACCGATCATTCTAAACACACCATTTCAGAAACCTAGAATCGATCAATACATTTGACCCTTGAGATGAAACCTACTTGTAATCCTTGGTTTAAATCGACATGTGAATAAACTCTCCCAGATTTTTGATGAACTTAAAACTATTAGGAAGCCAGTAGCTGAAGATGGTGTCAGTCAGAGAGGTGAACGAGGTGGTCCTCCACAATGGCTTGAAAGTGGCACTGTACACCTTGTGCCAACTCCTGGCTCTGGTTCCAGAGCCCTACAGAAGCAAGCCTAGGCCATAGCATCAACCCAGGGCCCTGATCCTGCACCCAGTTACAGGAAGGCCACCCCAAACATCACTGCCTGCATCCCGCAAAATTCTGATATCCATGTCTGTTTAAGTTTGGGTGATACTGCTTTTTATGTTCGCATTTTGCTTTTATTTTTTAATTTTAAAACATCTCATGATATTTTGTGTTTGTATTAGAGAGGGAAGATGGACAGACGAACCCCAACTATTTCCCCGTGTGTTTGGGGCCTTATGTATGGAAGAAGGGAGGGGATGGGAGCAAAGGGAAGATGAATTGAAGGACAAAGAGGGCTAAGAAATGGGTCTTTGTTCTTGTTTCCATTGAAGCCAAACCACCACCACCACTCCTCCTCCTTCTAAGGACTTCCCTCCCCCCTCTGCCTCCGCCATCCCTCCTGGGGACTCGTCCAGGTCTTTCTCCCTGACCCTGTGTCTCTGGCACTCCCTGTCTTTCTCCACTTGCACACAGATCCTTTCCACTCCTGCAAGCTATCACACTGGCAGTCACCAAAGGAAAAGAAGTGCAATGTCTAAATGTTACTTGATGGAATTTGTATCTCTTTGACCCAAGTTTCCCTGACTGGGTCTGACTCACTCCACAGGAGCCCATTGGTCTCTGACCTGAGGCTCCGGGGGCCAGGCCCAGACTACACCACAGCATCACCCACACAGCACACAGTGTCTCCACACATATGTGGGGGTCTGCCATGTTGCACGTCACAAAAAGCAGTATCATTTTCTAGGAGATTTTAAGGGTAGTAAAATGTCCTTATGAACCATTCAAAAAAGGTTATTAATAAAAGGAATGTTTATTGCTCTAACTGACTTGTCCTTTGCTAATCCTTTCTCCAGATATCCTTTATCAGAGGCGCACAGTTCATTTCTTCAACACGTCAATATTGACACAATCATTTGAAAACTCAAGTACAGTGGCATGTTTCCAAGAGAATTATCAACCTGGCTACAGACACAGTCCAAGTCGAATGCCAGTTATTGGAAGCATAAAGCCCTTTTGATTGGATAAAATTAAAGATAGTTACTTTTTTTCTGTGTAACCTCACTGCAAAAACCACCTGTTCTGTCACTAAGTGAGAATATTTCCATCGATATTGTGGGCTTCTTTTTAGCTTAAGGACCTATTTTTTGAGTGACTTTTATACCTTTGAGTTGTTTATCAGCAAACAGTAATCCAAATAAGAAAAACAAAATATTCATTTAAAGACAATTGTGGAACCAGTAGATGGCATAGCAGTTACATTGCTGGATTCCCACATGGCCAACCGCAGTTCGAGCCCCAGACCCAGTGTCTTGAAAATCACACTAGGCGCATACGCATTCTCCTGGGAGGAGAATATAAGAAAAGGAATTGTTGCATGCCCCCTGGGGGGGTGAATTTTTACTTTCCCTTCATCCTTCCCTCCCTCTCTCTTTCTCTCACCCCATTCCTCCTTCCCTTACTCTCCCCCCAACTCCAGTGAGCTCACAAACCCTAAGGCAAAAATCTCTAAAATAAAGATAAGTTACATTACTAATCTATGAAGGATTTTAATATATAATTGGATCTTAATTCCCCCAACTTCCAGAGTCTCCTAAGCTTGAAAACACCAAGAAAGAACTGAGAACACCTGTATTTTCTGCAAATAAATTGGCACTTGGGCTAAATGTTTATAAAACCAATAAGGTCATCAGAAAAGAATTCCTAGGTATTCAATTCTAACCGTATAGAGATCATAGAAATGGAAAACAACCACCTAATTTGGATTTTACTAGAAGTTTAAACTCTAAATTACTTAATATCTAGAGATTTTTAAAAAATCCCACTAGCAGAGTTGTCAATCTAAAAAAATATTTAAGAAGTCATGCAAGCGCAACATGTAATGAGTTGGTGTGCAACAGGAGATGCGTTACTACTTGTTGATGTCTTTAAACCCCTGGGGACCTTCTAGAGTCATTAATCTGAAGTCATTTAATATAAATTACTTTCAGCCATCTAATTGGTCAATGATTAGGAAACTGGAAAAAGGTAATTTGAGGTAAACGGACTCGTCTGCACCCAAACTGGACCCACCAAAGTCACAAGGAGGCATTTCTCTACCCTTCTATGCACCAGGCCAGTAAGTGATTCCACTGGTACATGGACCAGGATATAGGAAAAGTTAAGGGAGCCCAACACTTTCTACAGAAACAAACTTAAAAAAATATAAACTTTAATAAAAACGGGTCTGCATAAAATCATCCAAAATTTACAACTACATTCGTTTTGGCACATTAATATACAGTGGACAATAAGTTTTTATATCTAAAAGGTATCATCAAGATCTTCTTGTCCAACTTGGTTTTATTGAAAAAGAAATGAAAACCTCAAGCTTAGAAGGGCCTGGCTCAGGATCACAGTAACTGTGACAGATCCATGACTAAGGCAGAAGTCTTCCAAGTCCTAGAGCAATACTCTTTCCACTACATCACCCCTTCCTCGCTAGAATCCTGCTTTATCTTACACAACACACAGGCAGAACACCAATTCTGCAAGGCAAACTACCTACATTCCAAGAACTTATTGGTAAGTTAGTTACTTAAAATTAAAAAGAAATGTCCCTATGAAAGTAATGTTGGATGAGTTCCCAGGCTAGCCCACAAAAGCAAATTTAGAAGCAATGAGAAGCAGAGGTGGGTAATCTTTGAACCCTCTGAAATTCCTTAAGTCCTCAAATACCTCTAATTGGAGTTCTAATGCAAGGAAGCATACACATGAGCCAAGTCACTGTCAAGTCACCAGGGCAAAGCGGGTAAACACAAAGGTGCTGCAGTGAGACCTGAGTCCAAAGTCAGGTCTACCCAGCCTTCATAGATAGAGCCTTCATTCCATCAATAAAAATCGAATTGGGAAAAAAAAAAAAGAATGAGATGAAGACAGCCCTTTCATTCTTCGTGTGTGTACCTGCTCTCATTGGTGGGTTCCTTCTCCCTTCAGAAACCAATGAGGACACAGGAATGGTAAGAAGGTGCTGTCCCTCAGGGAAAGCCTTGCTTATAAGCAATGGCCAGTGACAAAGGAAAAAGGAAAAAAGCTTACCCCAGGTCACAGGATGCAAGCAGAAGGGTACCTGAAGACTTGCAGAAAAGCCCCTTCCCAAGAGAACTCCTGCCATCAGCTCTTTGGTCCCTCTCTCTCAGTCCCCTCCTGTACACAAACCCAAGGTCTCGGCCCATCTTTACCACGTCTGATGACTTTCATCTGCAATGATCAGAGGGGCAGCACCACTGATTCCAGGGAGACTTCTTGCATCCTTCAAGGTCCGAGGATTAGAGAAGCTGACAGGTCATTCCTGCATGGCTAGTTAGGCAGGGCAGCTTTCATTCTTCGTGTGTGTACCTGCTCTCATTGGTGGGTTCCTTCTCCCTTCAGAAACCAATGAGGACACAGGAATGGTAAGAAGGTGCTGTCCCTCAGGGAAAGCCTTGCTTATAAGCAATGGCCAGTGACAAAGGAAAAAGGAAAAAAGCTTACCCCAGGTCACAGGATGCAAGCAGAAGGGTACCTGAAGACTTGCAGAAAAGCCCCTTCCCAAGAGAACTCCTGCCATCAGCTCTTTGGTCCCTCTCTCTCAGTCCCCTCCTGTACACAAACCCAAGGTCTCGGCCCATCTTTACCACGTCTGATGACTTTCATCTGCAATGATCAGAGGGGCAGCACCACTGATTCCAGGGAGACTTCTTGCATCCTTCAAGGTCCGAGGATTAGAGAAGCTGACAGGTCATTCCTGCATGGCTAGTTAGGCAGGGCAGTCTACAAATACCTGACCACTCTGTATAACACTCTTCATACCCTATACCAAGTGACTGATTTTCTACCCTATCTTTTTCTAATAACTCACAATGTACAATCTGACCATTTTATCACAGCCTGCACTATTTATTCTTTCCTGTATATGTTACTTATCTCCTCAACTAGACTGTAAGCTCCTTTTTGTCAATAACCAAGTCATCTATCTTTTGCTGGCTTTTGTTTCCCAAGAGGAGAGCAAAAAAGATGTGGACATGAAATAGCTATTGACAAGCTGAGTGTTCAAGAGAACAGACAAAAGAAGGGGAAAGAAGGACAAGAACGTAAAGAACAACTCACAAAGTGGAAGTCTTAAACAGCAGGGAGACTCACTCACTTCCAGGCTTTGCCTAGAGCCTCAAGTCTCCTGGACAGTGCCTGAAGGCCAACCCTGGCAAAGCAGGTGTTAGAGCAAATGGCAATGTAATCACAGAATATTCAGTAACTGCGAGAAGATTCAGATTCATAAGTATCTAAAAGGTCTGTGAAAGGATACTGGCAGATAGAATAATGCAGCTCAAAAATAGGTCAAAGCCGATGGAGAGACTGATTTTCATCTTAGGCTGAAAATATATTTGTACTAAAATATATTTGTAGATTAAGAGAAGAAAAAAGGAGGAAGAGAAGGGAGGGAGGATTCATGTAAATTAGTTTACTCAGTCACTCAGACTGAGCCATTTTGGGATTTCACGGTGGTGTTGGGGAGTGCTGAATTTCACACACACACCACAAATGTGCTTTGTTAAAAGGCTTGCGACAATCCCCCTTTCCCTGCTGTACCAAAAGGAGATCAACAGACCCATTTAGGAGTAAGAAAGAGGCCCTCAGTATAGATGAGCGCTTATTTTAATCCAGAGACATTCCCCATCCTTGATTCTGGTTTTTAAACATCTCTGCAACAAGTCATGATACACACGATACACTCAGAAAAGTGAGGAGAGCTAGGTGAGCGTCGAAAGCTACATGCCAAAATATATTAGACCATGAAAGTCATGTATTTTTCAATGTTTTTCTATGCAAAAATGCATCACAACGTTCCTGACACCCAATACTTGTGAATAATTATTTAGGTCTTTCTTATTTCACATCTTACAAGACTACAAAGGGGCAAGGAGTGAAACAGTCACCAAAAGGCGATCAGAAGGAACACCAGGTCCACCCTCCTGCCCTCTGCCACTCAACCTCATTACTGATAAGTTTCCATGTCCACCCTGCTTTCTTATTTCTAAAAATGCTGAAGAGTCCTTATGAGTTTGTAATTCCACAGGGAATCTCAATTGATCATTGGTACCACACTAGTGGTAGCTGCTCTAAGTACTTTGAAAGAGATGGGACAAAGAAGTGGAGGAGGTTACCTATTTCTTGTGCTTTCTCCTCCTTCCTTCTCCATCTTTGTATGGATTAAGTGTTCTCTTCCTCCTTGGGGATTCCAGAACACACTCCTCAGTATGACCTAGGGCTTTCTGTGTGATCCAAGTGTTAAGAATGGCTCCGATAGCAATACTAACACATAGATTATGAGACTAATACTTGTCTACTTAGATCTTTGCCTATAGCATAACATGTTAAAGTAGAAACAAAATTCTGCTTTGTACTATTTCCAGGCTGTGACATCCTAAGCTAAGCTAACTCTACTGAGCTCTGGGGAGCTCTCTCACAGAAATCAAGGAATAGCAGGTAAGAACTCAGAGGTTAAAAAAATTCACTTCAAGAGCAGATGCATGACTCTTCACCTGCAATGGCGCCCACTGTGGTTTTCTGCATCCTCATCCTATCCAGCAAGCCTGTCAAACTCTTTGAAATCAGTTTCAGCTCCAACAATAAAAGCAAATTTATAAAAGTTGCTCCTTTTTTTTTTTTTTTCTTTTTGAAGAATTTGCCCTTTTACTACTGGATTCAGACACCTTGAGTATTTGGATTTAAGCCAAAATTCTCATAAAAACCAGATGTTCTTTACAGAAGCTTGTGTGTACTTTAGAGGTTTCTACCACATCTGAAGACACTCTTCCCAGTGAACAATCTACCGAAAGTGATGGCTACAACCGTCCCTGGAAAGCCTGAATGATGGAATGATCCTAATCTAGGTGAGTAATTTCCACAGTTGTGCCTCAGCAGGGTCTACTACTCATAAAATGCAAGTCCAACGTCAAATTATTCCTCAACAGCACTTTCTTTTAGTAATTACTTTATTTAACTCTGTTTATTATTATTATTTTTTTAACATTTGACCAAAGAGAGAGGGGGAAAATGAGAAACAAGCCACACAGACAGAGACCTGAACTATGGTCGGACATGAGGGAGTCCAGTGCCTTAACCACCACACCACCTGCTGGCCCCTCCCTCAACAAATTAAAACCCACATTGAAGTCTCTTGAGTAAGTATCAATACACAGCAAAACATCTTCAAGGATTTTTTTCACCTGTATTACCCATCTCTTTCTTCCCATTTGGGCCCTTCTATTTCACTTCCCACTTCCTCATCAGCTGGAACTCAAATGCAACTCTATGCTCCATCTCACCCTCTCATATCTTCCCAACTCACCTTTAAACTGTCCCACAAATCCAAAGGTGCAAGTGCCAAATAGGGAAACACAGAAATTCCTTTAAAGGTAGATATAGTACCCCTTACCACTGCCATTCATGATTTTAGTTATCTGTGGTCCACCACAGTCCAAAGATACACAATGGAAAATTTCAGAAATAAACAATTGGTAATTTTTGAGTCATGCACCATTCTGAGTGATAAAATGTGATGCTACCCTGCTCTGTCCTCCCCCAAGATACGAGTCATCGCTTGGTCCAGCGTATCCACGCTGTCTATGCTTCCCTCACATTAGTCACTTAGTAAACCCTTGGGTTATCAGCTCAACTGTCATGGTGTCACCATGTTCTGTTCAAATGACACTTACTTTACGTCAAAAGGCCCCAGAGCACAAATGTAGAGATGCTGGATTCGAATTTGCCAGAGAAGATGTAAAATGCTCCCTTTAAGTGAAAAGGTTAAAGTTCTCAACCTAATATGAAAAGAAAAAAAAATTGCATGCCAATTTTTTAGCTAAGATCTACAGTAGAAATAATCTTCTGTTTATGAAATTATGAAGAAGAACAAAGAAACTCATGCTAGTTTGATGTTGCACTTCAGACTGCAAAAGTTACAGCGACAGTGCAGGGTAAGTGCATAGTTATAATGGAAAAGGCATTAAATGTGGGTGGAAGACAAGAATAAAAACATGTTGATTGATGGCACTCAGGTTCAATACTATTATGTTTCAGACATCCATTTTGGGGGGTCTTGAGATATATTCCCTGTGGATAAGGGGGGCGGGGGCTCACTATACTTACTTACACACCAAAGATTTTCTTCTCAGGCTCATATTAGTCATCAGTAAGTAGCATTGTGACAAGTTAACCCATGACAGGAGGAGGACAACAGTCCCAGTTTCATGGTCCTGATTCACATTGGTGCATGAACAGGAAGGGCTCTCTCAGATATGTGGTGCAACTCCAAAATCTTGATACAAGAAGGAAGCAGAGTCCCTTTCTGACCCCATCACTGACATTGTTGCCTTTGGGAGCTCACAGGCTGGAAATCTTTCCCTGTCCTTCCACAACTCCCAAGGAACATTAGCAAATTTAAAAACTATAGGCTGGATGGTTTTTCCAGTGACATTTTCCTGTTCTGTTACCCATGACATAGGAACACACGTTGTTTTCTGAGAAACCACCATTTTTCTTTTCAAAATACCTCCTGCTAGGGACCAGCAGTTAGCGTAATGGCTATGTCACTGGACTCCCACGTAGTCAACCGCAGCTCGCATCCTGGACCTGGTGGCTTAAAACTCATGCCGGGATACATGGAAGACCCAATGGTTTCCATAAAAAAATTTCTGGAAGTAATATATGAATACAGTAAAGTTTCAGGATACAAAATTAATATCCAGAAATCTATAGCATTTCTGTATTTGAACAACAGCCAGACTGATATAGAACTGAAAAAAGTTGTTCCATTTACCATAGCCACAAAAAGTGTAAGATACTTAGGGATAAATCTAACCAAAGAAGTTAAAGACCTTCACAAGGAAAACTATGAGAAGATAAAAAAAGAAATTGAAAATGACACAAAAAAGTGGAAGGACATCCCATGTTCCTGGATTGGAAGAATTAATATAATCAAAATGGCAATTCTA
>NW_006159775.1:424899-469942 GCF_000334495.1 Tupaia belangeri chinensis
TCGAGCAAAAACCCCTCCAAAAAAAAAAAAAAAAAAAAAAAAAAAAAAAACCTCCTCCTAATGCCTTATGATCAGTCCTTTTGTTCTCTTTTTCAATAGAAGAAACACCATCAGCTCCCCAGCCTACAAACCCCTGAGCTGGTATAGCTGATCAGGACCAGTGCCTGAACCTCAGTTCTCTGGGCAATCTTTTGTATTCATCAGAAAACTATCCCCTTCCAATCACTGTCAGAAGTTGTTTCATCATAGACCATCAGAGGTCTTGCAAAGATGAAAAGTCATGCATAGCTAAAGGATTTGTTTGAGGTCCACAGTTAATTATAATTGCACCAGGGGGTGGGAGCTACACTCACCTGTCACTGTTCACTGCTCCGGACAAAAGCAGTTCAACAGGAACGGAAGCCCCATTAACTCTGCAGGGGGCCTAGAAAACACTGGAAAAGTACAGGCCCACAGGGACTGCAGATCTAAGTGCTAGGGTTCACGTGATACCCACACTTGGAGTGAACATGGCCTTGATGGCATTTACACGTAGAGCCTCTGCACCAGGGTACTCTAACTGCACACTCACTTCTGCCAGGGGGCTCCAGCCTTGGACATGGCACTTAGAGGAAAGGGGAGTCAAACTTGAGACAGAAAGGGATAAGTTTGCCTTTTATAAAGGCCACAGCCTGACCCGTTTATACCTCCTCATGTGGTACCTGTAGCCAGAATAAAGTGTGTGCAGTGAAGACTTTAATGTATGCTGCAATAAATGCTGATTAATTTCCGAGCCTGAGACAGACAAGACCCATAGCACGGGATGTGTGTGTGTGTGTGTGTGTGTGTGTGTGTGTGTGTAATAAATGCAACTATGCATATATTACTAATATATTTTAATTGCCAGAGAGCATGTGCACTTGCTAGGAAGAGACAGAAACATGGGAGCAGTGCTCCACATGAGGTGTGACCATGCTGCAATCCAGTCTACTCCATTTCTCCCTCCTGAGATTTTGGGTGCACATACAGATGTACCCAGCATGTTTTCAAGCTGCTAGGGCTGAGAGTCCAACTGTGGTCGGCCATGTGGAATCTGGCTCCCTCAACCGGTAACCTACAGGGCCAGCCCACATGGTTTATATTTTTACATTTTTTTAAATTATTGAATCTTTCTTTTATATTAAGTACATTTATTTCCCTGTGATCCTCAGATAGCTTTTTTATTTTTATTTTGACAGAGGGCATGTGGTTCCCTACAGACAGAGGGACAAGGAGAAAGCACCCTCATTCTCTATGGTGAGAATGATCACACCTCAATCCCTTCTCTACTTCTTTCTCTTTTCAGAATTTGGGGCATATGAACATATGTATGTTTTTGAAGATGTTTGGTCCAGGACTTGAGCCACATAGTTGGCCACATGGGATCTGGCTGCTTTAACTACCAGGCTACAGGTTGGCCCTAATAGCTGTATTTATTTTTTCTTTAAAAAGGAAGTTCAACCAACATTGCCAGCACCTGTCTAAATGAAAAATAAACCTCTTCATAAATTATTTCAAAAGTTTCCCCCCAAAAAAACTGCAGTCAATATATTACCAGCATATAATCAAATAAAAAAATCAATGGCAAAACACTGAGAATGTGTCCCTTTTTTATTCCTTCCACCACATCTCTAAATAGTTTCCTAACCATTTTAACTATTTCATTTCTCAAAACTAAACCATCTATGACCATAGGTCCTTTGTAGGACCCAGACTGATAAGGCTGAGGTAAACTCGCACCCTGGGCGGGCCCCATGGCAGAAGCAGGGAAGGAAGGCTGCTGCGGGAGTTCTGCAGCGTGGACATGGTGGGGTAATTACTGCGAGAACACTCAACTGTCACAACCAAAGTGACCTCGAGCTAACATGGCAGGCTGAACACATGCACTCCAGTTTCAGAAATGTCGCTGGCCTGCTGGTATTTCCTCTCCAGCATTCTTTAATCTTGTGGATGTATGCCTTTGTTTGTTCCCTGAAGAGTAAACCTCATATTGGTGGGTTCAAAGAGCAAACAGAGATAAATGGGCATGTATGTGTCCTAACTGCAGAGGAGAGAAAGCTGAAATCGATGTGGGAGCAATAAGAAGTCAGTTTGCACTGCACATATCCAAAGGATCTGGAAATATGAACACTGAGGTCACTCTGAAAGCTGAGTAGAGGTTAGAGCTGAAAACAGAATAGCTTAAAAGTTTTAAAAGGAGCAGTCAGATGCTGGGTTATCCTTTCCCATGCCAAAGGTCCAGGAAACCAACCCATGATTCAATTATAAGATCAAAGAGGGTGGGAGGAAGTGGGGACATGGCAGAGAGGTTGGGAGGATGGGTCCCAGGATGATATTCTACAAAATACTTGAACGGATAGATTTCTGGTGCATCATAATAAGTGGAGAGAAATTACTTTAGTTCTGTCAAAGTTTAGGAATAAATTCCTAATAGGCAAACAAAAAAGTGAGTACATGAAAAATAAGGCAATTACTAATTCCAAGAAAACAGGTTCTACAAGAAAGGGAGGAAAGAAAATAGAATCACAGTACACTATGTAGCTTGGCTATGAGCAATATTGACATAATCCTAACAATGTGAGTACTAGACACGTACTTAACAACAACGAAAAAGACACTAACTATACTGAGAGGGTAAGGGAAGGGTGATATATATTTGTGTGTGCCTCTTGTGTTTCCCTGTATGTGTGTGTGTGTGTGCCTCTGTGTGTTTTCCTGTATGCGTGTGTCTATGTGTGTCTCTGTGCTTGTAACTTGTGAGTATGTGTATCTTTGTGGGTGTGTGGTAGGAAGGGATGATAGAAAACAGAAAAATTCTCGATTAGAGAAAGTCAAAAGAAAATATCTAGGGGCCAGCAGGTGGCATAGTAGTTATGGTGCTGGATTTCCACATGGTCAACCATGGTTTGAATGCCAGACCTGGTGGCTTGAAAATCATGGTGGGCATGTGTGTATACATACCAAAACCCCAGGAGGAGAATGGAGGATAAGGGATTGCAGCATGGCCATCCCCCAGAGGGTGTGTGTGTGTCGGGGGGTGGGTCATTTCTCACTTTCCCTCTCTCTGTCTCTTTCTGGTGAGGGCATGTGCCCTATAGCAAAAATCTTAAATAAAAAAAAAAAAATAAAGAAAAAACTAGAAGAAAAGATCAACACATAATAGTGTAGCAAATAATTTAGAAATATGAGTAAAAAACCCTGAGAAACATTCAAAAGAGGCTGCCTCTGGGGAATGGGAATAGAGAGTGGACAGGAAGTACCAAAGCCTGTTTCTCCATGACTTTAGCTAACACATTAACAAAAATTAATCATATTCAGAAATAAGAATCTAAGATTAAAGAGGCAGTCAAGAGAGGCTGGCAGGTGGCGTGGTGGTTGAGATGCTGGACTCCCACATGACTGACCACAGTTCAAGTCCCAGGCCTGGTGACTTGTGTGCTTGTGCGCTATTATGCTTGCTTTCTCTCTCTCTCTCTCTCTCTCTCTCTCTCTCGTCATAGTAAAAATAATAATAGTAATAAATAATTCTTTAAAAAAAGAAAAAACATTCAAGTAAAGCCATATTAAAAATAATTCTTTAAAAAGAAAAAATATTCAAAGAAAGCCATGATTAAAAGTCACTTCTAAATGTTTTTACTGAGAGAAGAGCTTTTGTTCTACAACTTTTTAAACATCTATACGTTTTTAACAAACATCACCATAACCACATATTCCATGAGTTTAGATGATTAAATGATACGACTTTGTCCCTGTACTCCACATTCTTTCTTCCTACCAGTAGTCACATTTCACCAGTGCTCAAAGATCTGGGAGAAGTGTTATGGGTTGGAGTCAGTAACCAAATCACGAGCATTTACTGAGCACCTTCTCTGTTGGAAGGACTATGTTTGTCACCCTTCCTAACAGTCTTATAAGGACCCATTATTCTCCCCACTTTGTAGATAAGGAAATCAAGTCTCTATTAGAGTTTCCAGACACTCCTGCTCCCAGGAGTTCAACCAGACCTGACTTTATAGAACCTACCACATTCTCTAGAAATGGAAGAAGAAGAAGAAGAAGAAGAAGAAGAAGAAGAAGAAGAAGAAGAAGAAGAAAAAAAAAGAATTTGATTCCTGTTAGCTAAAAGTACATATTTAATTCGAAAAATATATATAAAGCATTGTCACAAAGTATTTTTGCCTTGCCAACATGAACACACTCTACAAACTCTTCTGTCATCTATGAAAGATTACGAAGAAAGATCAGAGGGCTGGAGAAGGCAGGTGACATCCCGAGAATCCACCCACAATGCAAGGAAGGTTTTGAGCAAAGAAAGAAGACAGGGAGGAGGAGGAGAGAAGCATGGTAGCCTGCCAGACACACACTGCTAGTGTCCTGCGTTAGGTAGTCTGTATAAGGCTCAGGCAGCAACACTGCTTTTTATATCCATACAGTGATTTTAAGGTATGGCCAACACTGATAACCATCACCCTAAAGGGAAAAGGTGAAGAGTTAACAATGCTTCAAGATTCAGAATCAAGGCAATGAATCTCACATTAGACTCTGTTTCTTCATCTACATTCTATCTCTTAACACAATGTTTAGACATATTGTTTACCTTCGAATAGCAATATTTTTATGAAGAAGCTAGAAAAGGCTTGTTCAGATCTAAGTCACAGGCAAGCATGAATCTGGAGGCTGAGAACACCCTACAAACACCAGTCACCCATTTTAGCCAGAATGTCCCATCTCGGGAAATGAGCATCAGCTAGGGCCAGGTGAAGGTGTTGTGCTAATGCAACTGGACCCAAACGTGCACGTGTGCCCGTTATACTGGCTAGCTGAGGCTGAGGGTGGACTGTAACATGAAGATGCTGGTTGGGATGCCTACCTATCTGCCTTGCCCTCCCACAGAAGGAATAAAAAAAAAAAAGAAAAAAAATCTGCTCCCTGCCCAACCAGAGGTTTCTTATTAAGCTTTTCTTCATGCCATGAACAAGTTCTGTATTTACAGCTTTCTTCTGCCTGATTTTTGCACCTGAAAATAATCAGAAAACCATGGACTGCTTGTTTATAAGATCCATCTTTTTTTTTTTTTTTGGAGAGGTTTTCGCTATAGGGCGCGTGCACTCACCAGACAGAGACAGACATAGAGAAAGAAAGCGAGACATCACCCCCCAGAGGGGATGGTCACGCCGCAATCCCTTCTCCTCCATCCTCCTCTCGGGATCTTGGGCATGTGCGCACATGTGCCCGGTGTGAGTTTTAAGTCACCGGGTCCAGGACGCAAACCGCGGTCAACTACTTGGGAGTCCAGCAACATAGCCATTACACTAACTGCTGGTTCCCTATAAGATCCATCTTTTAAAAATGAAAACAAACAGTGTGGTGAACAAGAAAGACTCAACTGCGAAAACTCTTCAACAGTTTAGGCCTGCAGGTGGTGAAGGCAGAGGTGGGGGCAGCAGCCTTTCTGTCACCCTCCTTACCAGCCAGGAAAGGGTTGTTGCCCAGACCTGGCCTTCAGCACTGCCCAGGCATGGAGTGGCCCGAGGACAAAGGTAGGAGCTACCTGTGTGTCACCAGCATGATGAGCGCTGCCCAGGCTCCCATGATCTAAGGTGCAAAATATATTTGGATTTTAAATACTATGGAAAAGAAAATAAACAGCACCATCTTAGAATATGTACACAATGATCTATATTTAAAATATAAAAGCTAAGTCTAAAGCAGCGTGATAACTGCTCAAAATCAACATCTGGGTACCTGCACATGAGTCTTCAGGATAAAGCCCCTGTAACTGTGTCAAAAACCCAGCCCACATTTCCAATTCAACTTTTTTTCCTTATGCTTCAAAAACCCTTGACTCTAGCCCTGTCCCCGAGGACACCTGCCACATCCCCACACCCAGCTTCTGCCTGTGCAATGCAGCTTCCTTACCCTCAGCATCTGCTTTATTCAAGTCCCGCCATCCTCTGGCTCCCAGCTCCCATCTTTCCTAGGCCTCTTCCTTGTGTCTTAGACTCTAGACCTCCACTTCCAAGTTGCGGGTGGTTAACACGGATGTGTGACATTCACGTCCCCTCAGGAGTGGAGGCACCATGAAAGTAAAAACTGAGTCTGAAGCCTCTTTCAGAGGCCCCATCACGCAGCACCCTGAGGGGGCAACCCCTGTGCCACAGCAGAGCGTGCTGGGAGACAGACCGCCTTTCCACACTCTCCTTGCTCACTAGCTGCATCCCTTTTCCTCAGTTCTTCCCTGACCCGCCTTTTAGTGGTGAGGCACTAAAATCATCATCTATGATAAAAACTCTGCCAAATTCACCATATTTTTAAAATCAGGTCATCAGAAAAATCATGATGCATTTTTGCATAGAGAAATAAGTTATGACTTTTCCAACAACCCAGTAAGCATGTGTGCTTGCCAGAGAAAGACGGGAAGAGAGGAAGAAAGCACCCCCCACTAGAGCGTGGTCATGCTGCAATCTCTTCCCATCCATTTCTCTATCCTGTTGAGATCTGGGGCACACATGAACACATGCCTGATGTGTTTTTCAAGTGCCCAAGGGTCCTCATTCCAACCATGATCAGCCGTGTGAGATCTGGCTCCCTTAACCACTAAGCTACAGGGTCAAGGCAATATACCCAGAGATGCATTAAGCTGATCCCCTTACCCTGATGTCTCCAAGGCATCTGAGCTGACATTAAAAAACTAAGGGAAAATGAATTGTGGTCCGGACAGCACTGACTAGAATTAAGCTAGACAATAACAACTCTGGCAAAAGCACTTAATCTGTACTTTTAATTTTCTGAAGAACCTCTGTACTATTCTCCGTAGCAACTGCACAATTTACTCAGTAATCCCTCTTCTGAGTTATTTGTCCCAAAAGAACTGAAACCTAGATCTCAAAGAGATATTTGCGCTTCCCTGTTCATTGCAGTATACAGACACAGAAACTACCTAAGTGTCCATCAACACATGAATGGATAAAGAAGACATGATATATGCATAAAATGAAATATAATTCAGTCTTAAAAAAGAAAGGAATCCTGCAACATGTAACAAAAAATATGCGAAGTAAAATGACTCAGAAGGACAAACACTGCATAATTCCATTTCTATAGGGTATCTAAAATAGCCAAATCCAGAGAAACAGAATAGTGGTTGCCAGAGACTTGGGGGTGGGGTGGGAGAGAGCAGCTACTAGATGGATATAAAAGTTGCCATGTGTGGGATGAGTGTTATGGTTCAGATAATGGTTTGTTCCCCCTACCCCAGGTTCTTGTTCTGAAATTTGGTCCTGAGTGATGGTGTTGGAAGGTAGTGAGGCCGAGTGGGTGGTGACTGGATCTTGGTGGCACTGGCAAATGGATTGATGCGGTTCTGTGAAAGACTGGGTGAGTAGCTCTCATGAGAGGAGTTAGTTCTTATGAGAGCATTGTTACAAGAGAGAAGCTCTCTCCCCCTCTGCATACACCCATCATCTTCTGGGCTTCTGTCGTCTACGCTGTAAACAGGCTGGTAACAGCTGCACACCTTTGGACATTCTGGCCACTGGAATTGTGAGCTAAATAAGCCTCGAATCTTTACAAATCACCCAATCTCAGGTTTTTCTGTAAGCAACACAGCAACAGACTAATTTTACAGATTTGCTGTACATTATGTTGCTTATAATTAATGACACTGTATTATAAATGTAAATATTTGTTAAAAGGATAGATCTCATATTAAACGTTTTTACAAAACCTTTTTTTTCCCCAAGTATTTAGTCTTTAAATGTTAAGATGTAGGCATATGTACCTCTGGTTTTCTAATGACATCTCAAATTCTTTTGGCTTCTTTTCTTGACTCACACTGACAACAAATGGTGAATAATTCTAAACCAGACAGGCCTGCTTTGTGGGTAGACTCTTCATTGATTATCCAAGAAAAACTACTCTTAGTTCCCACAGCTCTGGAAAGTGGCACTGGTACTGAAAAAGTTCATGCGATGCTGTAAAGTCTTTTTTTTTAGAGAGAGATTTTTTTCCTATAGGGTGCATGTGCTTTACAGAGAGACAGAGATGAAAAGCGAGAAATCACCCCTTAGGGTGGGGGAGGGGGTTGGCCACACTACAATCCCTTCTCCTCCTCCATTCTCCTCTTGGGATTTTGGACAGGCATACACATGCTCCTGGTGTGAGTTTTAAGCCTCTGGGTCCGGTACTTGAACCGTGGATGGTCATGTGGGGGTCCAGCGACATCTGCTGGTCCCAAGAGCACTATCATTCTCCTAACTCCTTAAGACAATGAGCTGTAAATCCCAGTTGATGATGGTGGCCAATCACTGCAGGGGGTAGATGGGACCCTATACCCTGCAAGCCTGGCTTGAATGAACTTACAAGCAAGTAGGGTTGTTGATTGTGGAGGGTGAAAAGGATCTGTATGGGGCAAATCTAAGAGAAGAAGTCACAAGCAGGAAAGAGAAGAACTGGGGAGCAGGGCAGCCTGAGCCTGAAAAGGAGCCCATAGCAAGCCCAGTGGGTGGCTGGCATCTGTGCTAAGCACATGGCTAGGCCCACTGAAATCCAAATTCTATTCTCTTTCATTGTTATTATTGTACAAAGATGATCTCTGGTTTTTAAAGAATCATAGTACATCTTTGTGGGGTATAGTCTATCAAAGCATAAGTGCAGTGTGCAATAATCACATCAAAGATATAGACATTGGGGTCAGCAGGTAGAGTGGTGGTTGAGGCTCTGGACTCCCACAGGGCTGACCAGGACTTAAGTCCCAGATCTGGTGACTTGCCTTCTCACTTCCCCTCCCTCCCTCTTCTTCCCCCTCCCTCCCTCCCTGTTCTCCCCCTTCCCTCTCTCTCCCTGGTGAGTGCACATGCCCTATAGCAAATTTAAAAATAGTAATAAATACATTTTTAAAAACACATAGACATCATTTTCTCCAACACTGAATGTTCCATAACATTATACACATTCAGCAACAGTTCTACTAGTGGCTGCTTTGGGAAGTATGTATCGCATTGTCAGCGCCATGTTTACTCTGCTATGGCCTACAGTTCTATAACCTTTTCCCTTGTTCACATGCATTTGTGGGTCTGTTGCTTATTTTCTCCTTACTCCCTCACCCCACTCTCCCAAATTCTGTTCTTAACCAAATTCATTCCTCATCCCTCGCACCACAGACACACAGGTACAACACACAGGATGGGCTATCTTTGTTGGCCTCTAAGTATGAGGGCTTCTGCTGCCTTCTCTCCCACCTCAGAGATGCTGACGTGGCCCAGAAGGGTTCTCTCATCTTTGCTGCTAAGGAGGGCACTACTCCTGCCAGCATGCCTGAGTATTAGGGTGCAGAACCCAGGACATGGGGAGGAGCAGGAAGGATGGAGGCAAAAGCTGAAACATGGCCAGATTATCTAGGGCAATCTGCTTGTTTGGGGAGTTTTTTTTTTTCCCCCCCTCGAAGAGCTTTTCTGATAGACATGAACAAGAGAAAGGGGGATTTTTAACCACTGGAAAAAGGCAATAATCAACCAGAAGTCTTCTGAAATCACTTTTGGCTGGTGAATTTTTTCTCACAACCCAGGAGTTAACTACCTCTGCAATCTGGGGTCTTGTCATTGTAATACTATGTCCTAAATAGTTTTCTCTTCCCTATACTTATCACATGCCAATTAGTGATGACCAGCATGAGACCATGAAGTATGCATTAAATTAATTTTGGGCCAGTCATAACAGGGTCATTTATACTTTATTTTTCAATTGATTGGGTCATTCTGATTTTTCTCTGGTCTAAGGGAAGAAAGAAAAGTGGTTCGCTATGAAAAATAATGTAACATGTGATGTGTTTCACTTATTAAAAGAAACTATATTGCAAGATTATTGTAGCAGGAACAATTAAATGAACTAAGGTGATTATAAAGTATTCTTAGTGAGACCCTAGAGATTGGAAGCCAAATGCAACTTTCCTGGATCCCTTGCTCATTAAGTGGTTGCTTCGCATACCTAAAGCTAATTAGTTTTTTAAAAACGGTAGCTAACATCTGATTTAAATCCATATTTTCTAAATATCCTCTAATTCAGTGATTTTTCTTTTTAAAAATAAATAGTTATGAATGATATTGGCCCAAACATTCACTCTGTCTTAACTATGTCACCTCCAAACCCCATAGATGGTCTTAATGCTCTGAGGCCTGCAGTTCCTGGTCTCCATCCCACCAGAGAGTCCATGGCTGCCTCCCCTCTCACATTAATTCTGCTCCTACGTTTATCACTGGCTGTCTACCAAATGAGGAATTCTATTTTTAAAAGAAGCTCAAAATTTCCAAAAAATGGAATATGGCATTTTCATCATCATTATCACACAAAGTTTTGGGGGCTGAATTATGGTGTGGTAGTAAAACCTAACACTCTGCAACATGCTGACACACATGGGAAGGTTGTGGGTTTGGGTCTGGAGACCTCCTGGGATATGTTGGGACGGTACATACCCATGAGCTGGGGCTGGCTGAGGCAAGGGCTCAAATACAGCATCTAGATCCTGCTGGGAGTGCCAACCCTCTGTCTGTCTGTCTCTCTCTCTCTCCTTTTCTCTGGCTTATGAAAGAAACAGAAAAACATTTTTAAATATTTAATGTTTACTGACCCTGGGACCCATTTAATAAGAAATCAGAAAAACTGGGTTATTGAAAAGTCATGATGTATTATTGTGTTTTTCTGTAAAAAAAAAAAAAATGCATTGTGACTTTTCTGACAACCCAATAAAAGCATCTATTCCTAAGTAATATTTAAGATATTAAATAATATTTTAAGGTAAATATATCCAAAATTTTACTGAAAAATCTTAGGTATATCAGAAAAAGAGGAAAGGAATGCCATCTTTAAATTCTAGGAATTTTTATCGAGTATAAAATATTAAAAGGTCTCTTTAGGCTTTATATTGTGCTACTCTTTGAGACTGCATTTATCTCCTATAGTAAAGCTCTGTGGAACAAGTTGGGAAAGAAGTGAGTAAAAATGAGAAAAGATCGAAGTGGTAAAGTCAGGTGGACCAGGGTTCCCATCCCACTTTCTGTCTCTGAGACATCAGGCGGGTTCCATATGCCTCTGAAGTCTCCGTACCACATTAACAACATCCAAGTAACAAGGGCGTAAGTGGCATGGGTGTTTAAGACAATGCACAGAAAATTAAGAATTAAATAATACCAAAAATGGTTGAAGTAATGAATGTAATATTTTGTGCCTTTCTGGTATTTTACCATCATAGAAATAATAAAAATGCCAAGCATACACATACCATTTTCTGTCAGTTATCAAGCAGTCAAACCTAGTGACACAATGCAGCTTCTAAGGTGAAGTGACTCGAGGACCACTAAAAGACTACAATGTCCCCAAATACCTCCAGCATGTCTTTTCTGTGCAACCTAAAATTCTGTCATTGGGGATTAAGTGCTCGGATTAAAACCCTGTAGTCTTTCAAACATGTTTTACACGTAAATACCACCCTGAAGCACTAAAGGAGTTCTTCCCTTCACTCCCAAAAAAGAGTCCTGAGAAATGGCTGTCAGAAGGGAAAAGTTAGGAGGACGGGAACCAGCAGTTAGCGTAATGGCTATGTCACTGGATTCCCACGTAGTCGACCGTGGTTCGCGTCCCGGACACGGTGGCTTAAAACTCACGCCGGGCCCGTGTGCGTGCGTGCCCAAGATCCTGAGAGGAGAATGGAGGAGAAGGGATTGCGGCGTGACCATCCCCTCTGAGGGGTGATTTCTCACTTTCTGTCTCCCTGTCTCTGTCTGTCTGTCTGGTGAGCGCACGCGCCCTATAGGAAAAAACTCTCCAAAAAAAAATAAAGAAGGGAAAAGTAGGAGGAGAGGAGGAGGACCACAGGTAACTCTGGGTTGAGTAGAAGAAGACAAGCAGAGGCTGCATGGTTGGTCACTAGGGAGTACAGGAGGGAAGGCCTCCATGATAAACTTCCTCACCAAATGACCAGTTCTCGTGGCCCCTGAGGGACAGCCAGAGGCCCTGGGCTCCTTTCAGCATCTCAGCAGGCACTCTCTCCAGAGGTGTCCCCCACATCCTGTCCGCCTGGAGCCTGAGTGGGCCCAGCAAGAGAAGGAAGGAGGAAGAGTAATTTGAGGTTCTGTCCCCTAGCCTCCAAGGAATAAGGCTGTCCAAACTAAACTCTTCCTTGTACAAGGGGAGGCAGGGATACTTGAGTAGAAAGTGTTGTGAAGCCAGGTCAGCCTGGTCACCCAGAGCCACTTGGGAAACACTGCAGTTCCTACAGTCCACTACCAGGCCCCAGCCTGGCCAGCCCACAGCCCACGCAGAGGCAGTCTCAGAGGTGGGCTGCTCGGCAGGGCTCACCAGGGGTCTGCAGAACAGCACCTGGTTACAATCAAAATAGGGCTTGGTTACTATAGTAAATGTGAACCTCTGAAACAAAAAGACAGTCACAAGTTCCAATCAAATTAGAGTTGCATACCCATTGTTTTAAATTATCTGTGCAATGACTTCCAATCACCCTTTAAACACCAGCCCAGAAAATACAGAGGGGATTCTGGCTCATTTCTTCAACATTTTGGCAATTTCAAGAAAAATTCTTCCTACCACATGTATACTCAGAGCAGCTTTTTAAATTTAAAATAATTCCTTTTTATTTTTATAAGAAGCTTAGAGTAAAAAGGAAATATTCTTCATGGAACCACCCAATACCACTACCATCCTCCTTATTATGTGGTAGTACCTTTCCATTTCTATACATTTTTCTCATATTATTTATTTTTCAGGATGAAATACATTCCATTTATGTGGTACAAAAGTCCCAAAGTACAAAAGCCTTCACAGTCAACAGTCTTTTCCTGACCTCAGTCCCTCTAGCTACCTGGTTCCCATTCTTGGTGGTATCCAAGGAAACCAGTTGCATTGGAATAGGTTTCTAAATCAAATCTGAAACTTGCTCTTATTAACCTTAACAGCAGCCTTTTCCACGTTGCTACATTAAAAATATTAGTGACTGCATGATACCCCATCAACTCAGTAACCTGAACTTATCCTGTTGGAGTGAAACATTAAGATTGCTTTCAGAGTTTCATCACAAATAACGCTCCAATCGCCATCTTGAGGTGCTGGCTAGCTTTTGTCAGATTTGGAGCATTCCCTAAGGCTGGATCCTTTTCTCCCCACCATCCCTTTAAAGAGTTATGATGAAGGCAAAGAAAACCATCCACATCACACAAAGCTCTTTGGTACAAATGCACACCAGCCTTGCCACCTTCTTGGAAAAGACCAGCTCATGTGGGAAATACAAAACCCAACAAATTAGGCAAAGTCAAGCTGAAGATGCCCAGACAGTGTTGTCACACGCCAAGGCCCAATCGCACTCCATGTCCCCAGATTAATCACAGAGTCATGTGGAGGATGGCGTCTAGAGAGCTACTCTGGCTTGGGCTCCTCAAAACATGCTCACACCCCAGGGGATCCACCACGACACAGGGTTGACCACAGGGTTAATGTGGTCCTTCTAGAACATCATTTGTACTCAGTGGTCTGGGGAATGAGACATTACATTTATGTTAATCATAAATACCTTACACAGTGTAAAGCACAGTCCAAATGGGTTTCTAAAATAAAGCTAAGAAAAAGGCAACAACCTTTTAGCAGAAGTAAGCAGTTACAGCTCTGCCCCAACTCTTCCAGGAGGTCCTAGTTTGAGGAATATGTCATGAGTGTGCACTTTGACCTCTGGGTCATAAATGTACTTTGATCGAAATTCATCTCAAATTTGAAAACTAGGGCGTCCACAGGTGCTGATTGGAAACACTTTTCAAGTGATCACAGTAGGTCCAAAGCAAAGCTCAAGGGGTTTCTGCACACTCTTGACCTCCCAGGCAAGGGGAGTGGAAGGTGATCTTTGCTCTGCCCATCTCTACCCAGTGAATCGCTCATTTGAGAAGACTGTGCTGGGGAAGAATAAAGGCCATACAGACACTAGGTAAGTAGATGAATAAGACAGTCCCAGTAATCCACATTCCCTTGGAGGAAGACTATCCACCAGAAAACTATTAAAGTGCTGGTTCACACTAAGGAATCAGGAAACATATGGGGCAGACGGTATGCCAAGAATGCGAGTTGAGTTGGTATTAGACCTGGCCAGGGTGCACCAGGTAGATTTCCTTCAGGACCAACCAGGGGCAGAATGTGCTTCCATGACCAGCCCAGTATGGCTCCTCCCCCAGCTCTCTCTACTTCCTTGCAGACCCTTACTGACTCGCAAAGCACTTCTATGCCAAAAGGGTTCAGTTTGGGACATGTGGATTGGAGTGCAGCAACACTTGCCAGCAAGGAATTATCCCTGACCTCTGCCGGAGCAGGCTCCAGTGCTGATGAGACAGCACATTGGACAAGGAAAATGCACACAGAGGCTTGGGCTGCTGAGTAGGAGAAATCAATACGAAGGTTTAAAGCTGCTAAAAGCCAGCCTGACTCCTGGCTGGCTCCTCCTGCTGCTGGTGATTTCAGACTGTAACTGATGTTTCTTCATTATTCTGCTAAACTTTCAGGGGTCTTTCTGGGCTAAGAAAGTCCAGATTCCCAGCACTTGGACTGCCAAGTGCCGGCCTTAGGTGACCACAGCATGTTGTAAGGTCTGGTTTTCAAACACTTTGCTATCTCTAAGAGGATCAGTACCATTTTTGCAACAACCATTAACTATGGCAATTCCTTAGGAAATCCTAAATCCTTTAAGATCTGGTGTCCTGGCACCAAGTTCCTGTCCTCGAAGACTAGCACAGGACAGGAGCCAGGGTATCTGCTCATTGGCAGAGGCCTGGAAGGAAGCCCTATTGATTTGGATGCAACAAAAACACTGGAGAATCCTGAAAGGGGGTCAAGAATTCAAGAGAAAATTAATTGATTCAGAAGAAAATTATGCCTTCAATTTCAACCTGACTTACAGGAAAAATCCAGGACGCTGCTGGCATGCTGGCTGTGGCTAAGAGCCTCAATGCAACCACCTGGGGCATGACCGTTTCTCCTGGATTTCACCAATCAGCATCCTCAACTGGGAAGAGGACACCCAAGATGAGGCAAAGGCCTACACCTTCATAATCGCACCCTTAGCCAGGCTGCCAAAGACTGAGGTACAGCAAAGCTTATTTTTATAGGAATATTTAAACACTGCTTCATGGTCAATGGAGTGATTTAGAATCCCTCTTTCTAGTTCAAATAAATCGAACAGCACTGAGGAATGGAGAAGGGAAATAACTTTTACTGTGTACCACCACATTTACAATTTATTTACTCCTCAGGCCAACCACATCGACCTTACCAGACACCATGAAAAGTACTTTCCATACACTGGTATTTATTATTCTCATTTTTCAGGGAGGTTAAATAAAACGCCTGCTTAGGAGTCATACCACTAAAACTAAAGGCAGGCCTAAACACCAGAAGTTTTTAACCCACACCCCAACCCCAGCTCATGTTCTTTCCTATTAAGAGAGCTTTTCATTCGCTCCCATGAGCAGCGGCTCATATACCCCTCAGAGAGCTTGGAAAAGCGTGGATTAGTTACCTAGATTCTGAGCTGGCCTCAAAGGTTAGTCTCTTTCCACTACACTGCACTGCTGCTCTTAGAGGACAGGAAGAGGGGAAGGGCAATGAGTCAAGTCTCTCACTTCCACCAAAATCCCCTGCACATCTCTACAACCACTGTCCTATACCCACCACCTTTGGCACACGTGGGTCACAGCTTGCTACTACTATCCTGTCCAGATGATTTTACTATCATCTTTCGGAGGGGAATGTGGCAACTCCTAAGCTATATTGGTACTTTCTCTTTTGACTCATTTTTTACTTCTATGAATTTATCCTGACAATATGCCTCCAACAGTATGAAGATAGGCATGCATGAGATGTGCATCTCAGCATTGTTTGTAATGGCAGATTATTGAAAACAACCTTCAAACCCACACAGGAGAACTGAACAAACTATGACATAGCCACACAGTGGGGCACAATGCAACTGTAAAAAATAAAATAAAGAGGAAGAGCTCTGTGAACTGGAAGTGATTTCCAGGACATTCTGTTTAAACAAAATGCAAAAGGGTGTCTGTGGTATGCTACCCTTTGTGAAAAAGAGAGAGTAAGAGAGAGATAAGAAAATATTCATATATCTGCTCATTTTGTGACAAGAAATAACAATAAATCAGAAAGGACACCAAGTACCTATAGGATATGAGTGGGAACAGGTGGAAAGAAGGGAAAACTGAGAACAGGATAGTGAGGATGAAGATGAAGAAACACTTCTCAGAGTCTAAATTTTGACATACTTCTGATTTTTAAAATGATCTTGTGTTTTTCATGCATTCAGATATAACCAATATCAACAAAGGTCTGAGGAAATCCAAAATAGAACATAAAAATGTAACAAGTGAATCTAATTGCATTATAAATATAACTACATGGGAGTAGGAAAGAAAAATAATTAACAAGTACTTTGGAAAATACTTATGACTAGACACTAGGAGGCTAAACCTAAAAAGGCTTGTATGATAATTCTTACACTGTCGTTATTGGAATTTATTCCACAGACATATAGGTTAACAATTACGAATATTCAAAGACTAAATACATAAACATATCATGGCTACTGAGATGCAAATTTCTCCCAAGATAGGAAACAGTTGTAAATCGGAAAAGGAGAAGAGACTAGAATAATACCCATGGTGTTGAATTAGAGCTCATCACAGTACAAATTCAAGATTTTTAATAGTTAGATAAATGAAAGATGGAGAGATAGGTAGGTAGGTAGATATGTGGATGGATATAGAAAACTCAGGTGGGAGACAGGTAGAGAGAGGTGTATATTTAAACATATGTGTATTTTCTAGCTGTGTGCTCTGAGCTGCAAGACCAATGATACTCTAGTACCAGTGAGCACATCTAGTCTCCAAAAGTTTGGTTTCTAAACACTATTCTACCCTAAAAGGAAAGGGCTCCCTAGCAAAACAGCTGCTTCCAGGACTGGGCAGAGCAGTACCAAGTAAACATCAAACTTCTGAGATTCTGGAAAATAAGAAAGTCCAGCTAACATGAAAGGGAATGTCCAAAGAACACAGGAGTCAACTTTAAAGATCTTCCAATAGTTAAATCTGAAACAATTTGAGCAACAAAACAAAGCACAATAATAATGGGTTACAACTCATAAAACAAATATCCGTAAATTTATATTGATATCAATGAATATATAAATACAGAAGGGAATCTGTTCCTTGCAGTAGCATTCCAATCAGTAGGTGCAGATAGGGTGATTAAAACAGAAAACGGCCATTTGGCAAGTACCACCATGACGACTGTCACAGGCAAGACTTATCGAAGGATCAGAAAGCATGTCGAGAAGCGTGACCTGAAGTATGAAGGGACTATAAAAAGTTCCTGGAAGGGCCAGCAGGTGGCGCTTGTCGTCAAGGCACTGGATCCCACATGGCTGACTGTACCATTCAAATGCTGAATCCAGCAGGTTGAAAAACACACCAGGTATGTGTGCATCCATGCTCAAAATCCCAACAAAAGAATGGAGGAGAAAGGATTGCAGCAGGGCCATCCCCCCTGGAGGGTTATTTCTCATCTTCTAACTGTCTCTCTTCGGTGAGCACATGTACCCTATACCAAAACTAAATATTTTTAAGTTCATGAAAAAATGGAACTAAAGCATGAATTCACTTGGGTACAGAAAAAGATTTGTGAAATTCATGCATAGTTTTTTCATTATACACATTTGCTATGAATTTCTTGAAGACCCTCTTATACCTTTTCACAAGTTGTTTACTGATCAGAAGGAAAAGAGTCACTTTTTAGTGGAAAAATCAGACACCACTTTCTCCAGGTGATCAGTTATCAGCAGAAGCAGACACATCAGTGATATGCACCCTCATATGAACTGCATAGGCTACATTTCTGTAGTATTTTTGTCAAAAAATGCAAAATTAGAATTCAATCACAATGAAACATCACATAACCATCCCTCGAGGGACAGTCTGCAAAACAACTAGCCAGCCCTCTTCCAAAGTGACAAGGTCATGAAATGGAAAACAAACAAACACCTGAAGCAAACTAGAGACTAGGGAGATGAGACACTAAAATAAAATATGGGATGCTGAACTGCTGAACTGGACCCTGGAACAGGAAACAAGATGACTGACAAAATCCGAATAAAGTCTTTAGAACAGTTAGTAGAATTGTAGCAATGTTAATTTCCTGGATTTCGTGCTTGTACTATGGTTTCTAAGATGTGAACATTTGGGAAAACTGAAGGACATATAGAAAATCTGTGTTTTTTGTTTGTTTTTACTATTTTGAGAGGTCTGTAATCATTTCAAAATGAAAAGTTAAAACAAAATGATAAATTTAAAAAATAAAATTGTCCCACCAAATCCTCATTATGCCTTCATTTTTCTTGTGTAGACACACAGGATGAGATGAAGAAACAGACTATGAAAAATAAACTTATCAATATAATAAATCCAAAAGCAATATAAGATCTGATTTTTTTAGAAATCTCAGTAGAAAAAAATCTCTATCCCTATTTATGAAGAGCTGAAGGATGAAATCTACTAGTCTTGAGCTGAAAGTTGAAATTACCTTTGAGGCCAACAGGTGGCATAGTAGTTAAGGCCCTAGATTCCCACATGGCTGGCTGTAGTTCAGGTTTTGGACCTGGCAGCTTGAAAAAATCATGCCAGGCACACGTACATGTGCGTCCAAAATCCTGAGAGGAGAATGAAGGAGAAGGGATTACGGCATGGCCATCTTCTCTAAGCGGTGATTTTTCACTTTCCCTCTCATTGTCTCTTTCTCTCTGTGGCAAGTACATGTACCCTATGGTAAAAACTTTAAAAATAAAATTACCTTTATTTTTCTGTATAATGAACATATTATCATGAATATACCCTAAAAGAAAAAAAAAATCGGCTGTTGGCCTATTTTTGGCTCAAAGAATGCCGCATACTTATAAGAAGTTTGAACCACAATCTTGCAAAAACATTACATGGAACAGAGCAAATGGCCAAGGGTACACGGGAGAAAGAGTGGGGAGGGGCGCATCCCGAGAACGCATGAATGTACAGTGTCTGAAAGTTCCTAAGTATTCCAGCCACTGGCCATGACATCTCTAAATTGTGAAAATAATGACACTCTCACGCTGTGACTCATAGAGCAAACACTCTGTAATCAGTAATTTATTATTCTATTCCAGAGCTTTATTCACCAACTTTCATGAACTGAAGTAAAAAATCCTAACAGCATAACTTGACTTGGCCTTTTCCTCGTTTTTGTTTTGTTTTTTTTTTTAAGTCATGCAACATGTCTCTGTAACTTAACCAAGGTGACTTCTAGCTTTTCCAAACAAATTCAGAGTCCACTATTCTATGAGTAGGTATACTGCTTCCGCAAGGCGAGTACCACATCTAAAATGTGATGGAGAGACGGTGTCTGACCGTGATGCCTATAATTAAGGAGTATCAAGGCACTTGCATGGCACAGCTGCTTGCACTGTGCTCCCCCTATACCATGTGGTTGCCCAATGTATCAGCTCTACAGGGAGCTTAAAAGTAAAAATAGAAGAGCCCACCGGCAAGCGCTAAGCTGAGAAGAGTCTTGCCCACTACACCAGCAGCCTGCAACAGGCCTCTCAGAAACATCCTAAGTCTTCTGGACCCCATCCAGGTCTCCTTGTCTCCAGGCAGACTTTCTGCAGACCCCCAACTTCGGTCTGGTCCTCATCATCTATGTTCCCATACAACCCTGAGCTTCCACGTTTTCTCAAAGTAAACCACAAGGAAATGTAATGGGCCATTTTCTTCCCACTCTCCCCTGGAGAACTTGAGCTGCCTGAAGGCAGGGACTACACCCAACCTTCTGGATTTCCCAAGGTCTGACACAAGGCTTGGCCCATGCAGGCCATGACCAGGTGTTGATTGGCAGGTGGATCCTGCAGGAAGTGCAAATGACCATCCTTGCAGTCCAGTTATGGAGCACACATCTATTCATCTGACCTGTTTTACTGAGCTCCTGCACGCCAAGCAGTATTCTACCTTCCAAGAATGTCGCAAAGAAAAGAGGGGACTGTTCTTTCGCAATTGAGAATCTATGTGAGAGACTTTAAACATACACCTACGCAAGTGATTATGTAATTACAATTAGGAAGAACATTGTAAAAAAGAACAAATAAAATGTATAGCAGGCTCTAAGGCCAAGTAACTAGGTGATCTGCCAAATTTAAAAGTTTACCAAAGGCAATAGCAGGAGTGGGGGGAGAGGGGGAGAGATAATCTCAAGAGATAGTCACAGAACCACCCTCTAAAATATGAGACAAAAATAAAAAGCCTGGAGATGTGCCAAACATCCAGCCTCACATGGACTATCCAGGAAACCAAAGGGAATGTAACTATTGAGCCATTTAAAAATGTCAAATATGTGAACTATGTTGATACATGGGAGATATTAATAGAGTTTATTATGTATTGGAGTTTTTCCTACTATAAAGGTGATTAGGTTTATTAACAAAGATTTCAAAACTTGGCCTCAGCCATTCCAGCCTCAAAATAATCTTCAGAGTCCTATTGATCCTCAGGGTCCTGGCAGTCAGAGGAGTTACACTAGGAGGGCCATCTCCATGGCCTTTTCAAAGGAGCCCTTTCATCTGACAGGTGCAGGATCAGAGGCAGATCGTCGGAGCACCCGCCTGGAACAGCCCCTTACACCCTTGCCATCCTACATACACCTCTCTCAAGGAGACTCTTCAAATAAGTAAAGAAAGTGGAAGATGAGGTGGACAACCACATCCTCTGTCAGGAAGAGGACACTCTTCCCAGGGCACAAGGCTTTCTGGAATGCCCAAGCACCTGCTGCTACTGCAGAAGACAACTAGACCAGTCCTCTTAGTGAACCTTTACCATTTAATTAGAGGTTTTATTTTCACAAATTTCAAATATGGTCTTCAGACTAGCAGCATCATCTGGGACCTTGTTAGAAACTGAACAAAAACATAAAACTTGGTCTTACCAGATTTAGTAAAGTGTCATCTACATTTTAACAAGAACCCAGAAAAGCTACCGTGAGAGTAAATTTTATTTGTCAACCTGACTGGGATAAGAAATATCTAGATAATTGATAAAATATTATCTCTGAGTGTGTCTCTAAAGATGTTTCTAGAAGAGATTAGCATTTGAATCAGAAGACTGAGTAAAGAAGATCCAGCCTGACCAGTGTGAGCAGGCACTCTGATCCCTTCAGGGCCCTGCTAGGACAAAAACGTGGAGGAAGAATGATTGCTTTCTCTTCTGAAGCTGGGGTACATCTATCTTTTTCTGCCTTGGATATTCAGAGCTCCAGATTCTTGGATCTTTGGACTATAGACTTACACAAGTCACCCCCAGGTTCTCAGGCTTTTGGTTTCAAACTGAGAGTTACACTATTGGTTCCCCTGGTTCCTGGCCTTCAGACTCAAACTGAATGATACCACCAGGCTTCCTGGCATAGCAAGACACTTCTCGGGCTCCACAATTACAGGAGCCAGTTCTCATAATAAGCCCCTTTTCCATAGTTATACATATCCCCTTGGCTCCATTTTTCTCACTAATACAGTCAAATGCACACTAAGATTTGAGAAGTGCTGATTTAGTCCGAGAGCACAAGAGGATTTGTTTATGCATTATGCACTCACTGACTCCTCCACTCAATCCTAGGGCAGACCTAAAGATCTGTCAGAGGGGACCAGCAGTTAGCGTAATGGCTATGTCACAGGACTCCCATGTAGTCGACCGCGGTTCACGTCTTGGACCCAGTGGCTTAAAACTCACATCAGGCGCGCGTGTGTGTGTGCCCAAGATCCCGAGAGGAGAATGAAGGAGAAGGGATTGCGGCGTGGCCATCCCCCCTGGGGGTGATTTCTCGCTTTCTGTCTCTATGTTTCTGTCTGTCTGGCAAGCACACGTGCCCTATAGTGAAAATCTCTCCAAAAAAAAAAAAAATACATTATAAATTTTTTGACAAAGAAACCAGAAAGTCCAAGTTAGGGATGAATCTATAAAAGTTCTTAGGAAAACCATGTATTAACTACAATGAAAGAGCACCCTTAATAAAATCAAGGGCCTTTCCCATATCTTTCTTTAGTAAATAAGGTACTATACTGTTCTTTCCTTTTGCATCCTCAGCTAGCTTGAAACATTCATACTCTCTCTGCCCAAAATTTCTGTGGGAAGCCAGGAGGTTAACTTTGTCTTGTTGCAGATAACATGGATCCTACAGAAATGCCCTGTGTCAACATCTGCCTGTGCTCAGCATGAACTTGGGTTCAAAGTAGACAGAGAGTCATCTCAAGTGACACCAGACAGTTGCTAATGCCAAACTGCAGAGGGTCTGGGCCTCCCTCCCAGGCCATAGACAGTTCAACTCAGGATCAGGATTTTGTTTTTTGAGTGAAAACTTGAGGGAATATAGCCAGGTCTCTAGGTTGGGGACTCCCAGCAGGTTTTGCTGACAGAATAGACGCTGAACAGTGGCCATGCTGAGTGTGAGGGCTGTGAGACATCACATCCTGAGGGCTAAAGGCAGTGCAGCCAGAGGGAGGGACTTGGGTCTGGGCAGAAGGGCTATCAAAGCCATAGCTAGAGGAGTGGACAGAAGTGAGTAAGACCTGGGGAGAGGGGCAAGGAGGGTACAAGCAGAGGAAACTGAAAAGGAGACTTGGGGAAGATATCAGAAAGTAGAGTGCATTGGAGCCTGTTGTCAGGGGAGCTAGAGGGACAGGAAAAATTCTAAATGACTGATGACTAACTGTCTTCAGTGTTCAGGAGAAGACAAAACAACAGGAAAAAAGGCCACTGAACTTGGCACTGAAGAGATTGGTGGTGACCTGCAGACATCCACCACTGATGGATTACCCAGAAGTGCAGAAGGCTGAGGCTAGTGGGTCCTCCGGGTGGGGCAGGAGGAGATGCTGAAAGCCACTACCATGCTGGTTGGCTTGGTGCACCTGGGTACATAATATTTCAGGATAACAGCCTCTGTTGCCAAGTTTACTTTGGGGAGCAACTTGCAGTCTTTACAAAAGCTCCCAATAGCTCTGTTGTGAAACCTGCTTGGAACAACCCCAGAGGAGTCCCCTGCTAGTGGCCTCTGGAGATGTGGGGAAAGCAGTGCAGGGGAGACACTACCTCACATAAACGTCCCTGAAGAGACACCAAAAATTCAGCTCAGCACTTCTCAAGCTGTTCATGGGGACTGGTTTGTTTACTTACTATTTCAAATCCATTGATAACCAATGCTTTTGTGAAAAATAAAACTGAATTACCAATAAAGGAAATAAAAAAGAATGTATTAGGTCATCAGGAAAGTTATAACATATTTTTCTATGTTTCTCTATGCAAAATTGCGTCATGACTTTCCCAATGAGCCAGCATAAATGCATGCCAAATATTTTATCATTAGTCTCAATACACAAAATTCTGTTTTTATTAATATAATCTGAAAGGTAAGAATTACACATACAGACATAAGGAAAGCAAGCATATCAGCAATTAAGATACAAAATCATTATTACTGTTAAAATTTTCTTCAAGTTTATTCATTTATTTCTCCCATGAGAAAGAGATTGACCAGAGAGAGACAGAAACCCCCAACAGGTTCTTCATGCTACCCTCCATTCCCAGTCTCAGCCAGCCCACGTCATGGTCACCCACATGTGCACCCAGTATGTGCAGGGAGCTCCCGGGATGTGAACTCAGGACCTTCCCTAAGTGGTCCAGTTGCATTACTGCTATACCACTGACTGGGCCCTACTCTCATAATGTTTTGTTATAGCACAGTGAAATAGATTCCCCACACTAAAACTTAATTTGTATACAATGAAGAAAAGCAGTATATACCAATAATCAAAGTTTTTAACAGGACAAATTTGCTTACTTTTGCTTGTTCACTAACCTAGTTTAGGTTGGATGAGTCAAGCTACTTGCAAAGACCAATGCATATCTAAATTCCTAGTAACACTTATCGAAGAGAAAAGATGCTCACAGCAGTAGATTGATGAAAACAGGAAAAGAGATTCTAGCATAAATTTAGCAAGCTCAGAACATTTTTAAACTTTTATCTAAAATGAAAAATGATGCTATATTTTCAAAACATATTCTTCAATCTTCAATAGCTGCCAACTCTCCAGTCTATTTTGTGCAGCTATGGTTAAATTTAGATTATCTTTGGATGAAATAACTAGCTACGAGATCTATAATCAAGTTCCTAAGATATTCAGTGATAACAGCTCCAAGATATGCAGTATCAAGATCATTATATGCTTCACAGATAGCTAGCACAAAATCATGGGACATAACCCAGCAATCTGTAGACTCTCTGATCTTACAAATTTCTAACTTTTGGGTTTGTTCTTTAATCTTATCTGCCATTAAAAAACACATTGCAGGCCCAGCTGTGGTAGTACAGACTGGTAGTTGCTGCTACTCAACAGGCTGAGGCCACATGGGAGGCCCAGGTTTGGTTCCTGGTACACCTTAAGAACCACACATAGTGGCATCCACCTGCAATGGCCAGCTGTTCAGGAAGCTGAGGCAGGAGGATCCCAACATAGCAACTGAAAACGTGCTGCATTCCTTCCTTGCATGGAAGTTTTAATACCTAAGCTAAAAAACAAATGAACAAGTCTGGATGTCTACTTCACACTTTCAAAGAATTGAGAACAAGCTGGGTCCTTGTCTTTGAGAAATACTAAGAACTTAGTTCATTTTCCTCAGAACTTTTCCCTGGATACCTTCATACTTCAGCAGACAATACCAGTTCATGATTAGCTTCCATATTATCAAAAAAGGAAGAATAATTGCAAACGCCTCTGTCTTTAAACTGTATTTATGTCATCACTAAGCACACTGTTTAGCTCAGATGACAATTTTTCTTATCCAAATGTTCTCAGGACGGAAGGAGTGCACCAATTTACATCCTGCTGCAAACTCTTTAATCCCTGCAGCTGCTCTAGAATGGTCTCCTATCATTATAACAGTGCTGAAGAAT
This sequence comes from Tupaia belangeri chinensis, assembly GCF_000334495.1. Classification (NCBI taxonomy): domain Eukaryota; kingdom Metazoa; phylum Chordata; class Mammalia; order Scandentia; family Tupaiidae; genus Tupaia; species Tupaia belangeri. The sequence continues at coordinate 449,980 of NW_006159775.1, forward strand.
ACACCCTCTTCAAGCAAAACTTAAAGTCCAAACCACACTCGTTGACAAGGTAATTCCTTATGGTTTTGTATAGCTCAGAGCTCGTTGTGTTTATGAGCAATAAAACTGGAAAGAATTTTTCCAACATTTCAACATCATGTTCAAATTATGCACTTACTAGAATTGCCATATTAGCAAATCAGTGCATTCTTTAAGCTATAGAGGAAAAAAAAAATGTGAATTTCTTTGTTCAAGGAACTGGCTTTCTGTATCATTAGCCAGTTTCTGAATACATCACTAGAAAGTGATACTGGAGCTATTTTCTGTGCTGAAGAGTCACCCAACATCATGTCCATCTTTTTTTTTTTTTTTTAAATGAGAAAAGGCCTAGAGGGATAGAGAGAGCAAAATAGGTGGTTTTCAGAGTTTTGCCATGTCACAACTCTCCCAGACTCCTGCTTAGCTAAAACCACAGACATACTCCACCATACCTGGCTTGTTTAGGTTGAACCTGGAACTCAAACCAGGCTTCCATGTGGCCTCAGCCACTACAGTTGAGCCCATTCAAACATTTTTGATGCAGTCTTTCAATACTGTCTTGACAACTATATATTGTCTTTTTATTCTAAGCAAACCAAAGTATTACTTAATAAGAAACACATAAAGTACTAATGTTGATATGAAATTGTGGATACCTACAATTGTCGGCTCTTTTACTGAATTCTTTCCTCCCAAGAATTATTTTTCCATGTATTTAATTTATATGTAATTTTACATATCAATGATCTTATCTCTTCATTACCAATATATTCTCACAAAATAACACATTGTGATTTTAGCAGTTTATTTGGCTGATTATGGCTACACTATTGATTAGGAGAGATCATGCAACCAGGTAAAATGAATGTAAAAAATCTTTTTTTTTTTAGAGAGATGTTTGCTATACAGCACGTGCACTTGCCAGAGATAGGGAGACAGAAAGTGAGAAATCACCCCCCAAGGGTATGTCCACACTGCAGTCCTTTCTCCTCCATTCATTCTTCTCTCGGGATCTTGGACATGCACCCAGATTGAGTTTTAAGTCACTGGGTCCAGGACTCAAACCGAGGTTAACTTACAGGGGCATCCGGTGACATAACCATTACACCATCTGCTGGTCCCAAAATCTTTTGCTCTTTAGAGGCTAGATAGTGGCACAAAAGTAAATGTAACACTCTGTGATGCATACCCACACAAGAAGGTTGACGATTTACATCTACAAACGTCCCTGAGTACTCCAAGCAGATATGTGCCCATAATCTGAGCTGGATAAGGCTGAGGATAGATCGTGGCATCACGACCCTGTTGGGGATGCTGTATCTGTGTGTGTGTGTGTGTGTGTGTGTGTGTGTGTGTGTGTGCACGCGCGTGCACGCATATGTGAGCCTGTGTGGTGTGTGAGTGTGTGTTTGTGTGCGTGTGTATCTATCTATCATGAAATAAGTAAACTTTAAAAATTTTTTGTTCTTGAAATGACATCCATTGCATCATTTAGGTTACTACTTACTACTTTACTACTGCCTATTCAGAAAAGGAGTCTCTTCTTGCCAAAAATTTCAGTAAAATGTATTTTCCATCAGTAAGTTAAGATGACAAATAAACAATATACACTGACAGGGACCAGCAGATGGTGTAATGGTTACATTGCTGGACTCCTGCAGTTCGAGTCCTGGACCTAGCAATTTAAAACTCTCTCTGTGCGTGTGTGTGTGTGTGTGTGGTGTGTGTGTGTGTACCCAAAATAAATTCCAAGAGAGAAGGGACTGTGGCATGACCATCCCCCCCCCCAGAGGGGGGGTCACTTTCTGTCTCTCTGGCGAGCACAGGCACCCTATAGCAAAAATCTCTTAAAAAAATATGCTGACCAACAAACAATATTTAATAACATTAACCTATAAATTAAGAAACTATATCTACTCCCATTTGGCATAATTATGTATGAGAAAATATTAAGAAAGAGATTGTGATGTGGCCATCCCCCTTGAGGGGTGATTTCTCACTTTTCCTCTCTTTGTCCCTCCCTATCCCTCTCCAAAAATATCTGACGTGTTCTACACTCTGGTTAAAGAAATTTGTCTATTGATCACTTGGCAAGGTGAACTGATTACACATGTTCCTAAGTTCCTAAATGCTTACTCTTATTTTCTGTATCGCATTGTGAACTGGTAACAGTTCTCGAAACAGTAGTGGTCTATAGATCGCACTTTACTGGCCTTATGTGAAGTTATATGCCCAGAGTATTCTAGATGGAATAAAATTCTAATTTTCTTAATTGAATTAATTTGATTTCTTTTCTCCTGCTGGAAGTATTAATGGAGTTCATCCTATACAGGAAATGTGGTGAAATTTATGATAAAAGTACGAAGTGAGTGTACCGGAGGTGGAAAGGAATTTAAGCTCTGTAAGGAAAACTGTTACTGACTAATCCTGTGTAATTCTTTGAGGCTTAGATAAGTAACTGTTTAGAAGAGTTGGTAGACAGAATCCTAAAATGACCTCCACAATTCCCTCCCCTGGTAGGACACATTTTGTAATCTCCTCCCCCTGAATGTGGGTAAGACTTGAAATATGCTACGATATCACCACTGTGGTTAGGTTATACTATGTGGCAACAATAAAGAGATTTAGCACATGTAATTGAGGTCCCAAGTCAAGTTTACTCTAAATTAATCAATGGGGAGATTATCCTAGGCAGGCTTGACCTAATCGGGGGAGCCTGTTAATAGAGGATTGGAAAGAATTGTACTTCCATGGGTAGCCAGGTGGCTTGGTGATTAAGGTGGCTGGATCCCACATGGCCAGCTTTACAGTTTCAGTCCCTGGTCCCAGAGGCTTGTGTGCCCCAAAATCCTGAAAGGAGAATGGAGGAGAGGAATTGCCGCATAGCCATGGCAGGTGGGGATGATTTCTTACTTTCCATCTCTCTCCCCAGTTGAGTGCATGGGCCTATACCAAAAACTAAAAAAGAAATTTTGTAACTTTTTTTTCTTTCAAATTATACTTCCAGTCCAGTAGCAGTTTGATAACATTCACCTTACAATGTCCAACCAAGTCTGAGTTGTAGCAATGACTTTGTCTGAGATTCAAGATGTGTCCTAAGACATTAAGACATATGAACTATTGAAGGGAATGGGAAAGGGAAAGATAAGCCTTTCATGTAAGGCAGGGAATCACAAAACCATAAAGAAAAGCTATCACTCTCCCCATAAAGTTCAGTTGTTGTTGTTCTTGTTAGAAGGAGCATGCACTCACCAGAGGGAGACAGAGAGAGAAGAAAGCACCCCCATGGAGCACAGTCACGCTGCAGTCCCTTCTCTTCGACCTCTCCCTCCTTTTGGGATTTTGGACACATAATGCACTTGCACCAAATGTGTTTCTCAAGCTGCTGGGTCTGGGACTCAAACCATGTGACTAGCCATGCAGGATCCAGTTCACTTAACCACTAAGCCATGGGTCTGGCCCACATCTGCCTTTCAAAAACAGCAAAAAGTTGCCATTTGCTGTCTTCTGTAGTACAGTGGCCCTGGAGTGGGAGCACAGTTTTGTTCACACCTACCTGCCTTCCTCCTTTCCATATGTGACTCCAACATGGCCCAGAGAAGGAAGGCAGAACTAGGCACCCTGCATACATGCAAGTGTTCCTTGGTATCCCATAATGGTTCAGGCTGTGATTAGAGGATTCATTCCAGAAACCATGTGGTCTTCCCCTTATCTATGAAAGATTAAGTAAGCTGAGAGCTCTCTGTCCCCTTTTCTAGGGAAAAAAAAAATAAAAACTTTAACATAAGTCTTAAACTGGTGATATTTTTTCAACCTCCCAGTCCACCAGTTAAGGAAATCAAAAGGTGTATTTCACCAGCTTCTAAACAAGCAAACACCAAAATGGATAGCCCTCCTTAAAATCAAAAAAGGGAGAAAAAGAGAAGAAAGTCTTTAAACTAGCATCCAGCTGGTATTCTGCAGACTCTTTGTCTAGTGGATTTTAAATTACAGATCAGAGTAAAACAACATGCACAAAAATAAAGAGTAATCAGGGCCTCTCTCTGAAGGAAATCTCCAGGACAGCCATGGTCCCAGTGGCCCTCGGCCACCATGCCAGCTGTAATAACTGCTCTGAAAAGCACAGCTCCGGCTCCCTGAGAGGCAGAGCCTGCATGGTCAAACAAAGCTATGATTATTGGAAAGCAGAAATGCTCCTAAAAGATCACCAAAGGGAGAAAGGGCTTTTATAAAATCCTCATATCTACCCAGTGGAGTCGGCCTATACTGACTAAATGTAAAATGCATTCTGGGGACACGCAGCTCATGTTGCCCATTTCCTTTGCACTCTTCAGTGGCAGCATGTTGTTCACGGAACAAGACCATTTTCCCAGCACAACTGCTCTCAACGAAGCTCACTCTCTGCAAAATAGCCATGGTTTTTCTTGCTTCTCTGGGACTTCCTTGAGCCTTCCCACTGAAAGGACAGTCATATCACAGTTTCCTTTTATAGTGTTACATAACCAAAATTATAATGATAAAGCTGTCTCTAAACCATATGTTTTCAGCTCTAAAATTACAACAAAATGTAGATGGTCCAGTACTGCAGAATCTGAGATTTGGAAGGGACCTCGGAGGCCACCAAATTCTACTCTTCACCCACTGAAGACACATCTGCATGCAGCCATTGAGCTTGCTCAAACCTGAGTCAACTGTGTCCAGCAGGACCCTCTGCCACAGGGTTGGTGCTGCCCACAGGATCCCCAGAACAGGACTGCTCCTACGTAAGGACAGGTACCAAGAGCTTTGTGCTCCACCAATGGGTTTCCAGACTAGGCTTCCCCAGACCCTGTGGCCACCCAAAACTCTTCCTTGCATCTTGTTCAGGTTGCCCTCCAGACAGCCGGGAGTCCTTCTGAGATACAGCTTGCATTGCTTTGAAGCTGTGGACACTATATGTCTTTAACAGAGTATGAAGTATTCTAGGTCATCTCATCCAATAAAGCTTTCGATTCTGTAAATGGAGTCAATCAAAACACATAGGTCTTCTAGTATAGAAATGCTGTTTTTCCAAGTCTCTTTCTATGCTCATGTATTAATAATTTCAACCCAAGGCAGGACATTAATTCTCATTATGCTTCACCTTTTTAGCTGACTTTAATCTACCGGGATCTCAACCCTGTCAAATTCAAAATATGTATTCCTATCAGCTTTGTATCTCTTGAAACACTATTAAGTATTCCTCAAGATACAAGACACTGATTTTTTTTAAATGAATGTACGACAGACTTTCAGCATCCAATGGGCCTATCCGTTTCATCCTGATGACTCAAAACAACAAAAATGACAATAGGTGAGGCTTAAACAAATAGTGACTCCATCTAACAAGTAACAACATTAAGTCACAGGATATTACCAGAGTTCCTATCAAATCTATTGCCCAGAACAAGGTTTACCAGCCTAATGTTATGCCCTGTCTGAGTCTGGCTTAGCACTATCCACACTTAGCTAATCCCATCAGTTTCTAGTAAATCTGCAATCATTTAGAAATGCTCAGAATGTGCTTACCAATTTGTTTCTAAGTTTCACTAAAGCTCAATAAAAAATTATTATTTACTACTATGTACTAGGTGGTATAGCTTTTACTAGAAGTTGCTGGCAGACTTCCAGGAATTAAACATTTTTAACCCTGTGGTTCTTGGTTTGGGGGGGCTGTTTGTTTGTTTTAGCTTTAAAAACTGACTTATTTACCGGGTCCTAGTCCTATGGCAAATGAAGACCATGCACAATGAAATGACCAGTCAGTTAAATCATCAGCACCAAAGGGCTGCCTAAGTCCCATGTCTTTGTTCTCTTCCAAATGAAGACCCTTTAACTGCAAGAAGAGTTGAAAATACCTCTCATGTTCTCAGGTCCATTTCAGCATCCCACCAAGAATCTCAAAGTCTCTGAAGATAAACACTAAGTTTCATTGTCCATGTGAGTCAACACATGCCCATTCCCATCCATGAGCTTACAGGGTCTACTGAGCTCCCCCCATTCCGCCCCCCGCAACCCTCATAGTGAGAATGAGCTCTGGAAGATGATCCATGGGACTGCTAGCAGGCAAACTCTTTAGAGGCCAGCTTCTCACCTTTTCCCGCTGCAAAACAACAAAATTTCTTCCCTATGTTGGCAATGTCATGTTATCTTCTGGACAGTCCAAGGAATAGGAGAGGACTCTTCCCCAAGAAGACCTTATGTCTTCATGATACTCCACTGATACCGAGCTACTCCCTCCTGTCCTCTTTGTCCCCTCCGTATGGTGTTCAACTCCTTTTCACTTTGACCCCCTGATAACTTCCCCAATGCTAAGAATTCTTTACCAGTGTTAACAAGTTAAAAGCAGAGAGATGGCTTTGTAAAGTCATCCTTTTTCCCACAGCAAAGGAAAGAGCGTAATTTCTAACAAAACTGATGACTGCTCCAAAGTAAGGAGGCAGTATGGGGACTCTCCTGCAGCATACTGATCATCTATAAAAATTCAAAGTCCTGGGCCGGCCCCATAGATCAGCGGTTAAGGAAGTCAGATGCCGCACGGCTGATGTTTCAATTTCAGACCTGGAGGCTTGTGAAATACACTGGGTGCATGTGTGGGCATGCCCAAAATTCTGATGGGAGGGAGAAATAGAGGCAAAAGAACTGCAGAGTGGCCATGCCCCACATTGTCTCTGTCCATCTGTCTCTCCTCCCAAATACAAGTGTGCACGCTCCCTGGCAATAAAAAAATAAAATAAAATAAATGAGTCTTATGTGCCTTTGTCCCTGCCCAGAATCTGCCATAGGAAGTTGAGTGTTTCCTACACCCACTTTTTGGGGCTCTTAATCTCACTAGCTATAAATCAACTTAGTTCTCCCCCTCTCCCTTTTCCCACTGAAGTGTGTGAATCTTTAAGACTGGTAGCAGTTCATGCTAGACAGGGTGTCACTCCCTCCACCTCCATAGCCAGATACAGCAGTTACACAGAATGGCTTTTCACAGTCTGTGACCCTAGATATGACACTCTGGTCTGCCATGCTAGTTTGCCAGACAACCTGGTGGCAAGTCTGCATGGAATACAATCTTCCATTCCTAATTACACCTCAAAACTCTTCATGAGGCGCCACTCCCTATGCCAAAGCCTCATGTGCCAGTGTGGTATATCTCTGTCTTTATTCTAAGTAATGTTGACACACGGCCCCTTAATTAACATTCTCAACTGCCTGCTGCTGAAATATTTTAAGTTTCATTGGAGAAGCTTGGCATGCCCCGCCAGCCCACACTGTTTTTAAGATGTGTTCTCACAATCCTGCTTAAAAATGTTGACAGCCAGTGGCCCCAGGACATCTGACGTAAAGGAATCAATCTAATTCCTCCTCTGAAAAATGCAGTGTGGAAGTCAGAGAGTATAGTCAATCCTGGTCACTTGAGTAACCAGCCATCCTGCTCCATGTTCAAAGAGCATCTGACAGGACAGGCAGACAGACAGGAGTCCCCCTGCTTCTCAAGGATTTCCATTTCCCATACCCTCTTCTCCTGCAGGCCAAGCCTCTTCTGGCTCCCCTGTTTCGTAGACACTCTTGTGATCCGGCAGTAAACCTTCTTTACTTAAGCAGAACAGAGAAGGGGCTCTATTTCTCACAAGAAATTGAAAGTCACGAATGGAGGAAGGGAGCATTTTGCAATTTGCCAAGACAAAACAAGAAAAGGATGGCCTCGTCAACAAAAATTACTCTCACGCTTACTACACAGACACACCACTTTAGGTGGAGGGAGGGAATATAAACGTGATCCCTGACTCTAAAACTGTTTCATCTGGTTGGAGAATTATGAGGCTCAAGAAAGTATGAAAACTAAAGGCACATAGAGATTTTGTGAATGAACCAAACTGACTCCATTTTGTGAGAACTAATGCCATCTTGGGCCTTCCACTCTCCTCTGCCCTAGAGTGAACGTTCTAGTCTGGAGTAGGAATTTCTGTTTAAGTCAAACCACCTATAAATTTTTATCTGGAGGGTCTTAGTAAGATAATGACTAATAATTCTCACTGACACTGTAGGTCTGTGCCCCATGATGCCACTGGCCTCTGATACAGAGAAAGGTCAATGATCTCGAAGCCGAGAACAGTTACATCTCCCACCAAGTGACTTGCTCCTTCCACTCCCAATCCCATGGCAGTCACATCCCTAACACCTTGACCTGTTTTCTCTGAGGTCTGCCTCCATTGTTCAGCTACTCTGCTGTACCTTAGAAAGCTCCAGCCTACTGTGAGATGGTGCAGAATATACAGCCACAAATATTTATAGGTCGCTGTCTACCCTGCTTCCTCCCACATACAAGTTACCCTCTGATAATAAATTTCTGTTAATTCCTCTTTGGAATGAGCTACTTCGTCCTTCATACTCAAAGCCCATCACACAAGGAGGACCTACAGAATAGCGGACAATCACAGCTGTAGACATTGTCTAAAGGGGTTGTCCCACAGAGGGCAGAACAGGCAGGCAGGGAGCTCTTCACTCAGATCTCAAAAGGTTACCTAGGGACCAACAGTTAATGTAATGGCTATGTCGCTGGACTCCCACGTAGTCAACCGTGGTTCGCGTCCCGGACCCGGTGGCTTAAACTCACGCCGGGCGCGTGTGCATGCGTGCCCAAGATCCTGAGAGGAGAATGGAGGAGAAGGGATTGTGGCGTGGCCATCCCCCCTGGGGGGTGATTTCCTGCTTTCTGTCTGTCTCTCTCTGTCTGTCTGGCGAGCGCACGCGCCCTATAGCAAAAATCTTACAAAAAAAAAAAAAAAAAGGTTACCTAGAATGTGGAAAGGCAAGAAAGCAAATTTATGAAATTTGTATCTTTCTTACTGTGTTCCTGTGCCTGCCACACACAGCCCTTCTATGGGGCCTCTAAGTACTTCTACTATTATTCACCATTAACAAGTAGTATGATTCAATGTGTTGAAATGGCATGGAGTTTTTCCAGTGTTGCCCTCCCTATGGGGCATGTTCTTAGCATCCCCTCTTTCTCTGTTCTCCCAGTGTGTTGGGATTCTCACCAGATTTACACTGACAAAATGCTATTAGGTAAAACCTTGCTTTTCACAGGTTCCCAGTGGTCAAAAATGTGTTGAAATTATCTCAGCAGTTCCACATACTCCAAGAGCTTCACCCATATGCAATTCAGTCCACATCTGACCTCCTTCCCATACCTGCTTTTTCGTTATTCTAACCCACTCAGATCTCCAACAAGATCCCAAAATTGTAATCATGGCTTTAAATCATAAATACTGCAATTTTCTATCACAAACATGTATTTTTATTATCATAAAAAGCTTTCATTGCTTACATTTTAAAATGCATAGCAGAATGAGGATTTGGACAGAGGGCTTCTGAAGGAAAAGTGGGGGAGAAGAATTGTGAGGAAGAAGATGCCCCTAGGACACTGAGCTGCAGAGTAATGCTGGGGAAGCTGGGCACTGGGAGATCCAAAAAGGAGAGAACAGAAGCATCCCTGGGCTGTATTTACTGCCATTTCCCAACCTACCACCTCCTGCTTGGTTGTTTCATTTCTCGTGTTAAAATGGTGAAAATGTTAACTACTTCTTGCTCAATTTCAAAAATACTAAAATTTTTAAGAGGGATTTTTTTGCTATTGGGTATGTGCACTCACCAGAGAGACAGAAAGAGAAGGCAAAAGATCACCCCCCAGGGGAGCATGGCCATGGTGCAATTCCTTCTCCTCCATTCTCCTCTTGAGATTTTGGGCACACACGCACATGCGTCTAGCTGGGTCTGGGGCTCGAACTATGGTCAGTCATAAAGGAGTCCAGTGCCCTAACCGCTATACACGTGCTACCCCCAAATTGTAAGCCCATTGCTCCTCTGCATGATACACCCCTCCTATACAGGGGGAGCATGGCCATGCTGCAATTCCTTCTCCTCCATTCTCCTCTTGAGATTTTGGGCACACACGCACATGCGTCTAGCTGGGTCTGGGGCTCGAACTATGGTCAGTCATAAAGGAGTCCAGTGCCCTAACCGCTATACACGTGCTACCCCCAAATTGTAAGCCCATTGCTCCTCTGCATGATACACCCCTCCTATACATCTGATAAACTGCTTTGCTCGGCACTTAATTTAACCAGATTTAATTATGAAAGGCTTATTCAAGGATACTAGTTTATGTTTTCTAATCTGAATCAGATTGTTTCTCAAAGGCACAGGGGTGCAGATGAGACCTTAGAGAAAAGCGGCCCCTCTGGTCAGCAGAGTGACATGCTTATACAAGGGGACTTCACATAGTTCACGAACAATGACATGGAACTGACATGTGCCCAAAGCCATCAGAAACATTCATGGCAGTGCCAGCTGGATAGAAAGACTGCAAGTCACTGTTGTGTTCCTATTGACTGCTGATTCTGGAGATGTAGACTGAAAGGTCTGCCAGCAACCTCCCTGGACTCAGAGCCACATGTATTTACTTTCAACAGCATGCATCACCTTCATTGCTCTGAAAAATTTCTAAAGAAAAAAATAATTAAGCCAGTCACCACTTACTGTATGATTCTAAAACCTAACCCATCTCCAAAACTCATCACATACACTATAATCGTGTTTTAGGTTACATAGTTAAAGCTCCTTAGAGTATGAACCTTACAAACTCTTGATTCAGCTGAAGTAAGGTTTTCAAGGCCAACCAACTTGGCAAGACTGAGAATGGTCTTACAGAAGCAGCTACCCAGCAGCAACATTGAGTACTGTATGGATCAGTATTTGAACATTTAAAAGTATCTCTTTTTTCTGCTATTTAAACCTAACAGAATTAATTCAACTGTATATATTTCCCCACACATGGAAAGTCAACCTAATCTACACTTTCATTTTTAAAAATTAGTTTTAGTTTTTAGAATATACTCAGGAATACTGTTTATTAGCTTATTACCAGAATAAATCCAATCAGAATGGTTGCGATGTGAGTGAAAACAACAGTTGAAGGGCCTGAGTACCAATTCTAATTAGACCTGTGACACAGTCTTTCCTGATGGTCACTAGTAAGCTTTGGCTGAGTCGTGGCCATTTTTAACAGTGCCATTTGTCTTGGGAGTAAGAAAAGAGTGGGGTAAAAGAGATACCAATAAACACCAAGAACTCAGGACTACTGGAAAGTCAAGAGCTGTAATGAAAGACCAGCAAGAGATGTCTCTACTTACTATTTACACTACGCAGACTGTAAAACTTCCTACTTATCAGTCTGCACTGCCAACAGTCAGACCCTGACGGTCATAAAGCTGCTAGAACGGGCAAAGAATTTATCAAGCATCTAAGTTAATCATAGATAAGCCGAAAGACTCTAACCAAACACTGGGGCTCTGTCTGACCCTTTCCCAGAGTTGGGTCTGTCTTTAGGCAAACATTTGCTTTAAAAAAAAAAAAAAGCTATGATACGGAATGAAAAATATTTAACATCAAATCTCTAGCCAGTGTCATCTAAGACCTTGTTATGACACCAGCTGTCCTGAGCTAACCTGGGATAGGGTTAATCACACGTACAACTCCCTATTCATTGTTTAGCAGAGCAGTTTCCAGCCTTATTCCCAGATCTCACACCACCACTCCCTTGAGGCAGCACACACACACTGGTACATCACCAGGGGTGAGCAGGCTGGCACACAGTTCTTCTCTTATACTACAAGGTGTACTGCCATACCAGGTAATCAGTGAGAGCTGCGATTCAAGAGTGGTTCATGCTGTGCAACTGACAACTGGCTTCCTCAGCACTCCCAGCTGGCTCATGACTCCCAGGCTGTCTTAGTCCACATGACACCTGACTGTATTTGGTAGCCACAGACTATCTTCTCAAGTTGTACCTCATCTGTTTCTAAGAGCACACTATCAATTAATTCCACATGGACATATGCCTGGCACCATCATGGAGGACTGAAGAGTGTGTGGACAGATTGGTATAAATCTATTGCAATTAGTAAGGAATGCCCAGGGCCCAAAACTTCCCTCTCCAGACTCTATATTCAAAGAGAAACTCAGCTACATAAGAGAGTTGAGCCCTGCAAGAGACAGGAGAATTAGTCAAGTGTAACTGAACACGCTGGTCCACTGGGAGCTGTCCCATGCCTCTGAGAGTCATATAGGCCAGTATCTTCTTCCAGAAAAGGGGCAAACCTTTCTCAGCCCTATTTTTAGGTCCTCCCAATAGACTATGCTTCAGACCTAACAGTACTCAGCAGGCTCATTCTGTGACGTGAGCATCTGCTCTTCCTGATACAGAGAGAAAGGTGAAAAAGTGCTCGCCACTCTCCTAGGCTGTGTTCCTCCCCAGCTACATGTGCCCACAGGAGACGACGTTGGGTAGAGGAAGCTTCCCGTGTTGGGGGCCATCAGTTGCACTCACTATTTATAGATGCTCCCCTCGCCCATTACTCAGGCGCTTGAAGAGCATGCGTTACCTCCTAATCCAGTGTCAGCACAGATGCAAGTTTTTTGTTTTCTGCATTTGCTCTTCTGGTAAACCCAAAAATTACAAGTAACAAGTTGCTACAGGGTTCCTATTGAATATCAGCATTCTTTCCTTCCATGGTTTATGTCAATTTGTAAAAACATGTGTGAAGCATCTGCCTTTTTATTTAAACAGAAAGTGAGAGCTCGGATTGCTGTACTGTGGCATTTTATGCACAAACCCAACAGCTAAATTGGGAGCTCCATCCTTGGGAGGGGCACACTCAAGTTGGGTCACCACAGCTGTCCTGGCCACCAGCTGTCTGGGAGGCCTCCACTTGAACCCAAGGGGGGACAGCCAGCAATAGAGAGAGGCCAAGTGGAGAGAACAGTCATAGTTCCTGATGACTACACAGCTAGAAAGGCAGATTCCAAAGCACCCCTTGACTAAGGAGAAGAAAGCAAAGCATAATTGTTTTTAAATTCCTCTGACTATATCCAGCGTTATTTCACAACAGTTTCCTTGAATTTGATCCTGGGTAAGAATTTAACATGTTTATAACCAGACCTATTGTAAAACTAATGTCTGTAAGTTCTACCTTATTTTTTATATTTTACATGTTCCCTAGAGCCCAACACATTCTCTAACCTTCCTATCCCACTAAAACAGAGAATTTCCCCCCAGATCACTGTGTTAGTGTTATTTATGAAAATGAATTTAGCAAAAGAATAGGAATTCTGAAAAAGAATCTAGCTTGTGTCCCACACTAAAAACTGGGTGGCCACAAGCCTCCCACACACATTTTTTTTAAAGAACTGTTTAATTTTATTTATTTTTATTTTTAATTTTCCCAGAGAGAGAAAAAGAAAGAAGGAAAGTGAGAAGGCAAGTCTCCAGGTCTGGGACTCTAACCACGGGCGGCCATGTAGAGTACAACACCTTAACCCTTATGCCACTTTGCCGGCTCCTTCCATACATGCTTTTATCATCACAAACCTAAATATCCCTGTGACCTCAACTCCACAGATGTACTCCCAAACCTTCTATGGTCTAACTATTAAAGCAGTCAAACACATATGGAGTATCTTCAAACTACTTGTTCTAGTCCATGTTGTTGCTAATAACAGAAATAGCTGAGTCTGAGTACTTCATAAAGAATTTAACTCATGGATTCGGAGACCCAAGGTGGAAGACCTATAGCTGGGCTTTCTTGTTGGTGGGCACTTTCTGAGGAGCCCTAGGGTGGCACAGGCCATCACACAGTGAGACAGAGCAAGAGCGGAGTGTGTCTGTGTCTCCTTATAAACCCATGAGTAGTACCCCATTGTGTGGGCCCCCGCCTGATGCCTAATCACCTCTCAAAGGCCCCACCTTGTAACACCACAATCGGATTAAGTTTTCTCTTAAAACTTAAAACTCTTAATGCCATCACAATAGGAAACAAATCTCAACACATTTTGGGGGCGACACATTAAAACCATTATACTGCTTTTAGAAAAACAACACATGTGCTTTCTACAAAAGCAACCAGAGAATAAAGCAAACTTTCTACTCCTAATGTCTTCACTTAGAATTAAAACAGGCATTCTAAAAGCTAATCTCTGTGAAACACCTTTTCAGAATACATGAAAATGCAAACCTGCTATGAACATCTACACCAGGAGATAGCCACCACTGTCAGAATCTAATCACAGACGGGCATGTTTATCTAAGTAGATTGAAGCTGCAGCATTTCCAAATTCCAAGTGGCATCCCACCTGACGGGGAAAGCATGTCAGTGTATCGCTGAAGTGAAAACTGCCCAGTGCGTTTTTATTGGAGGAAATAAACATAGGATGCATCTTCTAATATGCATAATTACATGTACTAGGCCTTTACTCTTTGTTAAAAATAACATTTTGGGCCTAAATTTCTGGAAGTAGTAGTAACCATTACTTTAAAAAATTTTTTAAACTTTGTAAACCAAAAAATTTCCCAAGGCAATAGTAGTTGATTGGATGCGTTTCATAGAAATGGAAAGTTGGTAAAAGAAATAATAAGTCAATATATACCCTTCCCTGAGGCAGTTCATTTGATGAGTAACCAACTGTTTTCCAAATATCTGGGGAGAGTATGTCAGCTGAAGGTTCCATATCTGTCTTCCTTCTTTAGTAATCCCTCAGTAGCGTAGAAATACACAGAACAGCCATACACACCATGTGTGATTACAGAGAGAGAAATTTCTAAGTTACAGAATCTCATTTTTAAAAGGCACATATAGGCCCAGCAGGTGGCATGGTGGTTAAGGTGCTGGACTCCCATATGGCCAACCACGGTTCAAGTCCCAGACCTGGTGGCTTGAAAATCATGCTGGGCACATGCACATGCATGCCTAAAATCTCAAGAGGCAAAAGGAGGAGAAGAGACTGTGGTGTGGCCATCCCCCTTGGGGAATGATTTCTCACTTTCTCTCTCTCTCTGGTGATCACATGTGCCTTCTGGCAACTAAAAAATTTAAAAAATAAAAAAGGCACATTTATAGTCCAGTTGCATATAGGAGATAGGAATACAATCAAAGAAAAAGATCTCTTTGGTTTTGAACAGCTTTTTAAAAATTAATATCTATTTAATATTATACTTTCATGAGTGAGAGAAAAAGACAGATAGAATCCCCAATATCTACCCTCAGCCATCAGCCAGCCCCAGATCATGGCCACATGTGTATCCAGCATATTTCAGAAGTCTCTGGATGTGAACCTGGGCTTTTCCCAGGCGGGTCAGCCTTGAAGAGCGTTGCGTTACCACTTTTCCACTGTCTAATCTCCTGAACTGAGTCTAGACACACAAGGAAAGCTGGACAAGCAAAGGAGAAAGGAGGCAGAGCGGTCACTGAAGGCAGAGGGAAGGGCACAGGAGGAAAGAGAGGAGGCAGACCAGTAGGAAGTGTTTGCGCAGGGTTCTAAGGGCACAGAGGTGGTCTGGCGGCACGAGGACAGGGCCAGAGGCTGACTTTGAAAGGTTTTAAGCAGCCAAATGCCTTGGTCAGATCTGCTTTTTAGAAAGACCATCCTGCAAAGTATATGAAGAAAGGGCTGCCAGAGAATCCCACTGGCAGAGAGAGACCACAGGGAGAGTCTCACAAGAGTCTAATGCAGAGATGCAAGAGCCCCAAGTTAAGGTTGTAGCAACTGGCTTTGGAGAGGTGGGTTTTTGTTTTGTTTTGTCTTGTTTCTGCTATAGGACACGTGTGCTCACCAGAAAGAGAGACTGAAAGCTAGAAATCACCTCCCGGGGGGATGGCCATGCCACAATCCCTTTTCCTCCATTCTCCTCTCAGGATCTTGGGCATGCACACACACGCACCTGGCGTGAGTTTAAGCCATCGGGCCTAGTACTCAAACCGCAGTCAACTACATGGCAGTTCAGCCACATAGGCAGTACACCAACTGCTGGTCCCCTCACATACTCTTAATAAAAAGAAATTAGACATCAGACAAAATAAAGGTTAATGATCAAACCAAATTGGAGGGAGAGTGCACTGATGAGTAAAGTACAGTTCACTCGGTCCATCTGTATCTGAGGTACAGGCCTCAACTCCCGGATGTGAAGGAAGATGCCTGTGGTTGGGGTTAAGGACACAGTACACTTCCTAAGTGCTGCCCAGTCCATCTCTGTATGTCTCAGTGTACTCACAGATGGTTAAGAAATGGTACCTATGGACAAAGGGACTTCATGGTTGTAAACATGTTAAATTCCTACCCAGAATCAAATTCAAGGAAAATGTGAGGGAGATGGAATTTAAGTACATGCTTATTTTGGCACAAAACAAATTTTGAAATCCATGCATAGTTTTTTAATAAAGTGCATTTTCTGTGAGCTCTTTGGAGATTGTTTTTAACATGTTTGAAACAAATTTATTTCCAGCTGATTCACAAGTTAAACAGTATGGAGAGTGAAGAGAGTCCTTTGCCTAGATGGTCAAACTTCATCAAAGAGACCAGATTCCTTCCTCTGTCTCTTACGGGGATGCTATGGCTGGGAAAGGAAAAATGCCCCCTCCACCCCCATATTATGCTGTCTTGGGGAAAAAAATCAGTTATTGAGGGAGGGATGTTATGGCTGGGAAAGGAGAAATGCCCCCTCCACCCCCATATTATACTGTCTTGGGGAAAAAAATCAGTTATTGAGGGAACAAGAATGTCTGTCTGAAATTAAGAATATAAAACTAAATGTAGTCCCAAGTTCGGTATTTTAGGATTTGGGAAACATGCTAATAGTTCTAATCCTGCTGGAAATGACTTACAATAGTACTTGGATTTATACTAAACAGATTTACTGTGGCCTGGTAAACTTTAAAACATACAACCAATTAAGTATCACCCAAATAAAGCATTTCAAATGAAACAAAGCTGAAAAGGGACCATTTGTCCTCAGTGACAGGCTGAATCACATCATTTAAATTTTAATGATGTATGAATGAATCCTTGCACTTTGCAAAGTTTTTAGAAAGCCACATTTTCTTCTTTTGAATTTTTCCTTCTCCATTTTTCTCTTGATCTCTCATGGGAACAATCTTACGAAATCAAAATCACATAATCGTAATAAATAGAAATTAGACATCAGACAAAATACATGTTACTGATCAAACCGTTTTAGAGAGAGAGTGTACTGATGAGTGAGCCTAATCAATTCTCACTCTACAGCCCTAATTCTTGCTACTGCCATCATCCACCTCAGCAGCCTCAATGCTCTTGGTTAGATTGTGACTTACTGTGAATGAAGAAATAAGATCATAAACCTAAGAGATAGTATATGCAAGATAAGAGCAAACAGGCATCAGGAGAGGGCTTTTCCTGTATGCAACTGGCTTGGAAAAAGGACTCATGGGAACAACAGAGTGAATTAGCACCAATGCACAGAATTCCAGCAACTGGCTGACTTTTATCTTCCTGGTGCCCTGGTCATTGGGGCATGGTATGCTTCAGCTGGGCTGTTCACAATGAAGAACAGGTACTGGGCAGAGCTCCTACTTCCGCTGAAACACTGTGAGGCTATCCCAGCCAAAGGTTCAGAAATGGAGGTGCCTAATACTTCCCCCTGCAGTCTCTAACCCACCCCTTCCTGCTCAGCTATTGAGATGTTCATGTCTTGCCCAGGAGAATGGTCTGGAAAGAGGGCTCTGCCACACTCTGTACAGAGAATAGGCTGGAAGTCAGGATGCCCCACCTTTGCTGCTCCTGACCCCTTGCTAACACCCACAGCCCAGTGCTCTCCTGACAGCTTCCATCTGACCTCTGTGCACTTCCAAATCCCTGCTCCAAACCCACATGCCACCTTGCTGATGTGCTGTAAACCCTCAACCCAGACTCAGCTTATGCAATGTGCTCATGAACTGAGAAGGTGGTGGCTACCACTGTCACCGCTACTGTCATCACCGCAGCCAGCCCAGGACCATCGGCTCATCCTCCAAGACATGGAATGTGATGGAATGACTGGGGATGGGCTGACATAGGTGGACAAGGGGCTGGGTGGTAGAAGGTTCCAGGGAAGGCCCCACTGGCACTGCGGGCATCACCCTTCCTTAGTATTTCTGCACTTTGACTCTGAAACTCACTTTGCCAAATGTAAAACTGCATAGAGGCCCAGCTACAGAGGCACAAGCAAGAGGGAGCTGCTGCATGAGGCTGTGGCCACACAGAGGCCCAGGTTCAGTTCCCAGACCTATCTAAACAAGTTGAGCATGATGATGCATGCCTGAATCCTAGCTAACTGTAATTCTAACTAGGCTGGGACAGGAAGATCTTTGTGTGGCAAGACTGTCAAAAATCTCTGTCTCATAAAAACTGTAATGATGGGGGACCAGAAGATGGCGTAATGGTTACGTTGCTGGACTCCCACATAGTCGACCACGGTTCAAGTCCTGGACCCAGTGGATTAAATTCAAGCCAGGCACATATACAGGCATGCCCAAAGTCCTGAGAGGAGAATGAAAAAGGGATTGTGGTGTGGCCATCCCCCGGGGTGTGATTTTTTTCACTTTCTGTCTCTCCAGTGAATGCATACACCCCATAACAAAAATCTCTAAAAAATAAAAAATTTTAAATAAAAAACCCTGTAATGATGGGTAAAAAGCATGGTCCATCCTTATAAGAGATGCACTCTGAAAAGAGTAGTAGAATGAGAGGAACATCCTGCGCTCCAAAAGATTTGGTTTTCAACCTCTACTAGCAAAAATATTTTTATGTCCATGAATTTCACATTATCTCAAAACAGGAATAACTCACTCACTCAGGCTACTACGTAGACATCGGAGTCATAGACATCCCTGAAGCTCCTCCTGAACTTGGTACGTTAAAAGAAAACATTTTAATTAAATTATATGTAGGACACTGAGTTCTCGAGAATAAGGGAAGCATAGGTGTTTTGATAACTATAGGTGGTATGCCTTAGTACGAGTCATGAATGACACACAGAAATTCAGGCTACCTAGCATTATGGGTGTGGCTGTGTTTGCCAGAGATCTAATCCTAGACAGTAAATTTGGACTCCAAACACCCCCCATCCAGAAGATAAGCAGTGCCATCATACCAGGCCTGTCTAGCAGTGAATGCTCCTGCTCTGCTCAGCAGGCGTGACTTCAGTGCACAGCCCAAAGAAGCACCTAGTGCCATGACAATGTGTGGCACTTTCAACCTTTTTTCCCCCAAAGTTTTTATTCATCTCCCCCATCAGAGAGCTAGAGAGAGGGAGAGACAGCAATCACAGCAGAGTTCCAACATCACAACCCACCTCCAACTGGAGCCAGCCCGCCACCAAAGGCATGCACATGGGCATGTGTTAACCCAGCTGGCTCAGAGAGGTCTCTGGATGCAAATCCAGAACCCTCTCCCATGGGTTAGCTTTGTACAGTGCCACATTCTGCTGCTGTGCCATCCTCTGGCCTCCCACTTTCTCAGGGTATACATTAAAGAAACCTCTGGAAGAGGGCTACATACTAGTAGGCATCTCTGTGCATGCACTCTAGAGGAGGAGCTGAACTCTAGCAGTACTGAGCCACTCACCTGGGATATGAGCCACTACAGTTAGGTAGATAGGACGCTGCTATCTACCCAGAGCTGTCTCACTTTTTTTTTTTTTGGAAAGGTTTTTGCTATAAGGGCGCATGCGCTTGCCAGAAAGACAGAGAGAGACAGAGACAGAAAGCAAGAAATCACCCCCTGGGGGGATGGCCATGCCGCAATCCCTTCTCCTCCATTCTCCTCTCAGGATCTTGGGCACACACGCACACATGCCTGGTGTGAGTTTAAGCCACTAGGTCCAGGACTCGAATCGTGGTCAGCCACATGGGAGTCTAGAGACATAACCATTACGCTGACCGCTGGTCCTGGGCTGTCTCACTTTTACTTAAGGTCTTTTTTTCCAAATACAACCTGACAAAAACCTTTGACATATGCTAGAAAATGTAAGGAACAATCCACCTTTTTTTTTTTTTTTTTTTTTTTACCATAGGGGACTAGAGAG
>NW_006159775.1:469981-505782 GCF_000334495.1 Tupaia belangeri chinensis
GGGGGGGGGGGAATAGCCACACTGCAATCCCTTCTCTTCTGGTCTCCTTTCAGGATTTTGGGCATGGTCATGCACCCATGCCCAGCATGATTTTCAAGCCACCAAGTCTGGGACCAAATCCACGGTCTACCATGTAGGAGTCTATGCACCTTAACCACCACACTCTAACTTTCAACAAGTTTCTGATGAGCACTTTTGGAAATTAGGGTCCCTAAATGATGACACTGTGTTTCTAGGAAAGGGGCAGTCCTCTGCTGCCAGCCTGCCCACTTACAATTCTTTGGTTGAGTCTTTATTGAACAAAGGTTCACCACGTATCAGGTAGGCAATAAGTTTGGCCAGACTCAGGAGACACCCTCACCAGTGGAGTGTCTGGAATACAAGTTCTGAGGCTGCCAGGAAAGTAAGAAAATTCTCCCATATCATTAATTCCTTTGTAGATACTAACTTTTTATGTTATTTTCATATTAGACTTTCATACCTAACTAGCATGGTTCAATATTAAAATTAAAATAAATACTTCTTTTTAAAAATTACTTATTCATTTCATTTGACCAGAAAGAGATTGGGTGGGGGGGGAGGTGGAGTGAGAAGGCAAGCCACCAGGTTCAGGACTCGAATCGTTTTTAATTTTGCATGGGGAAAATGACATATCCTTCCAAGGTGCACAGAAGCTTTCCAGGCTGTTCAAGAATAAACGTGATTTTGGGAACCAGCAGTTAGCATAACGGCTATGTCGCTGGACTCCCATGTTGTTGACCGCGGTTCGCGTCCCGGACCTGGTGGCTTAAAACTCACGCCATGTGCGTGTGTGCCCAGGATCCCGAGAGGAGAATGGAGCATAAGGGACTGCAGTGATTTCTCGCTTTCTGTCTCTATGTCTCTGTCTGTCTGGCAAACGCACACGCCCTATAGTGAAAACCTCTCCAAAAAAAAAGAATAAATGTGATTTTATACTTTGCCAATCATCCTGATTTTAAATAATGTGTATCTTAGAAACACATTAATATTTTAAGAATGGTATTATTATCATTTCTTCTTAGAGTTGGCCATTCTATAAACTTTAGTTTACTTTTAAATACTGAAGTAATTTTTATTTTCTTGGTATATAACTTATTCTCAAATTGCTCTTCAAGTGCAGGTGTGAACATATATACAGAAGGGGTTTGCAACATTATCGTACTTACTCCAAAAATGCTAAAAAAATTTTTCAAAAAAGCACTGGGTTTGGGCGGCTTTTCTGTCCCTCTAGCTCCACCCTTTGAGACAATGACCCTGATTACTGTCACCATTGCCCCCTTGCTGCCTACATGAGGTGGGGAATTGGAGGGAAACAGTCCTGGTTAGAATTAGGCAACTACATGGGACCAGCAGTTGGCGTAATGGCTATGTCGCTGGATTCCCATGTAGTTGACCGCGGTTCGAGTCCCGGACCCAGTGGCTTAAACTCATGCCAGGAGCGTGTCTGTGCATGCGTGCCCAAGATCCTGAGAGGAGAATGGAGGAGAAGGGATCACGGTGTGGCTATTCCCACCAGTGGGGTGGGGGGGGATTTCTCGCTTTCTGTCTCTCTGTCTCTGTCTGTCTGGCCAGCACACGCGTCCTATAGCCAAAAAAAAAACTCTCAAAAAAAAAAAAAATTAGTCAATTACAGAACACATTTCCCATAAGGGGGGCTCAAATCCTACTCATTACCCCAGTGGCCCATTTGTCACCCTGCAGATGGCCCACCGGGACAAAGTCTATTTTAGGAGCAATGGGATGGGAGAGAAAGGGGAGAAGCCAAAGGAGCAGCCATTGCCTGAAGCAGGGGCTATCCAAAGGGAGGGGGCCACCAGGCAGGATAATCTCCTAAATAGCCCAATGGTGGCTTTGTTTTAGGGTTGGAAGCAACAAAGTGCCAAATGGCACTGGCATAAGTTAGGGTGCTCTCATTTGTGAAATAGAAACAATCTCGGTTCCTCTCCCTTTTCAAAAGGTAACTAACTGTGGAATTCTTCTGGGCCTCTCAGGCCAAATGCTGGAGACAAATTCACAGAAATAACTGTTCTATTTGTGCTCTAAACATTTTAAATGTGGGCCCCCCCACACTGTATAAACAAAAAGGACAAATAAACAAACACAGGAAACCGCGAATAAGATGAAAAGAAACTAATTGGAAAAAGAAAACAAAAGGTATCTAGAAGCCAGACCTCTATACTTTTTAAAAACTAGAACTCAATGACTAAATATTCTTTTATGAATGCTAGTTTCAAATACAGACAGATATGAAATCCTTCCTTTTCTTCGTTTAAGATAACATAGGGAAAATGATGCTCTTTGAGGAATTATATTATTTTAATAACTTTTATCCTAATAAGTTTCAAGAAAATTTACAAAAGTACTTGCAAGTTTTATAAGTAAAACGTAAAAGGTATTTATTAATGCATCAAAATATATAATAAAAAAGATCATCTCTTTTAAGTTTTATCTATTTTCCTTGTGAGCATAAGAAACAGAAAGACAAGCATCCTCAACAGAATCTCAGGCAATGATCCCCCACCCAGACCTCTTAGTCGGCCAAAATCATGGGTATACATGCCCAGCATGCACAAGCCACATGGGTAACCAAACCCACAATCCTCCATATGGATACAGCACTGCTTGAGCAGCACACCATAACTGGACTTCTAAGCCAGCCTATGGGCAGTCTTTTTTAACTAATGGTGCTAGAACAATTGGATATCCATATATAATTTTTCAAAAAGTTAGGTTAGATCTCTATCTCAAATTATACACAAAAACTATCTTAAAATAGATCAAAGACCTAACTATAAAGCCAAAGTAATAAAAACTCTTAAGGGAAAACACAGGACTAAAATTTATGACACCTTGGATTAGATAAAGGTCTCTTAGATATGATACCAAGATCACAAGTGGAAAAAGAGAGAGAGAGAGAGAAAACTAGTCAAATTGGACTTACTAAAAATTAAAAAATTGTGGGACCAGCAATCGGCATAATGGCTATGTTGTTGGACTCCCATGTAGTCAACTGCAGTTCAAGTCCCAGATCCAGTGGCTTAAATTCACGCCAGGTGCATGTGTGTGTGTGTGCCCAAGACTCCAAGAAGAAAATGGAGGAGAAGGGGTTGTGGTGTGGCCATCCCCCCTGAAGGGTGATTTCTCAGTTTCTGCCTCTGTCTTTTTGGCAAGTGCACGTAGCCTATAGCAAAAATCTCTCAAAAAAAAAAATTTTCAAAAATTTCTGTTGAAAGGATATCCTCAAGGACAGGAAAAGGTAACCCACAGAATGGGAAAGAATATTTGCAGATCATATATCTGATAAGTGACTTCTATCCAGAAAATGCAAATAACTCTTACATCTCAACACTAGAAAATAACAATAATAATCTAACTTTTAAAATGGTCAAGGATTTTAAGAATATTTCTCCCAAAATGATACACAAATGCCCAATAAGCACATGAGAAGATGCTCAACATCATTATCCACAAGGGAAATGCAAATCAGAACTGAATGAAATATAACTTCAAAGCCATTAAAATTACTAAGCTCAAAGAGACAAACAATAACAAATGGTGAAAAGAATGTGGAGACATTGGCATCCTTATCCATTACTGCTGGGCAGGTAAAATGGTGCAGCTGCTTTGGAAAACAATGTGGCAGCTCCTTAAAACACAAAAGAGAGTTACTATATGATTTAACAATTCAACTCTAGGTATGTCTATGCTAGTCTCTTCTGTTGCTACCAAGAGAATTAGCTGAGTCTGGACAATGTATAAAAATAAGAATTTCTTAGCTCATGGTTTGTAGGTCCAAAGTTCAAGGGTTGCATCTTGTGATGGTCTTATTGCTGGTGGATAACATAATAGAGGAGGACAAGAACCTGAGCAGAGCATGTCTCTGTTTCATTTCCTCTCCTCATAAACCCACCAGACTTAATCTTGGAGCCCCCACCCTGATATCTAATCACTTCCCAAAGGTTGCACCTTTGAACACCATAATAAGATTAAGTTTTTACCTTCTTGACACAATTTCAGTGGCTCAACAAATTTTAACACATTAACTTTGGAGGGACACATTGAACCTATAGCAATACCCAAGAAAAATGAATATATATATCCACACAAAAACTTGTATATGAATGTTCTTACCAGTATTATTTATAATAGACAAAAGGTGCAAACAATGCAAATGTCCATTGACTACTGAATAAATGAAAGGACAAAAGGTGGTATATGCATACAATGGAATATTAGTCACAGAAAGGAACCGAGAACCAATGAATGGAGTCATGTGGATGGACCTTGAAAATATGCTAAGTCAAAGAAACCAAATACAAAAGGCCACATATTATATGATTCTATTTATAATGAAATGTCAAGAATAGCCAAATTCATAGAAACAGAAATTAGATTAATGATTGCCAGGGACTGGGGAGATAGAGAGGAAATGGGAATGACTCGTAATGGATACGGAGCTTCGTTTTAGCATGACGAAAATATCCTAAAATTGTGGTGACGGTTGCAACAACTCTGTGACTATACTAAAAAACATTGAATTGCATATTTTAAGTGAGTGAACTGAATAGCATGTGAATTATATGAATTATGGTTTATGAAACCCTATAAGAAGAACAATGTAAGAGGTTATACTCAGGAAGATTCACAGCACCATGACAGGGGTGGTAAAAGGTGAAGCACCTTGGCAATGCCCCTGCCCTTTGATTATTCACCTGTCATGAGCATTGTTGCTAACTATCATTCTTCAACAGCAACATACAGGTAAACATAGGCCTTCAGAGCACAAGGAACATTAGATTTCAAAGTTTAATGATATAAGCCACCAGCAAGCACCTTCCAAGTAATAAGAAGTACTTCTTCAAGGTGCCACTGTAGCTGCCAAAATACCCCGGTCAGGACACACCAGCAAAGTTCTGACCCCAAGCTTTAGCTTTTCTACAAGTCAACGTCTGTGTCTGATGGTCAATCCTAGAACTCACTGCAACTGCAACCTATTCAACCAGTAAACATTACACACTACTGTAAACAGGGTTCTGAAATGTACATAATGCCTGGCATAAAAATGAGAAAGACAAGGTCAAGGAGCTTTGAGCCCAGTAGATAAGAATGTAAGTCAGTTGTTTAAAAACAACAGGTCTCCTTGGAGTACACACACACACACACACATACACACACACACACACACATACACACACACACACACACATACACACACACACACACACATACACACACACACACACACATACACACACACACACACACATACACACACACACACACACATACACACACACACACACACATACACACACACACACACACATACACAGCACAGAGAGAGAGAGAGAGACTACCCAGACAACACAGGTGAAATGAAGGTTTGCTAAAAGGAAGAAACACTGAGTTAAACAGTACAAGTCAACTGGGGGGCTAACCAGGTAAGCAAAGAGAAGAAGAGGGATTAGCATGGAACAGACACAACAACCAAGAGCATGGTAGAAGAGCTCTTATAGTGTCTTAGACCTTCCAACTTTGTGTTATCATCATTCCCAAGAATAGTCACTCTTTTGGGCCAATGGGTAATATGACTGCATGCTTCAGACCAGCAGCTTAATTATTCTGTGTCTTTAAAAAGCAAGGGTTGAAGAAGATAAGCATACTCTCAACCACACTGCATGAGGATTACTCCCAAGAAGGTTCCCATGGTAAGTAGAGGAAAGTGACTTAATGCTATCCTGAAAGGGGAAGGAATTTTTCAGGGTGCAAGGCTCAGTCCTGTAAGAAGTACTGAACCAGGAGTCCAATGGCCCAAGTTCAGATCTTTGCCCTACCTTAATGTGTTGAGTCACCTCAACCCGTGAAGCTCTTAGGCTCAGATCTCCAATGGGAGAAGTGGGTAAAGAGCCTCAGGAGCCCTTCCAGCAATGACAATCAGTAATTCCATGACCTGGTCAGCTTACTGCTATGGTGACCATTTGCCCAGTCTTCTCTCATTCACTTCTTACTTACACAGCCATAATTATTTCCCTTTGATGGCAGAGGCATGGGGGCCACCCACTACAGGAAGATGATCCACCATATGATCTGGGGTTGGCTCCTGGGCTCTAAACATCTTTCGTCCTCCTCATGATGGACACCATCCAGCCATGGCCAGATCCCAATACTTCTACCCTGGCTCCTTCCTGCCAACTCCTTGGTTGTGCTGATGCCCGTAGCTGGCTTTCCAACCCCCACTCCAAGAAATTACTTGCACTATGCCCTGGGTACAAGCCATCTCAGTACATTGGTCTTTAGCTTCATTCCTTGATAATGGCACCACCTCTGTTCACCAAGAAGTCTTCGGAAGGCATCTTCTTGCTCACTGCCATCAGAGCTCCCTTCCTTGAGTCTCCCAACTCTTCACACCTCCTCCTCTACAACTCTTAGCTGCCAGGTCACATCTGTCAGTCCAGTTCATCTCACTCCTGCCTAGAAGCAGTAACCCATACCTTATCAAAAAAAAAAAAAAAAAAAAAAAAAAAAACCCTTTCTTGGAAAGACATATCTGTCCACTAACATTGGACCTGCTATAAACATTCTGCAAACAGGCTGTCAAACTTTCTCATCAGGTTGATGTGTCCACCTTGGACGTTCCTGCAGGTCAGTGACCAAGACCATCTTTGACATTCTACATGATAACCCCACATCCCCACATACACTTTAACCTTTTCTTTCCTTCACTGCTGACCTTAATAATTAACAAGTAAATTCTGTTATTAATGTTAAAGGTTGGTGAATACATAGGACAGAGAAATAGAGCTAATTAGGCCCCTATAGAAGCTGTCATTAAGTGCACCCCAAGCGCTCCACAAGGCGGTCTCAGAGGCCCCTCCACAAGGCGGTCTCATAGGGGCCCCTCCACAGGAAGGTGAACAGCCAAAGTCACATGCACCTCACCTTCAGCCTCAATCACATTGTTCCAACATCATTTGTCTTATACCTATTCCCCATAAATCGCCATATAGAGAAAAGACTGTGATACTTAATTTTTTTAAAAATAGCCATCATTAATTATCTACTAGTCGCCAGTCACTTTAAAACAGTCCTACAAATATTATTATTAACACTATTTTAGAGATAGAAGTTGAGGGGTAGAAGTTAGGTAGGACATACAAGGGCAAAATCAGGAGTCAAATCCAGACAGTCCACACTCTGAATCCTGCTCTATGTTGGATGAAGTAGAGCAGGGTGTCTCCAGTAGCTCCTAGTAGAGATACTCTACTACTTTCCATATCTCACATATGGAAAAAATATAGCTTTAGTATCCAATATATCTCAGTTCAAATTCTCGCCCTACCACCTATGTTTTGGGCAGTCCATCACTCCTTTTGAACCTCAGTTTTCTTACCTGTAAAATGACAATACCTATTTTTCAAGGTTATTGGACATGGGTTGGACTGAAACACTCTGTGGGAGTCTCCTAGCCCAGTACAGAGCCCAAAGCAGACATGTCACTAATATGTCAGATCTCTATTTCCACAATTCTTAGTGCTTATGAGCCAGACAATAGGGAGAAGCTAATGAGAAATGCAACTTAGAGATCAATGAATTCATGGAGATAGGAGAAAAAGGATAATTTGTTTTAATTTGGCTGCATGTCAGAATTACCCAAAAAAAACCTGTGACCTTACAAAAAGCCCTGGTCTCTTTTATATTATGTATAATAGTTAAAAATCTCAACAGGTCCATCTTAGTGCTCTTCTTGCTGTCTGCAGCACCCTCTGCTTCTTTCCTGTGCAACAAGACCCAACAGCCAGATTTATCATGTCTATTCTCAAGGTCCATGCCACAGAAATCTTCAACTCTCGTGAGAAACCCACTGTTGTGGTTAATCTCTATACCTAAAAAAGTCTCTTCAGAGCTGGTAAGTTCAGTGGTGCCTCAACTGGGATCTGTAAGGCCCTGAAACTCTCAGATAATGATAAGACTCACTATATGGGAAAGGGTGTCTCAAAGGCTGTTGAGTACATTAATAAAACTATTGCATCTGCAAAAGTTGATGTCCCCTGATGGTTAGCAAGAAACTCAACATTACGGAACAGAAGATTGACAAACTAATGATAAAGATGGATAGAATGGAAAACAAATTTAAGTTTGATATAAAGGAAGGAACGCCCCTGCCATCCTGGGGGTGTTCCTTGCTGTCTGAGATGCTGGAGGCATTGAGAAGGGTGTGCCCCTGTACTGGCACATCGCCAACTTGGCTGGCAACTTTAAAGCCATTCTGCCAGTTCTGGCCTTCAACATGATGGCAGCTCTCATGCTGGCAACAAGTTGGCCATGAAAGAGCTCATGACTCTCCCCGTGGGTGCAGCCAACTTCGGGGAAGCCATGTACACTGGAGTGGAAGTTTACTACACCCTGAAGAACATCATCATGGAGAGATATAGGAAAGATGCCACTAATGTGGGTGATGAAGACAGGTTTGCACCTAACATCCTAGGAAACAAAGCAGCCCTAGAGCTGCTAAAGAATGCAATCGGGAAGGCTGGATACCCTGACAAGGTTGTCATCAGCACAGACATGGCTGCCTCCGAGTTCCTCATGTCTGGGAAGTATGACTTGAACTTTAAGTCTTCTGAAGACTCCACTAGGTCTATCACACCTTACCAGCTGGCTGACCTGTACAAATTCTTCATCAAGGACTACTCAGTGCTTTCCATCAAAGCCCCTTTTGACCAGGACGACTGGAATGCATGGCAAAAGGTCAGTCACTGCAGGAATCTAGGCAGTGAGGGATGGTCTCGCTGTGACCAACCCAAAGTGCATTGCTAAGGCAGTGAGTACTAAGTTGTGCAACTGTCTCCTGCTCAAAGTGAACCAAATTGGTTCCATGAGCGAGTCCCTTCAGGCATGTAAGCTGGCCCAGTCTAATGAATGGGGCATTATGATGTCCCATCATTCTGGGGTAATTGAAGATACCATCATCGCTGGCCTGGTGGTGGGGCTCTGCACTACGCAGGTCAAGACTGGTGCATCTTGGAGATCTGGACACTTGGCCAAGTACAACCAGTTCCTCAGAACTGTAGAAGAAGTGGGCAATAATGCCAAATTTGGCAGCAAGAACTTCAGAAATGCCCTGGCCAAATAGGCTGAGGGCAGGTGGTCTGGAGGCCTCAATTACTAGGCAGCTTAGTAGACCCTGACTTCAGGCTGAGCATGCTCAACCAACACTTACTTGCAGGGCCTCTGGTAGTGCCCTTCTCTCAGCCCTGTGGTGCTCACACCACTTCCTTGGAACTTCTGCAAAAGCTAAGCTTGACCACCCGGAACCCTGACAGAAATCCTAGCTCCGTAATTATGTGATTGGCCAAAAGCATCGTTGCTCTCCCCTTGCTTCACACCAAGTGTCCAGAGCCATATGGAAGATGAGAAGTAAGCAGAGGCTGGGAGTAAGACCAGAGGGTGGCAGGCATATCCTCATCACTGGCCAGAGGTCCATCCAGATGTACTTGTGCTGCATACCAGGGGACTCTGAGGGCCTGCTCTGTGCAAAACATCTGACTCATACATGAGCTCAGTCGCAGGCACTGAGGCCTGTACACTTAGACCATGTGTACTAGAGGCTGGGTGGACTGACAGGGGATGTGACTAGCCAGGACGAGAACCCACATGGAGTCTGATTACACACAGTGAATGCCCCCATGGAGCCTGCCATTAATACCCAGCCTCCTGCCAATAGCGCTTCCTCCTTACCAACCCATGAAAGTCATTCATAGACTACTGTAGCTCTCGATCTGCCAAACAAAATATGCATATCCTTCACTTCAAAAATCCCCACGAACACTTCAAAAGAGCTCCCAGTCTCCAAAGGCAAATGATCTCAGATTTACAAAAAAAAAAAAAAAAAAAAGGGGGGGGGGGTGAAGAAAACAAAAACACCAGCTCAAATTCAATCATTCCAAAGTGAGAATGTGTCTTAGCCCATTACTGTGTACAGAAACACTTGAGGTTAAGTGATTTATAAAGAAGTTTGGGGCCAGTCCCATGGCCTAGTGGTTAAAGGACTCAGATCTCACATAGCTGACCACATGGTTCAAATCCTAGACCTGGCAACTTCAAAAACACTCAGGATACATGTGTGTGCATGGTCAAAAGGATGGAGAAATGGAGGACAAGGGATTGCCACATGAACACTCCCTACTTGGAGGAGCTTTCTCCCTCTCCTTTTCCTCTCTCCCTCTCTCTGTACAGTGCATGTGCTCTCTGGCTAAATAAATAAGAATAGAGGTTTGTTTGACTCACGATCCTGGTGGCTGGAAAGTCCAAAGGTGTGTGGCTGGCATTAGGTTGGCTACAAGACGGCTGGCAAAAGCAGAGATTAGAGATGTGTGTGCAGTGCAACCTGAGAGCAGTTATCATCCTACAACCACACACTCTCACAAGAATTAACCTCTTCTCATGTAAGCTGCCACTCCCTCAGTCTCTCATGAATCAGCATTAATCCTTTCATAAGGCTGGCGCCTTCATGATCCAATCACTACCCAATAGGCCTCACCACTTCACCAACTCCCAATCCCATTGCATTGAGGGCCAACTTCCAAAACCTAAACCTTGAGGGACAAACCATTATTCAAACTACAGCAGAATGGCTGACAGACTAGAGGGGGAAGAATTTCAAAAAGAAAGGTTGCCAATCCAAATATACCTCCTTAATGTCACTATAAGAGATTTACATACCATCTGTCCCACCCACCCTGCTCCTAATCCTATTCCAGAGGGTCCTACATTGTAAGGATGAGGGTATACTTGTACCTTATATTCCCAGTTCTGTATTTTCAGGCACATAAACCCTAAGAAACAAAAACTCTTACCAAGACATAAAATTATACTGTCAAAACAGAATAATAAAAACAAGGCAAGACGACCAGTAGGTTTGTAAATTGTCTGTTCAAACAGCCTGTATCTGTATCTCTGGGGTTGGCCATGTTCGGTGAGTCTATCTGCAGCATCGATGTCTACAAAATACCACATACAGCCTGGCATCTGACTGAGAACCAGTACAGTGAGTATCCTTAAAAGCTAGCACCTATTTCTCACGGCCTCTGAAAGTGTCTGCAAGTGCTATCTTGCTTTAAAAAAAAAAATAGATAGCCAACAATGGGAACTTAGAACAACCAAAGATTATCAAAGTCCACACTCCTGAAATGAATTTGTCACTGGCCTTTAATCAAAAACTTACTTCAGGCTTGGCCTGGTGACACAAGGGGTAGCAAACTGAACTACAGTGTTAAAAGCCAAATGGATGACGACAGATTCAGATACCAGGGTTGGCCTGAAATGTGCCAAGTGTCTGTGCACACACCCAGGATCCTTAGGAGCTAGAGGGGAAGGATAAAGAAATTATAGTGAGAGAAGATGCTGTTGAGGGTGCTTCTCTCTCTTGTGCATACACATGTACTAACATGAATAAAACAAACTTTAAAAAAAGATCTACTATGTGCTTAACACAGCTGAGCATGGACAACAGAACAAGTGATTCAATCTCTAGAACCCTAAATACCCGGTGTTTTATTTTGTTTTTGTTTTTTGGGGTTTTTTTTGAGAGAGGTTTTTGCTATAGGGCATGTACACTCACCAGAAAGACAAGAGAGACAAAGAGATAGAGAGTGAGAAATCACCCACCAGGGGGGATGGCCAAACCACAATCCCTTCTCCTCCATTCTCCTCTTGGGATCTTGGACACGCACGCACACATGCCCAGCGTGAGTTTAAGCCACCAGGTCTGGGACTCAAACCGTAGTTGACTACATGGGAGTCCAGCGACATAGCCATTATGCCAACTGCTGGTCCCAATAACAGGTTTTAAATAGAAAGAGAAGGTTGCATCATTTAACCATCTAAGGAGGAACAAAAGAAAAATAATTATTATACAATTCCCAGTTTACATGAACCTTACAACCACAAACAAGACATTCCTCCATGTGGTCAAGATGCATATCTGTTCCCTGTTTGTTTGTTTTTAAGGTTTTTGTCATGGGGTGCAGGCACTTGCAGGAGAGAGACAGAGACAGAAACAGTAAGAAGGAATGTGAGAAATTACCCCCACCTCAAGGATGATGGCCATACCATAATCCCTTCTCCTCCATTTTCCTCCTGTGATTTTGGGCATGCATGCACACATGCCCAGAGTGATTTTCAAGCTGCCAGGTCCGGGTCTTGAACCACAGTCTGCTATGTGGGAGTTCAGTGCCTTGAACTACACCCCCTGCTGGTCCCTCTGGTCCCTATTTTGACATGTTCATTGTGATGTGTTCATTTGACAATGTCCATGTCAAACTGTAAACACACAATCTCTGGTCACCCAGTGGTTTTGCCTTTGGCACCCTTTTAGCCACTGAACAAGATGCACAGTCATATAAAAATGGCTTCCACCTAGCTCCTTGGGAACCTTATAGAACATATATTCTTTATTCATTCTGATTCTATAAATATTGGTCTTCAGCGTTATTCCTATTTCTGTCTTGTATTACCCTGTTTTCACCTGCATTTTACATATTCAAGAAATCCTACATTAAGAAGTCACACAAAGTCGACCGCAGTTCGAGTCCCGGACCCAGTGGCTTAAACTCACGCTGGGCGCATGTGCGTGCGTGCCCAAGATCCCAGGAGGAGAATGGAGGAGAACGGATTGCAGCGTGGCCATCTCCCCTGGGGGGTGATTTTTCGCTTTCTATCTCTCTGTCTATGTCTGTCTGTCTGGCGAGTGCATGCGCCCTATAGCAAAAACCTCTTCAAACAAAAAAAAAGAAAAAGAAGTCACACGTATATCAAATAATGGGGAGAGGGAGGGAGAAAAACACCTTAACATTTAAACTGCATCCTTGAGTGTTTCATGCCTATCCATTTGGTCCATACCATGATACTTCCTCCTATGGCCAAAGAAAGCAGAAGGGGCAAAAAGGAGAAATATCTCCATAGTTGTAAAAATATGATGTAATCTTTGTTCTAATATCTTTCTACAAATTAAAACTTTTTCCTTAAAATATAATTAGACAAAGCAGTAGAAGCCAAGCCTCCTCATCATTTCCAGCTAATGACCAAGTAATGAGGGTATCATTAGCCCCTTTTTACAGATGTACAAAATAGACGGCTGGAGAAGCCAAGGGAAATAGCTATTAAATGGCAGAGTCAGGCATTATACGCTGAACGTTTGATTCCTTACCCATTTGTCATTCTACTTGATGGGAGATGACATATAAATAAGGAATAGTAATGAATTCACAAAAGCCATTTATTAGGTCACTGATTTTATGTATAACTGATTTTACACTTTTTCTAATGA
This sequence comes from Tupaia belangeri chinensis, assembly GCF_000334495.1. Classification (NCBI taxonomy): domain Eukaryota; kingdom Metazoa; phylum Chordata; class Mammalia; order Scandentia; family Tupaiidae; genus Tupaia; species Tupaia belangeri. The sequence continues at coordinate 483,330 of NW_006159775.1, forward strand.
CTGCTAACTACCAAGACTGAAAACAAATTTTTAAACAAAAGCTAGAAGCACATGTAGTCACACCCTAAAAACAGCAAGATGGCAGCCTCCTGACCTGCAAACAGAAAGACAGTCCCATGAACAAACACTCTCTGGTCACCCAGTGTTTTCGCCTCTGACACTCTTCTAGCCACTGAACAAGGTACAAGAGAATCCCCGAACTGACAAGCCAAGTCTTAGCATCACCTAGGAGAAAGTCAGAAATGCAGGCTCTCGGGCCCTGCACCAAACCTACAGAAGCCAAGTTCCCAGGTGGTGCATGTGCCCCCTGACATTTGAGAATACGCCCTTCAGGTACCTGAAGCCTAGAAGGAATCGGGTTATCTGCACATGGGACACACATGTGCACAGAAACAACCTGTGCCCTTTGTGCATGTCAGCTACTGTGCCAAGTCCTTCGCATTTTCATCGTACTTCATTCCCCCTATCAATCCTATGAAGTGAGTTCTACAATCCCTGATGTACAGATGAAAAAAATGGAGACCTGGAGAAGTGCTCTTTGGTCACAGAGGGGCCAGAAGCAAAGTCCAGATGTGAACCAACATGGGATCTAGACCCTGCTGCTTCCATCCTGGGAGCATGTGACCTTAGCATACGGTTGGCCTGAGGGCTTGCTCTCCAGAAGGGCTTGTTAAGTGAGAGAGTTCCTGCAGGAAGGCAGAACAAGAGGTGCCATAGCAGAAAGAGGGCAAGGAGGCTGGGCTAGTAGCCAGCCCTGCTCAAATATTCAGGGAACAGACTGGAGGTATGGGGGTGGATCTTAAATAATATAAGCTAGGGAAGCTCAATTTCTACCTCTGTGTGGGATGGGGAGGAGGATAAAAAAACCTCCCAGCTAATGAGGCAGAAATATGATCCCGTAAGTAAAGCACTTAGCACAGGTAGAACACTGAGCTTGGCTAGAGTTACTTGAGAGCCCTGGGGCATGTGTTAGCTCACCCTGGTTGCCCAGGAGAATTCCCTGGAAAAGCTTTTCAAGAACACCAATGCCCACTCCCACCCCCAGAGGGTCAGATCCCAGTGGGCTGCCAGGGGTTCTTTTTAGAAAATGTTCAAGTGCCCCAGTAAGTTCCTCAACACTTACTTAAGTATCTTTGACTGACAGTTGCCAACAGAACTCAAGAATAATTTGTAAGTAATGTAAATTAGAAATTATAGTAATGAAATCTGTAATTATTCTCCTAATCTTTTAAGACTTGATATTTTCATTTTTTTTTTTACTAAAATCTTCAGTGTTTTTAGGATGATTAAATATCTTTACTAGGGCATATCTTTTATAAATGATAAGGTTCCTGAATGATGGCTTGCACTCTGAGAACATGTATTACTATTTGTAAAAGAGCTCTGGCAAGACCCCTGGCTTCTAATGTTCCAAATTAGTAGGTGGAATAAAAGGAAACCTTATCATTCCTTCTACAGATAATCTCAGAGACCTTTTTTTCAAAGGTGTAAAGACACTTTGGGGGTTTTGTGAACTCATAGCGATTACTGATTCTGCTTTACATCCTTGAGTACATGGACCCATCCACCTCAGCAACACCCTGCTCTACTCTGCCAGCCTCATTCTCAAGGAGGTCTGGGAGAAGGCTGCAAATGACAGAACATACCTTAGGCCAGGCCCCAGGGGAGCAAAAGGTAAGCAACTAAGAGACACTCCCAGAGCCGAGGGCCTTCCTGGCTGGGCTGGATCATGCTCAGTTTTGGTCCGAGAGGATTTTTTCACTGAGCGGTTAAGCAGAGCCCAGAATTCTGCACCTGCACCCCCACAGTTCCTTCCCAACAAAACTGTCCTCGTAAATTTTCACTTCATTGTCATTACCTAGCAAAGTCTAACCAAGACAACCTTTCCGATAGCCTTGCCAGCTTCAGTTTCTAACTTGCGTCACTGTTGTCCACAGCTTCTGCCCAGGCAAACATGCCTCTAAGCAGATGTGAAACAAAAGATGTGGCTTGTGGAAACATTTGGTTTTCTGCAGCTGATGGAAACTCACTGTGGTTCTAGTTCAGACACTCTGAAAACCAGAACATAATGTTAAGGCCTTAAAATCCAGAAAGATGAAATTCTACTCTATGCCAAGCCATTTTCCTTTTAGACATAAAGGAAAGGAATGTCTCAGAAGCATTGTACGATGTCACATCAGATGAGGAGCAGTAAGTGTCAGGGAAAACTGGACCAAAGTCAGAAAGAAGTGGGCTCTAGTCTTGACCTTGCCAGTTGTTGGCTGTGTGACCTTGGACAAAATCCTGAAGTATTTTCATTCATATGTATATATGAATATATACACATACATACATACATACACACACACATACACACACATACATATATATACACATGTATATGTAATTTTAATACATATTTTTTACATATTATATGTTTATATATTATTTGATTTTACATCATTACATTAGTACATATGTGAATAGGTCATTAGAAAGTCATGGCCTATTTTTCTATGTTTTTGTATGCAAAATTGTGTCATGACTTTCCTAACAACCCAACAAATAGTAGAACAGAAACATATTTACTTCCTATGTGAATGGGAAATACTTCATATATGAGTGGAAAACACCCCAGACGGGTATGTGTGTGGGTGTGTGTGTGTGTGTGTGTGTGTGTGTGTGTAAAGAATACTGATCAAGGGACCAGCAGTTGGCATAATGGCTATGTCATTGGACTCCCATATAGTCAACCGCAGTTTGAGTCCTGGACCCAGTGGCTTAAACTTGCGTTGGGCGCGTGTGCGTGTGTGCCCAAGATCCTGAGAGGAGAATGGAGGAGAAGGGTTTGCGGTGTGGCCATACCCCCTGGGGGTAGTGACTTCTCACTTTCTGTCTCTGTCTCTTTCTGGTGAGCGCATGCGCCCTATAACAAAAACCTCTCAGGGGGAAAACAAACAAACAAACAAAAGAATATTGATCAAGATAAACATTCAGGCTTTTTTTCAGTCATCAGTGTAATTTATAATACGTTACTAAGGAAGTCCTCTTTGCTGTCATGATAAAAGAAATGGCAGAAGAAGGTTGGCCCTCCCTGGATCTTCATCATGTTTTCTGCAAAGACAAAGAAAGCCCAGCTGACTCAGTTCTCTTCTCTCTTATCCTGTCTGCCCCAAAGGCCTCCCTATTAGTGTCTCCTGAAATCACAATTTCAAAAGCAATACATTTAAAAGATATCTGCATAAAGAAATCAATTGATTTTTTTATTTTGAAAAAAGAATACATGCAATTGAAAACATATGTAAATATAAACACTTTTACGTAAATCTTGTAACAGAATTATTTTCAAAGGATTCTTTATTTAATTCCATTTATTTATTTTTTTCAGTTTGATCAGAAAGAAAGTGAGAGAGCAAAGGAAAGGGAGAAAGCAAACTGCCAGGTTCGGGACTCAAAGTATGGTCAGTCATGTGGGAATCCAGCACCCTCAACTACCATGCCACCTCCTGGCCCCTAACAGAATTATTTTAATAGTCAAAACTAGAAATAATCCAAATATCTATGAACTGAAGAATGAATAAGCAGGGCCGGCAGGTGACATGATGGTTAAAGCGCTGGAATTCCCACATGGCAGATCATGGTTCAAGTCCTGGACCTGGCAGCTTGCTTTCCCTCATTCCGGCCCTCCCTCCTTCTCTCTCTTTCTCTGGCAAAACTCACGTAAAAAAAGTATTTTATGTATGTATATATACGTATATATGTATATATACATACACACACGCATATATACACACATATATAAAATAATTTTTTAAAAAATGAATAACCAAAATATAGTACATCCATGAAATAGATTATTATTCAACTATTAAAAAGGAATGAGGTATTCATCCATGTCATAACCCATATGAATTTTGAAATTAAAGAATCATTAAATGAAAGAAACAAGACACAAAAAGTCCACATATTATGATTCCATTTATATAAAACTTCTATAACAGCCAAAGGCCGTGGAGACAGAAAGTAGATCTGTGATTAGCAAGGACTTGGGGAGGTTATAGGGCATAACTGCTAATGGGTACAAGGACAAGCTTTCTTTGGGGTGGATTTTAAATTTTTCTGCAATTATATAGCGGTGATGGTTACACAACTCCGTGAATATTAAAAAACAGTAAATATTTTAAATACCTTTTTAAAAGGAGCAATTTTACGGTACGTAAAGTATATCTCAATAAAACTGTTATAAAAATTGAGTAGATGTGTAGGACGCTAGTGTGAAAATCTTCACAGCTGTGCTGGTAGTACTGCTGAGGTGAAGCCTGCTATGCCTCAAGCCTTCAACCCCAATGATAAAGACAGACTAGACCCCAGGCTAGTCCAGTCTGATTAAGAGGAAGCAGTGCATGACCTAAACTGTCTAGTGCTCTACCATGTCACTTGGAATCCCAAAGCCAAGTAACATGTTAGGCTCATTTTGAGAGCAATGGTGCTCTCTTCCCAGAGGTTGAGGTGCCTTTCTTGGGTGTGAGACACATGGCCCTCAAACTCTCTGCAGTCCTAGAAAGCAGATAGCTTTGGCCAAATGAGTCCTGGAGTTCTGAATCACAAAAACTCAACACCACTCTCAAAAGAGTGGGTTCAGAATTAGTTCCAAAAAAAGCAAAGAGATATGAACCTTCCCACATGTCACACATATTATTCCTCTAATCTTCATCTCCATCATCTTCCTCATAACACATTCAAATGCATCCCTTCAGAGAGGATCACAGATTCCCCAGATACACACAATGTACCTTTATTGTGGAAAATGGTCAGACTTATTAATTTTGATGGGAACTTGGAGCAAAGGTTGAAGAGAACATAAGACACATGTGGGTGAGTGGAGTTACAAGTAAAACCTGTAATACTTCAAAACAGATATCGATTTAACCCATAAAGAATGCCCTAGGATTTCTATATTTAACAATAATAAAAGTAAAGATTCAATAATACAGTGGCAGAGGCCTAGCTACAATGGCATATGTTGAGATGCTGTGCTCTGCAAGCTAGGACACATGAGAAGCCCAGGTTCAATTCCTGGTCCAAGCTGGTGCATAGCTATAACCCCAAAGACTCAGGAAGCTGAGGCAGTATCATTAAGATATAAGACCCTGACTTTAAGAGAGAAAAATAGTAAGTAAAAATATAATGGTGGGAATTCAAATCAAAACCACAATGAGATATTATCTCAAACCTATTAGACCTGCTATCACAAAGTAGAATATAGGGGCCCCATCAGTGGCACAGCAATACACCACACTCCGTGAGGCTGATCCACATGGAAAGGCTTTGGGTTTACATCCAGAGACCTTCCTGACCACACAGGATAGGCACGTGCCCATGACCCAGGACTGGCTGGGGCTAGATCGTGACATGGGGGTCTTCTGAGGGGTGGGGTGTGTCTCTTTCATTCATGGAAGGAAGGAAGGAAGGAAGGAAGGAAGGAAGGAAGGAACTTTAAGAAACAAAGATAGAAAATAAATTTTGATAAGGATGTGGAGAAATTAGAAGCCTGTTGGAATATTCACTTTGCAAGCTAAGTGACATATGTGATTGAACGTATCAAAGAAATTGAATTAAAATATATTTTTTAAAAATAAATAAAAAATAAAATTGTGCGGCCACTATGGGAAATAGTGGCAGCTTCATAAAAAGTTAAAATTACATAGAATTACCATATGATCCAATAATACCACTTCTGGGTATATATCCAGAAGAATGAAAAGTAGGATCTCAAATATGTATTTGCAACCATACTCATAGCAGCATTAGTCACAATATCCAAAAGGTGGAAGCAACCAAGTGTCTACTGACAGTTAAATGAACAAAATGTGGCCTCTACATACAATGGATTATTATTCAACCTTAAAAAGGAAGGAAATTCCTATGCCAAGCCATTTTCCTTTTAGACATAAAGGAAAGGAATGTCTCAGAAGCATTGTACGATGTCACATCAGATGAGGAGCAGTAAGTGTCAGGGCAAGAGGACCAAAGTCAGAAAGAAGTGGGCTCTAGTCTTGACCTTGCCAGTTGTTGGCTGTGTGACCTTGGACAAAATCCTGAAGTATTTTCATTCATATGTATATATGAATATATACACATACATACATACATACACACACACATACACACACATACATATATATACACATGTATATGTAATTTTAATACATATTTTTTACATATTATATGTTTATATATTATTTGATTTTACATCATTACATTAGTACATATGTGAATAGGTCATTAGAAAGTCATGGCCTATTTTTCTATGTTTTTGTATGCAAAATTGTGTCATGACTTTCCTAACAACCCAACAAATAGTAGAACAGAAACATATTTACTTCCTATGTGAATGGGAAATACTTCATATATGAGTGGAAAACACCCCAGACGGGTATGTGTGTGGGTGTGTGTGTGTGTGTGTGTGTGTGTGTGTGAAGAATACTGATCAAGGGACCAGCAGTTGGCATAATGGCTATGTCATTGGACTCCCATATAGTCAACCGCAGTTTGAGTCCTGGACCCAGTGGCTTAAACTTGCGTTGGGCGCGTGTGCGTGTGTGCCCAAGATCCTGAGAGGAGAATGGAGGAGAAGGGTTTGCGGTGTGGCCATACCCCCTGGGGGTAGTGACTTCTCACTTTCTGTCTCTGTCTCTTTCTGGTGAGCGCATGCGCCCTATAACAAAAACCTCTCAGGGGGAAAACAAACAAACAAACAAAAGAATATTTATCAAGATAAACATTCAGGCTTTTTTTCAGTCATCAGTGTAATTTATAATACGTTACTAAGGAAGTCCTCTTTGCTGTCATGATAAAAGAAATGGCAGAAGAAGGTTGGCCCTCCCTGGATCTTCATCATGTTTTCTGCAAAGACAAAGAAAGCCCAGCTGACTCAGTTCTCTTCTCTCTTATCCTGTCTGCCCCAAAGGCCTCCCTATTAGTGTCTCCTGAAATCACAATTTCAAAAGCAATACATTTAAAAGATATCTGCATAAAGAAATCAATTGATTTTTTTATTTTGAAAAAAGAATACATGCAATTGAAAACATATGTAAATATAAACACTTTTACGTAAATCTTGTAACAGAATTATTTTCAAAGGATTCTTTATTTAATTCCATTTATTTATTTTTTTCAGTTTGATCAGAAAGAAAGTGAGAGAGCAAAGGAAAGGGAGAAAGCAAACTGCCAGGTTCGGGACTCAAAGTATGGTCAGTCATGTGGGAATCCAGCACCCTCAACTACCATGCCACCTCCTGGCCCCTAACAGAATTATTTTAATAGTCAAAACTAGAAATAATCCAAATATCTATGAACTGAAGAATGAATAAGCAGGGCCGGCAGGTGACATGATGGTTAAAGCGCTGGAATTCCCACATGGCAGATCATGGTTCAAGTCCTGGACCTGGCAGCTTGCTTTCCCTCATTCCGGCCCTCCCTCCTTCTCTCTCTTTCTCTGGCAAAACTCACGTAAAAAAAGTATTTTATGTATGTATATATACGTATATATGTATATATACATACACACACGCATATATACACACATATATAAAATATTTTTTTAAAAAATGAATAACCAAAATATAGTACATCCATGAAATAGATTATTATTCAACTATTAAAAAGGAATGAGGTATTCATCCATGTCATAACCCATATGAATTTTGAAATTAAAGAATCATTAAATGAAAGAAACAAGACACAAAAAGTCCACATATTATGATTCCATTTATATAAAACTTCTATAACAGCCAAAGGCCGTGGAGACAGAAAGTAGATCTGTGATTAGCAAGGACTTGGGGAGGTTATAGGGCATAACTGCTAATGGGTACAAGGACAAGCTTTCTTTGGGGTGGATTTTAAATTTTTCTGCAATTATATAGCGGTGATGGTTACACAACTCCGTGAATATTAAAAAACAGTAAATATTTTAAATACCTTTTTAAAAGGAGCAATTTTACGGTACGTAAAGTATATCTCAATAAAACTGTTATAAAAATTGAGTAGATGTGTAGGACGCTAGTGTGAAAATCTTCACAGCTGTGCTGGTAGTACTGCTGAGGTGAAGCCTGCTATGCCTCAAGCCTTCAACCCCAATGATAAAGACAGACTAGACCCCAGGCTAGTCCAGTCTGATTAAGAGGAAGCAGTGCATGACCTAAACTGTCTAGTGCTCTACCATGTCACTTGGAATCCCAAAGCCAAGTAACATGTTAGGCTCATTTTGAGAGCAATGGTGCTCTCTTCCCAGAGGTTGAGGTGCCTTTCTTGGGTGTGAGACACATGGCCCTCAAACTCTCTGCAGTCCTAGAAAGCAGATAGCTTTGGCCAAATGAGTCCTGGAGTTCTGAATCACAAAAACTCAACACCACTCTCAAAAGAGTGGGTTCAGAATTAGTTCCAAAAAAAGCAAAGAGATATGAACCTTCCCACATGTCACACATATTATTCCTCTAATCTTCATCTCCATCATCTTCCTCATAACACATTCAAATGCATCCCTTCAGAGAGGATCACAGATTCCCCAGATACACACAATGTACCTTTATTGTGGAAAATGGTCAGACTTATTAATTTTGATGGGAACTTGGAGCAAAGGTTGAAGAGAACATAAGACACATGTGGGTGAGTGGAGTTACAAGTAAAACCTGTAATACTTCAAAACAGATATCGATTTAACCCATAAAGAATGCCCTAGGATTTCTATATTTAACAATAATAAAAGTAAAGATTCAATAATACAGTGGCAGAGGCCTAGCTACAATGGCATATGTTGAGATGCTGTGCTCTGCAAGCTAGGACACATGAGAAGCCCAGGTTCAATTCCTGGTCCAAGCTGGTGCATAGCTATAACCCCAAAGACTCAGGAAGCTGAGGCAGTATCATTAAGATATAAGACCCTGACTTTAAGAGAGAAAAATAGTAAGTAAAAATATAATGGTGGGAATTCAAATCAAAACCACAATGAGATATTATCTCAAACCTATTAGACCTGCTATCACAAAGTAGAATATAGGGGCCCCATCAGTGGCACAGCAATACACCACACTCCGTGAGGCTGATCCACATGGAAAGGCTTTGGGTTTACATCCAGAGACCTTCCTGACCACACAGGATAGGCACGTGCCCATGACCCAGGACTGGCTGGGGCTAGATCGTGACATGGGGGTCTTCTGAGGGGTGGGGTGTGTCTCTTTCATTCATGGAAGGAAGGAAGGAAGGAAGGAAGGAAGGAAGGAACTTTAAGAAACAAAGATAGAAAATAAATTTTGATAAGGATGTGGAGAAATTAGAAGCCTGTTGGAATATTCACTTTGCAAGCTAAGTGACATATGTGATTGAACGTATCAAAGAAATTGAATTAAAATATATTTTTTAAAAATAAATAAAAAATAAAATTGTGCGGCCACTATGGGAAATAGTGGCAGCTTCATAAAAGGTTAAAATTACATAGAATTACCATATGATCCAATAATACCACTTCTGGGTATATATCCAGAAGAATGAAAAGTAGGATCTCAAATATGTATTTGCAACCATACTCATAGCAGCATTAGTCACAATATCCAAAAGGTGGAAGCAACCAAGTGTCTACTGACAGTTAAATGAACAAAATGTGGCCTCTACATACAATGGATTATTATTCAACCTTAAAAAGGAAGGAAATTCTGACACATTACTACAACACAGATGATCTTTGAGGACAATAAAATAAGTAAAACTAGCCAACCATATAGAGACAAATACTATATCATTTCACATATATGAGGTTATACAGAGTAGCCAAATTCATAGACACAGAAGTAGAATGCCGGTTGTCAGAGTCTGAGGGAAGAAGAAAATAGAAAGTGGTTGTTTCATGACTACAGAGTTTTGGGTTTGCAAGAAAACTTCTGGAGACCAGCTGAACAATGTGAATGTACTTAACACTATTGAACTGTACATTTAAAATGGTAAACTTTATGTTATGCATATTTTACCACTATAGATATAGATATAAAATATGTATATATATCTGTGTATATATCATATATATATGTGTATTATATATTATATGTAATATGTTATATAATATATTGTTAATATAATACATATTATAATATATATTGTATATTATATAGACACATATATTAAAATATATTATATAAAAAACTGGAGTCTTTAAAAATATATTATGTATTATATAAGTGTAATATATATGTATGTAATGTCTATACATATATATAGAGAGAGAGAAACAGACAGATGGATGCAAAGAGAGAATGTGCTTTTTCATTAGTCACAAAAGATCTGTGGTTCCTCACACTTTTTTTTATATAAGAGTAGAAACATTATGGATCTTTTCAGCTCAACATCAGGCTCAGATTCTGCCAAATTCTTTGTTTTTAGTAAATCAAAGAACTGCAAAATCTCCCATGGGGGTCACCCTAGCTTCAGTTTGAAGATGGAAAAATCCCTTCTCCCCTTCACTACCCCCCATTGTGCGATAGATTTCCAGAGCTATGTGGACGGTTGCCTATCTAAGCAGGCAACATTGAGAAGCTAAGGAACCCTCTAAGTACACACTCAGTACAGCCTGAGTGTTCTCAGGGGTTTGCTGTTATTAATATAATAGTATCATGAGACGTACTGCTACAAAGGTAGGAAGGAGAGCCACCTCCCTCTCCTAATACTGCACTGCTGCCTAGAGATCTACACCAAGACTCCATCGGTATCCCGAGATATATGCAGAAAGTTCAGTTCATAGCACTGCACCGTTTGCATTTCCAGAACAGAATATATTTAATAAGAAAAATATGTTAAGATTAAGATCATACTCAAAATATCTTTTCAACTTCCTGTATATTTATTTGTTGTCAGTTTGTATTCAAGCACACAGCAGGAAAAAAATAGTTCATTTTTCAGTTGCCTACTTCAATATCCACTTTTCCCTCTTCTTGTTAGAACTCCAGTTTTATTTTGGGTGGCCACAAAGCCAACTAGAAGAATTCATTTACATGACTCCTTAGCAGTTAACAAACAGATACAAGCAGAAGCACTGCAGGAAACTTCCAGCAAGACTCAAGAGGATGAGACAAGCCCTCCCTCAGCCCTCCCTCCTCTCTGCTGCCTGAAATACGGAAGTAATGACTAGAGATCAGTCATGCTAGAATATGAGGGAATTTGCTGAAAATGACAGACAGCAAAAACAGGGAACACATTCCGGGTGCTCTTGAGATCACCAAACTAGCTCTGGAGTATAACCCCTGATCTTCTTCTACTTGATAGGGAAGAAAATGTCTATCTTGAAGTCATTCCCTATTGTTTTTTGGGTTTTTTTTAATGTAAAGGTAAATTGACTTTTATTATATTTTATTACATTTAATCAATGTGTATCTCTACAGCTTACAAAGTTATTTTTTTCAGCATGAATACACAATATATTAGTCAAGTCAAATATGTTACCATATACGTTATTATCAACAGATAATTTTTCATTGTTGTGTCTATTAAATGTAAACTGACTTCTAAGTAACAATTTACAGGAAATTCTTTGAAAGATCACTAATGGGAAGAGGACTCTATAAAGGCAAAGGCAGTGGCATGCATTTTGACTCTCTACAAAAAACTATGTAAAAATATAGCAACTGGTAGATGAAGGGTATATGCAGTCTCTGTATTATTTCTTATACCTATATGTAAGCCCATTTGTTTTAATGTATCAAAAAAGCAACTTTAAAAAGCAACCGGATAGCAAACCAAAAAAATCCATAAGCAAATTTTACAATAAAATTACAGATGTTAAAATGCTTGTGGTGAGAACCAATTCTACAAACTCTAAAATCCAAGTGGGTGAGAACAAACCACCGACAACCATAAGTAAGATATACATGGTATTACTGTCCATACAACAGAAAGTAGAAGGAAGTACAGAGGCATCCAACATACCTAAGAAGAGGGAAACCCAAAATAGTTATCAGGTACTCATTGAAAAAACAGTAGAAATGTCAAGTCACTTACAAACATTCTATTAGGCTAACATCAGACCTCTCAACTGAAACAATGCAGGCAAGAAAAGATGGGAAGACATATTCAAAATATTAAAAAAAAAAAAACCTTCAACTAAGAATACTATACCTGGCAAGATTATCTTTCAAACGAGAATAGTGAATAAAATCATTCACAGACAAACAAAAACTGAAAGAATTCACCAATGCTAGACCAGCTCTTCAAGAAGTACTGAAGGGGGAAAACCACCATTTTCCAGTAATTCACCAAAATAACAAGTACAAAGAAAAAGAGGAGAAGCACCTGAAATATGTTCATGGAGTGGTTCCCTTGGCAACATACATGCAAATCTACAAAAAAGGTGATATTGCAGACATCAAGAAAATGGATGCTGTTCAAAAAAGAATGCCCCACAAATGTTACCACAGCAAAACTGGAAGAATTTACAATGTTACCCTGTATATACTGTTGACATTATTGTAAAGAAACAAGAGCAAGATTCTTGCCAAGAGAATTAATGTATATATTGAGAATATTAAGCATTCTAAGAGTAGAGATAGCTTCCTAAAATGTGTGAAGGAAAATGACCAGAAAAAGAAGGAATCCAAAGAGAAAGGTACCTGGGTTCAATGGAAATGCCAGCCTGCACCACCCAGTGAAGCACACTTTATGAAAACCAATGGAAAGGAGCCTGAGCTTCTGGAACCTACTCCCTATGAATCCATGGTATGATAGGTATTAAAAATAAACTAAACTATGATCTATAAAAAAAAAAAGTATTGAAGGGAGTACAATAGCAGGAAAACTAAAGAGGCAGACAGAAATAAGAGAACAAAAACAACCAAGAAAATGGCTAACAAAATGGCAGAGACAAATCTGCAAACATCCATATAACACTGAATGTTAATGAATTAGATTCTCCAATCAAAAAACACAGACTGGCTGAATGGATAAAAACGAAACAAAACAAAACCCTCTATTTGTTGCCTATAAGAATAGCATCTCATGGATAAAGACCTATTATGCATAGACTAAAAGTGAAGGGCTGGAACAAGGTATTCCATGCAAATGGAATTTTTTTTTAAATGCTAGAGTCAAGATATTGATATCAGACAAAATAGGTTTTAAGACAAAAACTGTAAGAAGAGACAAAGAAGGACATTATATAGTACTATAAGGGTTAGTTCACCAAGAAGATATAACACTTATAAATATCCAAGCACCCTACCCTATCCAAGTATCCAAATATATGACAGAAAGACAGCTAAATCTAAAGGGAGACATAGACCACAACACCCTAATTGTTGAGGATCTCAATACTCCACTATCTCCTGTGGACAGATCATCTAGACAAAAAAAAAAGAGAGAGAGATATAGGATCTAAATGATACCATAAGTGAAATGGACTTAATAGACATGTATAGAACTTTCTACCCAACAGCGACAAAAATACACATTTTATCACTCCACCTGAAATCTTTCAAAGACTGACCACACGATAGAGCACAAAACTATGCTTTTGAATTTGCAAAGGCTTGAAACTATATCCAGCATCTTCTCCAAACATGATAGAATTAAGCTTGCAATTAATTTCAGAATAAACCCTTGAAAATACACAAACATATAGAAGCTAAACAACCTATTCCTGAATGACTTCACAATCACTGAAAAAACTGAAACTGAAATCAGAAGATTCTCTGAAACCAATAATAATGAGTACAATTTCCGTAATCTATGGGATACAGTGAAAGCAGGGTAAGAGGGAAGTTCATAGAAATTAGTGCACGTAAGGAAAAGCTGGAAAGGTTGACAATATAACACCACACCCCAGGGAGCTAGTACAGCAACAACAACAAAAAGTTCCAGAAGAAAAAAAAATAATAAAAATTCAAGCAAAATGAATGAAATAGAGAAAAAACAAGCTATACAGAAAGTAAATGAAACCAAAAGCTAGTTCTTTGAGAAGATAAACAAAATTGATACACCATTAGCTAGACTAATTAAGAGAGAAAGAAACCAAATAAATCAAATTTACAATGAAATAGGCAATATTACAATAGATATAGCAGAAATATAAAATATCATTAAAGAATAGTATAAGTGACCATACATTATCAAACAAAAAAACCTGGATAAGATGGACAATTTCTGGACACAAATAATCTACCAAGACTGTATCAGGAAGACATAGAAAACCTGAATAAACCAATAACAAGAAATGAAATTGAATCAGTGATTAAACAACCTCCAACAAAGAAAAGTCCAGGTCCTGAAGGTTTCATTTCTGAATTCTACAAAACTTTTAAAGAATAGCTAACCCTCATCCTACTCAAACTATTTCTAAAGACCCAAAAGGAAGGAACCCTCCCAAATTCATTTATGAAGGCTTCATCACCCTCATCTCGAAAACAGACAATACTGTGAAAAACTAAAAAGAAATAAAAAATGACACAAAAAAGTAGAAAGATATTCCATGTTCCTAGACTGAAAAAATTAATATAATCAAAAGGTCAATTTTACCCAAATTAATCTACAAATTTAATGCAATGCCAATCAAATTATCAGAGATATTCATCACAGATTTAGGGGAGAAATCATAGAATTTGTCTGGAATCATGAAAGCAATTCTGTACAAGAATGGTGAAGTAGAGGGCATTTCACTCCCTGACCCCAAAATACATTATAAAGCTGTGGTTATCAAAAGAGAATGGTCTTGACACAAAAAACAGGCCTGTGGACCAAAAAAATAGACTAGAGACCCCGGAAATAAACCTATAACCATATAGCCAACTGATTTTTGACAATGAGCACCAATCAATTCGAGAGGAAAAGAAAATCTCTTTAGCAAATAGTGCTGGAAAAACTGGGTGTTGGGAACCAGCAGTTAGCATAATGGCTATGTCGCTGGACTCCCACAGAGTTGACCGCGGTTCGCGTCCCGACCCGGTGGCTTAAAACCCACGCCGGCGCGTGTGCGTGCGTGCCCAAGATCCCAGGAGGAGAATGGAGGAGAAGGCATGTGGTGTTGCCGTCCCCTCTTGGGGGTGATTTCTCGCTTTCTGTCTCTCTGTCTCTCTCTGTCTGTCTGGCAAGCGCACGCGCCCTATAGTGAAAAACCTCTCCAAAAAAAAAAGAAAGAAAAAAGAAAATTGTACTGGTCCTCAAGTGTTGTAAGTATTAAATAAGTTAATATCTGTAAATCAAAGCAGGGCTCAACGCACTGGAAGCGTGTATAGGTTAGCTGCTGCCTTAGTCCATGAAGGCTGCTGTAACAAACACCATAGACTGGGTGGCTTATAAACAAAAGGTCCAAGATTAAGATGCTGCACATTCAGTGTCTGGTAGCGACCTGCTTCTGGGCTCATAGGTGGTGCCTTCTCACTGAGTCCTCACAGGGCAGGCAAAAGAGCTCTTTGATGCTTTAGGCAAGAGCACTAATCCCAATCATGAGGACCCTGCCCTCGTGACCTCATCACCTCCCAAAGACCCCACTCCCTAATATAATCACCCTGGGGGTTAGGATGTAAACACGGGGATTCGGGTGATACACAAACATTCACACTGTGCCATCTGCCATTATTATTGCTGCTACTGAAAACCAGCTACCACGGTCCTTTTCTCACCCTGTAGCTACCGGTCTAGCACTTTTACATGAAGATTAGGAAGAAGCACAGCAAAGAGAATGAACAAAATATCTTTCATTTGGGTAAATACCCATTTATTCAGCTAATAATGATTCAACATCTGTCTTTTGAAGGACGTGTGAATACCACAGAAGAGGGAAACCCAAAATAGTTATCAGGTACTCATTGAAAAAACAGTAGAAATGTCAAGTCACTTACAAACATTCTATTAGGCTAACATCAGACCTCTCAACTGAAACAATGCAGGCAAGAAAAGATGGGAAGACATATTCAAAATATTAAAAAAAAAAAAACCTTCAACTAAGAATACTATACCTGGCAAGATTATCTTTCAAACGAGAATAGTGAATAAAATCATTCACAGACAAACAAAAACTGAAAGAATTCACCAATGCTAGACCAGCTCTTCAAGAAGTACTGAAGGGGGAAAACCACCATTTTCCAGTAATTCACCAAAATAACAAGTACAAAGAAAAAGAGGAGAAGCACCTGAAATATGTTCATGGAGTGGTTCCCTTGGCAACATACATGCAAATCTACAAAAAAGGTGATATTGCAGACATCAAGAAAATGGATGCTGTTCAAAAAAGAATGCCCCACAAATGTTACCACAGCAAAACTGGAAGAATTTACAATGTTACCCTGTATATACTGTTGACATTATTGTAAAGAAACAAGAGCAAGATTCTTGCCAAGAGAATTAATGTATATATTGAGAATATTAAGCATTCTAAGAGTAGAGATAGCTTCCTAAAATGTGTGAAGGAAAATGACCAGAAAAAGAAGGAATCCAAAGAGAAAGGTACCTGGGTTCAATGGAAATGCCAGCCTGCACCACCCAGTGAAGCACACTTTATGAAAACCAATGGAAAGGAGCCTGAGCTTCTGGAACCTACTCCCTATGAATCCATGGTATGATAGGTATTAAAAATAAACTAAACTATGGTCTATTAAAAAAAAAAGTATTGAAGGGAGTACAATAGCAGGAAAACTAAAGAGGCAGACAGAAATAAGAGAACAAAAACAACCAAGAAAATGGCTAACAAAATGGCAGAGACAAATCCACAAATATCAACAACAATTTTGAATGTTAATGGATTAAATTGTCCCATTAAAAGGCACAAAATGGCTGAATTAATTTTTTAAAAACATACAAAAATCCACCTATAAGAATAGCATCTCATGGATAAAGACCTATTATGCATAGACTAAAAGTGAAGGGCTGGAACAAGGTATTCCATGCAAATGGAATTTTTTTTTAAATGCTAGAGTCAAGATATTGATATCAGACAAAATAGGTTTTAAGACAAAAACTGTAAGAAGAGACAAAGAAGGACATTATATAGTACTATAAGGGTTAGTTCACCAAGAAGATATAACACTTATAAATATCCAAGCACCCTACCCTATCCAAGTATCCAAATATATGACAGAAAGACAGCTAAATCTAAAGGGAGACATAGACCACAACACCCTAATTGTTGAGGATCTCAATACTCCACTATCTCCTGTGGACAGATCATCTAGACAAAAAAAAAAGAGAGAGAGAGATATAGGATCTAAATGATACCATAAGTGAAATGGACTTAATAGACATGTATAGAACTTTCTACCCAACAGCGACAAAAATACACATTTTATCACTCCACCTGAAATCTTTCAAAGACTGACCACACGATAGAGCACAAAACTATGCTTTTGAATTTGCAAAGGCTTGAAACTATATCCAGCATCTTCTCCAAACATGATAGAATTAAGCTTGCAATTAATTTCAGAATAAACCCTTGAAAATACACAAACATATAGAAGCTAAACAACCTATTCCTGAATGACTTCACAATCACTGAAAAAACTGAAACTGAAATCAGAAGATTCTCTGAAACCAATAATAATGAGTACAATTTCCGTAATCTATGGGATACAGTGAAAGCAGGGTAAGAGGGAAGTTCATAGAAATTAGTGCACGTAAGGAAAAGCTGGAAAGGTTGACAATATAACACCACACCCCAGGGAGCTAGTACAGCAACAACAACAAAAAGTTCCAGAAGAAAAAAAAATAATAAAAATTCAAGCAAAATGAATGAAATAGAGAAAAAACAAGCTATACAGAAAGTAAATGAAACCAAAAGCTAGTTCTTTGAGAAGATAAACAAAATTGATACACCATTAGCTAGACTAATTAAGAGAGAAAGAAACCAAATAAATCAAATTTACAATGAAATAGGCAATATTACAATAGATATAGCAGAAATATAAAATATCATTAAAGAATAGTATAAGTGACCATACATTATCAAACAAAAAAACCTGGATAAGATGGACAATTTCTGGACACAAATAATCTACCAAGACTGTATCAGGAAGACATAGAAAACCTGAATAAACCAATAACAAGAAATGAAATTGAATCAGTGATTAAACAACCTCCAACAAAGAAAAGTCCAGGTCCTGAAGGTTTCATTTCTGAATTCTACAAAACTTTTAAAGAATAGCTAACCCTCATCCTACTCAAACTATTTCTAAAGACCCAAAAGGAAGGAACCCTCCCAAATTCATTTATGAAGGCTTCATCACCCTCATCTCGAAAACAGACAATACTGTGAAAAACTAAAAAGAAATAAAAAATGACACAAAAAAGTAGAAAGATATTCCATGTTCCTAGACTGAAAAAATTAATATAATCAAAAGGTCAATTTTACCCAAATTAATCTACAAATTTAATGCAATGCCAATCAAATTATCAGAGATATTCATCACAGATTTAGGGGAGAAATCATAGAATTTGTCTGGAATCATGAAAGCAATTCTGTACAAGAATGGTGAAGTAGAGGGCATTTCACTCCCTGACCCCAAAATACATTATAAAGCTGTGGTTATCAAAAGAGAATGGTCTTGACACAAAAAACAGGCCTGTGGACCAAAAAAATAGACTAGAGACCCCGGAAATAAACCTATAACCATATAGCCAACTGATTTTTGACAATGAGCACCAATCAATTCGAGAGGAAAAGAAAATCTCTTTAGCAAATAGTGCTGGAAAAACTGGGTGTTGGGAACCAGCAGTTAGCATAATGGCTATGTCGCTGGACTCCCACAGAGTTGACCGCGGTTCGCGTCCCGACCCGGTGGCTTAAAACCCACGCCAGGCGCATGTGCGTGCATGCGTGCCCAAGATCCCGAGAGGAAAATGGAGGAGAAGGGATTGCGGTGTGGCCATCCCCTCTGGGGGGTGATTTCTCGCTTTCTGTCTCTCTGTCTCTATCTGGCGAGCGCACACGCCCTATAGTGAAAAACCTCTAAAAAAAAAAAAAAAAAGAAAAAGAAAAACTGGGTGTCCACTTGCAGAAAGATGAAGGTGGACCACTATCTTACTATTATCAAAAATCAACTCAAAATGGATCAAAGATATGAACCCAAGACCTCAAACAATAAAACTACTAGAAAATAACACATGGAGACACTCTTGGAGATAACACTCTTGGAGACATCAGAGTAGTAAAGACTTCTTAAATAAGACCCCAAAGCACGGGTACTAATCTCAAAAATAGACAAGTGAGACTATATCAGGTTAAAAAGTTTCTGCACAGTAAAATAAACAATAATTAGAGTGAATCAACAACCCTCAGAATGGTAGAATATATTTGCAAATATGCCTCAGATAAGGGTCTGATAACCAGAATACACAGAGACTCAAGCAGTTTAGCACTACCATCACCTCCAAAAAAATTATCAAAACAATTAAAAGATGGGCAAATGAGCTGAATAGACAACTTTCTAAGGAAGACATATGAGTAGGCAAAAAGCATATTTTTTTAAATGCTCAATATCCCTTATCTTACGGGAGATTGCAAAATCTCATTGCAAATCAAAACTGCAATAAGATATCACTAACCCCAGTAAGAATGACTAAGGTTTAGGAAAAAAATTTTTTTTAAAGATAAGTACTGATGAGACTGTGGAGAAAGGGAACTCTCCTACACTCTTGGTGGGAATATAAATTAGTACAGCCACTGTGGTGAACAATGTGGAGATTCCTCAAAGACCTGCAAATAGACCTACCATTAGTTCCAGCAATGCCACTCCTGGGTACCTACCCAAAAAACAGGAATACACTCAGTCAGAAAAGTACTTGCACATCCATATTTACTGTGCATTATTCACTATTGCTAAGACAGGAAACCAACCCAAATGTCCACAAACAGATGAATGGATTGAAAAGATGTGGCACATATATACTAGGAATACTACTCAGCCATTAAAAAAAAAAAAAAAAAGATTGTAGCATTTGATAGAAAATGGATGAATATGGAAGATTTACTGCTAAGGGAACAAGTCAGATGATGAAAGAAGCATTGTATGTCCCCACTCAATATATACTGAATGTCTGCACTCTATGGCAGAAACTCAAAGATTGGAAGATATAAAAACATGGAGAACTGTGGATAATCAAAACAATGTGGGAGGACAGTAGAAAATGGGAGACGTTGAGAGGAAAGGAATCAATGAGAAAAAAAAGAAATATTTCAGAGTAACAAAAATGGAAAATTACCTGTTGATATTGTTTATGATAAAATCTTAAACTGGACTAATACACAATGGATTCATGATAGGAAAAATTATTTTGTATGCTGTAATGATATACAGTAATTGGATATATATTTAAAATATATAAAATATTTTTTAAAAAACAGAAGGTCTAAGGTTAAGATAATAGAAGTCCCTGAAGCAAAGTCCAAAACAAGGAAATAGCAATTTCAGCCGATATTACTATACTCTACAAGATTATTTCTCAAATAAGAAATAAAATCACTCCCAGATAAACAAATGCTGAAAAGAATTCATCAAAATGAAACTGGCTTCTCAAGAAATACTTAAGGGACTAATACACCAGGAAAACTAAAGGGAGACAAATAGAAATAAGAGAACACAAAACAACTAGAAGGAAAAAAAAAAAAAAGGGTAAGTCCACACACATTGATAACAGCACTTAATGACAAGGCTAAATTTCCCACCTGAAAAGCTGAAAATGCAGATTCAAGTATTTACACACAAGCAAGTTTAAATATAAATTTACCAATTATTTGATAGACAGTTGTCTCCATAGATTGCAATTTATATATTATAACCATTACTCAATGTAAAGACTAGACAACAAAGGAAAAGTCCAAAATGTTACATGTAGCTGAGTCTTTCTTTGGAATGAATTTTAAAAAGGCTAACCTAATCACCAGCTTTACCATGTCTTCACTTTTAACCATCTCTTTCCAATTCTGTTCTGTTTTTCTCTTTTTTGAGAATTTATTTCTTTATGCACAGTACAATACTACAGTCTTACAAGAACTCAGTGTGGTGCTCGCTTCGGCAGCACATATACTAAAATTGGAATGATACAGAGAAGATTAGCATGGACCCTGCACAAGGATGACACGCAAATTTGTGAAGTGTTCCATATTTTTAATGTTGAAGCGAGGAGATTAATGTCTCTGTATTGACTGACATGCATGGCATTCCCTTTTGAAAAACAATGTAATACACTTTACAGTAATGTAATGTAATCCAATGTAATATAAAGAAGATTATGATGATTAAAAAAAAGAACTCAGTGTGTGAGTAAAAGTGTTCCTTTTCTCTCTTCCTAAGGAGCTATCATTATGAATAATTTTACCTATATCTGACTCAACCAATGACTGATATCAACAGATTTTCTCAGATTATAAACTCTTATCTAGCATAACCCTCTAATAGAAATTGCAAAATCTTCTTTCAATGGCTATGTTAAGACTACCTTTCTTAGTTTATTAGATCTTTTGTCCGATTTTTAATATGATTTTCTTGAGAACTATATTTCACAGTAAATAACATCATAGACAATTCAGAACATACTTGTAGAATAACCATTGGAGTGGGTTTTGAACGTTCACAACGTAATATGATAAATCTTGAAAGTGGTGAATACGTTTATATCCACAATTTGTTTATTATACACCATATATTGGGCTGTTGAAAAAATCATGACACATTTTTGGACATCCTAAGTGCCCAAAATCTAAAAGCTTTAAAAGCATGCACTGGATTGATTCTAGGCCCAGGGCAAATAACGCAGAAGATGAAGCAAAACCTCTTTTATATCACTAAGAGGGGAAGCTATCAAGAACATGAGGGATTCAGAAGCCACATTGAAGGAGTTCTATGGGCAAAGATGGGACAATTTGATTTTAGATATTAAGTGCAACTCATTAAAAACCTGCCAAATACATGAGTTCACAATGAAATCAAAATTATTATCCTAAAAACTGGTAAAATAAGAGGAAAACAATCTAACCTTTATTCTGTCTTCCCTGTATGAACTGCATTACTAGGTAACCAAAGGATAAAGAGACATTCAAGAGCACCTCTTTATAAAAGTATTCTAATTAATTTATATAGAAATGGTAGGATCAGGGACCAGCAGTTAGTGTAATGGCTATGTCGCTGGACTCCCATGTAGTCGACTGTGGTTCGAGTCCCAGACCCGGCGGCTTAAACTCATGCCGGGCACATGTGTGTGCGTGCCCAAGATCCCGAGAGAATGGAGGAGAAGGGATTGCAGTGTGGCCATCCTCCCTGGGGGGTGATTTCTCGCTTTCTGTCTCTCTGTCTCTCTCTGTCAACCACACACGCCCTATAGCAAAAACCTCTCAAAAAAAAAAAATGGTAGGATCAGAAGATTACATTTTGTAACACCAGCAAATTAATAAACATGAGCATTGAGCATTTATGTGGACATCACAAAGAGAGACCACCAAATACTGGATGGCTCC